>NC_085058.1:21378679-21688436 GCF_963662255.1 Cinclus cinclus
AGGGTTTGAGTGTCCCAGGTCCCCTGAGGTTCCCTGGGAGCAGTGAGCCGTGTCCCTCTGACGTCAGGAGCTGCCGTGCACAGCCTGACAGCACAGCCTGACAGCACAGCCTCTCCTGAGCTGCTATCTTTAGGGGCTCTTCATGCTGCTCTTCCTGCCGGGAGCAAGGACACGAGGAGCCCGTGAGGAGCAATCACTGCAGCCTTGGAGAACCAGCCCTGGTTGTGGAACCCCAAGAGCCCTCCCTGGTCCCTGGCTCAGCCCTTCCTCGGGCAGCTGGGCTGGAGCCACTGGAGGGTTCTGAGCTGGTGCCTTCTGTGGGGACACCTGAGAGCCCCCTCCATGAGATCCGAGAGGGATTTTGGACAAGAGTCTGCAGTGCCAGGCCAAGGGGGACGGGATCTGCTCACTGCCAGGGGCAGGCTGAGGGGGGATACGGGGAGGAAATTCTTCTCTGTCAGGGTGGTGAGGCCCCTGTGTGTCCCTGCCCATGGCAGGGGGTGGAATACAGAGGAGAATTTCCTCCCCAGATGTTCTCTAACTCTGCCTTCTGACACCCCCCAGGGCCAGGCTGAAGCCCCCGTGCAGGGGAGCTGCCCCTGCTTGCTGTGCCTGCAGCTGCAGCTGGAACCCGGGCTTAAAATTCACTTTTCCCTGAACTGAGTCCACTTTAACACCGAGATTTCTCTTTAATGTATTTTATCTGTGAAAATTAATAGTTTACCTCTTCATAAACTCAGATTTGAGCAATGAGGCATGACCAAGGACTGCAGAGTGTGAGTCTGGTTATTTAAATTCACTTCTGAGCGCTCCATTTTGCTCCTTCACTCCATGACTTACGTTTTACCAGCTAAAGGTTTTCCCAAATGCCACATGACGCAGCCAAAAATGTTACTTAGGTTTAAATTTATTGGAATATATAATTTTTCCGACGTGGTTTGTCCTTTCACTGGGCACAGAGACAGGGCTGGGGGAATCATTCCAGCCCTGGGTGATGCAGGGCTGGTCGTGGCGAGCGCAGAGGAGGGATTTAGGTGCACACACCAAGACCTAGAGGGACACAGAAAGTTTGGGAAGGAGAAAATCCACGTGATGAGGAAGCTGAACATGCAGGGAAAATGCAGCAGGCACTGGTGGGCTCTGGACCATGAGAGCCCCTTGAGAGCATTGGGCTGGGCTGGGTTTGCAGCTGTGTGGAGAAACACGATGGGATCCAGGCTGATGGAGATCTCCAGCAGCCCTGGGGTCATGCCCTGGCCCCAGAGCAGGCACAGTGTCCCTGGAACACCACGGGCTGGAGAGGGGCTGGGATGTGTGGATGTGAGCCCAGCCCTGGCCAGGATCAGCCCAGCACGTGCCGTGTTTGGTAAATGGGCTGCTGGGAAAGAGATGTCAGAGCGAGTATCTGCAGGTATTCCATGGCTAAATTGCCAGGTTGGGTAATTTAAATTGTACCTAATAGAAAGAATTCTCCTGTCCCCAGGTACCTGGTTTTCCTGCAGATCAAAAGGGATCTGTACCACGGCAGGCTCCTGTGCAAGACATCGGATGCTGCATTGCTGGCTGCCTACATCCTGCAGGGTAAGGCAGAAATTCCCTTTTCCTGCAGAGGAAACCCATCCTTCACTGCACCTGAGACACCCACGGCACCACCAGGGCTGGGCTGGGCTGGGGAGGGGTGCTGGGCTCTCACCTGTACACCTGTACGGTGTCCCCATGGCTCATCCAGCCCCTGCCCTCCTGCCTGCTCTCCTGCCTGCTCCTGCAGCTTGAGCAATTCATAAATCTGAGACGGTGACCATCTGCTGCCAGGTGACTGCCACACAAACAGCAAAACTAACTGGCTGCAGTTAATGCCTGACAAACGCTCCCAGCCAGGGAAGCAGAGCGGGGTCGGGGCATTGCCAGGCTGTGCCCAGCCCTGCCTGGTGCTGGGGATGCACGCTGTGCTCTGCTCCTGCTGCTCTTCCCCACTGCATCTGTCTCCCACCAGCTGAGATTGGGGACTACGACCCGGGGAAGCACCCAGAAGGTTACAGCTCCAAGTTCCAGTTCTTCCCCAAGCACTCGGAGAAGCTGGAGAGGAAAATCGCGGAGATCCACAAGTCAGAGCTCAGGTACAGGAGCTGAGGGCTCGGTGGTGCTCAGAGCACTTCTGTCCCTCTTTGGGATTTTGGGGAGGAGAAATCTGAGCCCTCGTGTGTCGCATCCAGCTGGGACCTGCTCCAGCCTCAGCCAGCAGAGCCCAGGGGTGGGGACAGTGACCCTGACAAACATCTCCTGCCCTCAGCCCTGCCCAGTGAGGTGTGGAGACCATCAGCAATCCCCAGTATCCCATGGCACTGCTGGTGCCTCTGGAGCTGTGTCCTGAAGGCTTCCCAGGCAGGGAAGTGGGTTTCACTTCCCAAACCCCATCAAAGCTCTGTCCTTGTGTGCCAGGGGCTGCTGCCTTCTGCCACCAAGCTCCCCTTGCCTTCCCCCCATGAGATGTTTGTGCTGCAAGGAGGAAATTCATCCCTACATTTGGCAGATGCCTTTTGACCCTTCCCAGTGCTGCCATGGCTCCTGTGGATGTAGCTGGCAGGAGAGGATCAGTGCTAAAAAATCTGATGGGGATGTGCTGTGGCTGATGCTCTATCATTACCAGGATCCCTGTAGCTGCCCTTCACCTCCCTGTCTGCCATGGAATATTCTTTTTTTTTCCCGGTTTTTCCCTCCTGCAGTGGGCAGACACCAGCTACTTCAGAGCTGAATTTCCTCAGGAAAGCCCAGACTCTGGAGACCTACGGGGTTGACCCACACCCATGCAAGGTAAAGCAGTTCCTAAATTCATTCCTCGGGGTCTTGCTGGTTGGATTCCTCTCTGTGGCCTGTGGTGATCTGCTGAGGAGCCAGGGACTGTCCCAGGTGCTTTTGTCACCTGCCAGTGGCTCTGGGGCTGTGGTCAGGGGCTGTGCTGGGGCTGTCAGCCTTGGCCCCGTCCCTGGCCAGTGTGAGAGCACCAGGGCAGTGGGGCGGGCTCTGAAACCCTCCCAGGGTACCAGGGAAGCCAGAGGAAAATGTTCTCAGTGCAGACGGCTGTGACAGGAGGTCCATCCTCTCCTGCAGAGCTTTGGAGGCAGGAACAAGGTCAGTGATGTGGCTGAGGAGCCACCAGGCATTAATCTGTCTGGGACAGTCCATCCCTCTGCCCTGCCCAGCCCATAATCCAGTTTGCTGCTGGAAATGCTCTTTATTGACTGAGGAAGTCACTGCATGTGGCCCCTCTGGTCCCTGGTAATCCCATCACGTGCAGATGGATGTGGGATACAAAGCAAACAGAAAATTCTCCTCTCGGGCAGTGCCTGAGCTGGGGTTTTTCCCTGGGGTTTTTCCCTGAATTGTGCCACATAAACACCCAGTTGCAGTAAACTGGGAGGGTTTCCCTGTTTATGGGCTCTTTCTGAGTACCCAAGGGTTGTTTTGCTCTGAATTCTGTCTAAAGCAGTGTCTTGCCAGCAGCCACCCATTTGTGACCTTTGCTGCTGGAGTCAGGTAATTGCCATCCTTTTACTCCAAGAACCTTTTGAACATATTTGATTTACACTAATTAATGTTCTTATAGTAGCTAGGGACAAACATACACACTTGTACATCTATCAGCAGAATTCTGCCTGATTCATCAAGAGTTGCTGTTAATGTGCTTAAAGGATCTGGAAACCAAAGTTAAATAAATGAATCTGATTCTGCTCTCTCTTCCCCAGTGGATTGTGGAGTTTGGTTGAGGGGTTGCTCCCCATCCCCAGCCATCTCAGCTCAGTGTCCCTTCACTCAATCCTGTGAAGTTTTCGTGGTACTCTCATAGTTGTTTCCTCCCCCCAAAAAACCCACAGAGGTAGATCTTCCTTTCTTAGGCAGGGCTCACCTGAGCCCTGGACTGTGCTTGGTGCTGGTTTTGTGTGCAGATCTCTGCAGGAATTTGTGTGACAAGAACAGGGGTCCCTCTGCTTCTCTGTTTCTGCGACGGACAGAACTTCTGGCCTGGCCAAAAATCCCCTGGGATTCATGTTTTGACATTTTCACAGTGCAGCCTGTCCCCGCTCTTCCCTGTGCAGTGCAGGAGGGTCACTGCCCCCTCCCCTGCAGTCCTTGGGCTGGGTTCAAGTGCTGACACTAATTCGTGGGTTTGGACTGGCTCGGTGCCACCCAGGCTGGGCAGGGCTCCGAGGGAGGGAAGTGCAGCTGGGGGTTATCGTGTTCTGGGTTAATTGCTATATATAATATTTATATATTTAGGACTTGGACGTCAGCGATCCTTGTGGGTTCCGACTCAGGATATTCTGAGATAATAAATAATTATTAAACTATATATATTATAGTAATTATATATACCAAATACATTGTGAATATCTACACAATAACCATATAGAGAGTAGCATACTTACAATATATACTAATAAATAAACATTAGTTGCAACAACTATAACATGTTATATTAATAGCATAAATTCTGTATGTGTCAGTAGAGACAATAACAGGTGAGTGAGAGATGCTGCTGGCAGTGCTGGCACGCAGGGTGGTGCAGTGCCCAGCCCTGGGGCAGAGGGCACACGTGCCAGCCCAGCTGTGCTGGTGGCCACCAGCCCTGGCCGTTGCCTTGCAGGACGTGTCTGGCAATGCAGCCTTCCTGGCCTTCACCCCCTTCGGCTTCGTGGTCCTGCAGGGGAACAAGAGAGTTCACTTCATCAAGTGGTGAGTTCACTTCATCAGGTGCTGAGCTCCTTCCAGGTGCTGAGCTCCCCTTTTGGGGTCCCTTCCTGCCCTGGGCATCCCCTGGGGGGCTGTGGTCACCAGGGAGTGCTCGGGGCACCCAGAGCTGCCCCAGGCTCCGTGTTCTCTTCATTTGTCCTCGTTAAACTTCACCATCCCCATGGCAGCCACATCCCAAACCGCCCCCACAGCCCCTGTGAGCCTCCCCAGGTGTCCCTGGGTCACTTCAGGATGCCCAGTTTTGGCTGGTGTGTTCCTGGCGTCTGGCACTGTTCCATGGGATGAGCCCCTGCTGACCCTGGGCTGTCCCCAGCTCCAGACTCAGGTTTGTGAGCCAGGGCTGCTCTCACCACCCTGTGACCCTTCCTGGGATGGAAAACAGGTTCTGGAAGCTGCTGGGAGCTGCCTGGGCAGGGTGGGCTCCCCACAGCTCCCACCTGCCTGTCCTTGTCCCTGCAGGAACGAGGTGACCAAGATGAAATTCGAAGGGAAGACTTTCTATCTGTATGTAAGCCAGAAGGAGGTGAGTGCTTCCCCTTCCCCTGGCACATCCTGGGCACAGCATCACCCTGGGTATGGGCACAGCAGCTCCGTGCCAGTGCTGGGGTCACCTCCCTGCCCCTGCTGCTGCCCAGATCTGGGCATGGACCCCACAGCCCCCCTTAGCCCCAGGCCGGGCCACAGCTCCTGGCCATGCCCTGCCTTGGGATTACTCCCAAGGTCATTCCTCATTCATTGCCATCATCCCTCGCAGTCAGCCAGAACTCCTCTGGCTGGACTTTTAAGAACCCCTGTGTTTCTGGCTGTTCCCAAAGGCTGGGAGCAGAGTGGGAGCTGTGGCCCTGGAGCACATCTGCCCATGCCTCATACCAGGGATGCTGATCCCTGCACCCCAAATGGCTCCAGAGCAGGATCTGTCTGTGCCAGTGCCACTCTCCAGCTCTGCCTATTCTGTTCTTTGTCTGTGGGATGAGCACCACCCCCTGTTCTCCCCCTGACTCCCCGTCTTTCTCCTTTAGGAGAAGAAAATTGTTCTCACCTATTTTGCCCCAACACCAGAAGCCTGCAAACACCTCTGGAAGTGTGGGATTGAGAACCAGGCTTTCTACAAGTGAGTGCTGCTTTGTGGAGTGTCCTGCAGCCCCCGTGGGCTGGTGTCCCCCTCTGGGCTCCATCCAGGCCCTGGGCTCAGTCACTGGCCATGTGGCACCTGGTCCCGGTGGCCTTGGCAGAGCCACCAGCCACCAAAATCACCAGCACCCCTGGATGGGGGTCCCTCCTTTCCCAGCCCCTCTGTGCTCATCCCTCCACAGAAATCTTTCATCAAGAAATTATAACTAATTATGTGGGATGAAGCCTGGAATGCCAAGCAGCACCTTCCTGCTCTGCCATACTTAACCCAGGCCGCTTTGTGCTTTGTAATGAGTTTTATTTTAATCAGCAAGCTGCGAGACAGAACCTGCGATGCATTCCCACTGGGAATTCTGCAATCAGCAGCTGCAATCAGCAGGTTTCACTGCTCATTACATGAACACGAAATGCAATTGCAATATTGCTTTACAAATCTCTCTGTGATTAATTGTGGCAGTGAATCACCGCCGGCTTCTGCACCCATGCTGGACCATGGGCAGGGCTGAGGTGCTGCTGGATACTCCCAGGGTGATGGGGATGGGGAGGATGGGGAGGAGATGGGAGGATCCCTCTGGGCAGCTTCACCCACCCTGGCGAGTGCCCACCTGCCCGGAGGGGCTGACTCTGTCACCTTGCAATTCCCAAGCCAGGGGGGCTTCCAGCCCCCTGGAGAGAGTCAGTCCCTGCTCGTGGGTGTCGCTGGCCCTGGCAGGAGCTGTGGCCCAAGCCCCTGCAGAGCCTTTGGCACTGGAGCTGCCGGCAGGGATGAGCTGGGCTGGGCTGTGGTGTCCCACGGGCCCGTGCCACCAACAGCGTTCACTCCTGGTGACATTGCCACCTCTGCTGCTGTCACCTATTCAGCAGGGCAGGGCTCTCACTCAGCTCCTGGTGCTGTTGCAGGTTGGAGAAGTCGAGCCAGGTGCGGACAGTGTCCAGCAGCAACCTGTTCTTCAAGGGCAGCCGCTTCCGCTACAGGTGAGGGCTGGCAGCAGGGACAGCTGTGCCTGTGTCACTGTGTGAGCTGTGTCTGTGTCACTGTGTGAGCTGTGCCTGTGTCACTGTGTGTGCTGTGCCTGTGTCACTGTGTGAGCTGTGCCTGTGTCACTGTGTGAGCTGTCTGTGTCACTGTGTGAGCTGTCTGTGTCACTGTGTGTGCTGTGCCTGTGTCACTGTGTGAGCTGTCTGTGTCACTGTGTGAGCTGTAGGTGCATCACTGTGTGTGCTGTGCCTGTGTCACTGTGTGAGCTGTGCCTGTGTCACTGTGTGAGCTGTGTCTGTGTCACTGTGTGAGCTGTCTGTGTCACTGTGTGAGCTGTGTCTGTGTCACTGTGTGAGCTGTAGGTGCATCACTGTGTGTGCTGTGCCTGTGTCACTGTGTGAGCTGTGCCTGTGTCACTGTGTGAGCTGTCTGTGTCACTGTGTGAGCTGTAGGTGCATCACTGTTTGTGCTGTGCCTGTGTCACTGTTTGTGCTGTGCCTGTGTCACTGTGTGAGCTGTGCCTGTGTCACTGTGTGAGCTGTCTGTGTCACTGTGTGAGCTGTGCCTGTGTCACTGTGTGAGCTGTCTGTGTCACTGTGTGAGCTGTGTCTGTGTCACTGTGTGAGCTGTGCCTGTGTCACTGTGTGAGCTGTCTGTGTCACTGTGTGTGCTGTGCCTGTGTCACTGTGTGAGCTGTGCCTGTGTCACTGTGTGAGCTGTGCCTGTGTCACTGGGGTGACAGTGCTGGCACCCTCCTCGCTGCCATGGGAGGACCTGGATGCCTGTGTTGTGTCCATCTCTGCTGAGGGGAGGTGATCCCCTGGTGTCCTGCATCCCATGCCAGAGGCAGCAGCAAATTCTGGTGGCAGAAATGTCAGCCCAGCCCTCCGAGCTCCTGCGTTGCCCCACTCCTGCTTTCCAAAACATTCCTGCTTTCCCCTGGAGCTGCGTGGGGAGTGGCCCAGGCTGGGCACAGTGTGCCCACGTGGCTGCCAGGGCTGTGCTCTTGTCCTCACCTCTGCTGCTCTTGACCCACCTGCAGCGGCCGCGTCGCCAAGGAGGTGATGGAGTCCAGTGCCAAGATCAAGAGGGAGCCCCCCGAGATCCACCGGTGAGAGCTGGGCAGGAGCTCCAGGGGTGGGAGCCTGGGCTGTGGGATCATGGCCAGGGCACTGCTGTGTGCCCCAGGGTGTGGGATCACGGCCAGGGCACTGCCCTGTCCCCGCAGCACTGGCTCTGCCCTGTCCCTGACCCTGTCCCCTCGTGTCCCCAGGGCAGGGCTGGTGCCGAGCCGGAGCTGCCCGTCCATCACTCACGGCCCCCGGCTGAGCAGCGTGCCCCGCACCCGGCGGAGAGCCGTGCACATCTCCATCATGGAAGGTAGGACACGGACAGACCTGACGGACACGCCGGGGTGTGGGGGGGGGAACACGCACACACCTGTGCTCGTACACACACACAGGTACACACAGGTGTGGGTACACACATACCTATGCACATGTACACACACATACACACCTGTGCACACACACACACACACAATGTGCACACACACACACGCACACGTGCACACACACCCAGCTGAGGCCGCAGCCCCTGTGCCTTGTCCCCAGGATTGCTGCTGTTTCACCAGGCTGGAGCAGGGAGGCTGCTCCTCCCCATTCTGGGGCTGTGCCAGAGTGGGATGCCCTGGGAAGAAGGTCTGGCAAAAGGCAAAACACTGGGAGCAGCTGTGGAGGTCCCCGCAGGGCTGGGGACATGCTGGGGGCGGTGGCTGTGCTGCTGGTGGTGGCTGTGTCACCTGCTGGTGACAGCAGTGTCCCACTTCTTGTGACACTGCTCCTGCATGGGCTGCGGGGCCAACCCTGCCCCAGCACAGCCACCCCATCCTGGTCCTGGTCCCGGAATGTGGGCAGGGACAGGGACTGTCCACCTCAAGGGACGGGATTTAATTCCACCAAGGGATCCCGGGGCTGGTGCTTGTGCCAGTTTTTGGGACGGAAGCAGACAGGGTCACTTCTGTCACCCAGTTAGATGTGACAGTCTGTCCCCCACATGCCATTGGGAAGCAGCCAGAGCATGAAATCACCTCCCACCATAAATCACCCCGAGCTGGTACCACCCCTTTGCTTTTCCTCACTCTCACTTCAGCTCGGTCCCGTGGGAATGAGGTGCCCAAAATAGTTCTGACCCCAGGGCGGGCAGCAGTGCCTCTCACAGAGCTGTGCCCGCACTCCCCGTGTCCCTGTGCCACGGCCACCATGGTGAAGTGCCTGGTGAAGATTAAAACCAGGGTCAGCGTCCACCTGTGGCTCATCAACCACTGCTGCAGGGGGGTGCGGGTGCGGGTGCTGGCCCTGGGGCCGCGCCTGTTGTCCCGAGCCCTGGGGATTCTGCCGCTGCTCCCGGCCGGCCCCAGCCTTGGCCACGATGCTGGGGACCCACCTGAGCCAGGTAACGCTGCGCCGTGGGGGCTGGGATCTCCTGGAGCGTCCCCGGGGCTCCCCATGGACTGTGGTGCCCGTAGCCAGCTGGGATGCAGGAATGTGGGATGCAGGATATGCGTGCCAGGGAGTGAGCTGGGGTCTCTGAGGCTGGCTGGACTCCAGGTTGTTGTTAGCACAGAGCAGCTCTGGTGGTGGGGCTGGACTCAAATTCCCAGGATTTTCTGGGTTCTGCTGTCAGTCCTGTGGAAGCAGATGGCAGGAGGGTTTGGGTCTGGGGCCAGCACTGCTGTCACTGTGCTGATGAGCAGTGGCACCCCCTCAGTGGCTGTCCCCTATGCTGGGGACACAGTGGGTGCCGTGGGGAATGTTGCCATGAGAGGGGAGGGTGCAGAGCTGGCAGGGTCAGAGCTGGAGGCATCCCGGCCCAGGAGGCTGCAAATCCCCGGGAATGAACGGGATAAGCTCCAGATGCTGCCCTTCACCCTCGGGCAGCCAGGACCGGTGGTGACAGAGTGTCAAGGTGCTTTAGTGCACTGTGATCTTCCCCTGGCCAGCCCCATCCCTCTCCAGCTGCCTGCAGGGTGGCCCTGGGGACCAGCTGGTCCCCACCGTGACCTTCAGACACCCTCCCTGGAGCTGGGGCCACTGCAATGGCAGAGCTCCTATCCCCCTCATCCCCCTGCCAGAACTACCTGGAACAACTCCTATATGTGTGTGATTTCTTGGAATCTGGGGCTTTGGAGGAGATGTTGGTAGGGGCAGGAGTTCTTTGGACCAAAGCGCAGCCTGGTACAGGTCTGGGAGCTGGCACAGGAGCTGGCACACAGCTCCTGCCACGGCTCCTGCTCGTGTGTGAGCGATGTCAAACAATTGCTTTGTGGTGAGCTCAGAGCAGCCTGTGCTGCAGGGGGTCTTGCACGTGGTGGGGACATCTCCCCCCATTTGATGGGGGACAGCCACCCCTGCCAGCCCAGCACAGCCACCCATCTCTGCCCTCCTGCGCTCCCCAGCTCTTTCCTTCCCACAGCAGAGGGGCCCCAAGCACTGCGGGCAGCTGCCAGGGGCACTGTCACTGTCACCAGGGGCAATGTCACCTCGGGACACTGTCACTGTCACCTCGGGACAGCCACGGCCCGTGGGTGTGTGTGATCGCTGCGGATGAGCCCGGACCCTGCCGCAGTGCCGGTGACAAGCTAGGCGGGTGTGGAAGTGCCACCGCCGCAGTCACGGTCACGGGGAAGGGGCTGCAGGTCCCCAGCACCACCACCGCCACCACCAAGAAGCAGCGAGCCGGGCCAGCCGTGCCTTGTCCGTGCAGGGACACCCGGGCAGGGCAGCGCGGGAAGTTCCGCTCCCGGCTGCGGAGAGGAACCCCCTCTGCACCCCGCTGAGCATCCCCTTGTCCCCGCCCTGTCTCCCCAGGCCTGGAGTCCCTCCGTGACAGCGCCCACTCCACCCCGGTGCGCTCGGCTTCCCACGGCGACGCCTTCGCGGGTCCCGGCCGGAGCGGCCGCGCCGAGAGCAGCGAGCGGGTGGCCGTGATCGCCGACGAGAGCTACAGCCCCGCCGACAGCGTGCTGCCCACGCCCGTGGCCGAGCACAGCCTGGAGCTGATGCTGCTGTCCCGCCAGGCCAACGGGGCCCCGTGCAGCATCGAGGAGGAGAAGGAGTCGGAGGCGGGCACGCCGGCGGCCGAGGCGGAGGGCGAGCTGCGGGCGCTGTGCCCGGGCAGCGCCGGCCTGGGGCCGGCACACGGCCAACAGGTGAATAAGTTTCTTTTAAGTGTCCTCCGTTTGCTCCTTGTGACAGTTGGACTCCTCTTTGTTTTGCTCCTCCTCCTGATCGTCCTTACCGAGTCCGACCTTGACACTGCCTTTTTCCGTGATATCCGCCAGACCCCAGAGTTCGAGCAGTTCCATTACCAATACTTTTGTCCCCTCAGGCGATGGTTTGCCTGCAAGCTCCGCGCCGTGGTAAACCTGCTCATTGACACCTGAAGGCAGGAGCCAGCACGGGGCCCTGGACCTGCCGAGGGACCGGCCGGGGCCGCTCGCTAACCCTCCCCTCCCGACCCAGAGCCCGGCCGGCCGAGGAGGCGGCTGTCCGGGAGGAAGAGGAGGGTGGGCGCAGCCCCCGGAGCCCCCTCCTTCCCCGTGCCCACCCCCGGAGCCCGCACACCACCTCCCGTCCCGACCCCGCGCACACGACTTTGGGAAGCACCGAGCAGAGGGGAATTCACTGCTCTGCCCGCCCCCCCCCCCCCCCCCCCCCCCCCCCCCCCGGGGCTGGCGGGGCCGTTCCGCAGGAGCTTTAGCAATGGTGCTACTGAGGTTTAATTTAACACTCGTGTACTGTTACGGTATTCAATCCGCACTGTGCCCGCCACCCCCGCCCTCCACGAAGCGCTTGGCAGAGCCCTCCCCGCTCACCGGAGAGGTGACACAGCCGCCGTGTCCCTCCCTCTCTCCCTCCCTCCCCGCAGCGATCCGGATCCGGAGCCCTCGCCTTGCTGTGGACTCGGCCCTTCGCCACTTTTTTTTAAGCCTTGAAGCATCGCTGCTCCCGAGGGCAGGGGAGCATGGAAGCCAGGGGATGCCAGGCCAAACCTGGCGTGGAGCTGTAGTGACTGTGTCAGATTTATTGGGATGACCTTTACCCTCCGCCAGTTGTACCTGTTTTGTAAAAAAAAACAAACAAAAAACAACCAAGCAAAAAGAACAAAAAAAAAAAAAAGAGAGAGACATTTCAAGGTCTATTTTAACAAGGAAATGCTATTTTGTTATCAAATCTAATCCAGTCTTTTTTTACTTTACGGATGGGGTGACTGTGGGCGCCTGGACCGAGTGGCTCCCAGTGAGCAATGGTTTGAGTGAACACCAGAAGCCCAACACCAGCTGAGCCCTGCTGGGCTTAGAACAGAGAAGGAGCTCTGGTTTTGGGACTCTTCCCAAGAGGACACAAGTTCAGGGGACACTGAAGAAGCCAATGGACACCTTTAGCCCTGACTGTCGTGGAGTGCAAGTCAATAAACCCAACTCATGGTACCGGTGACGACCCCAGGACTGTTGGTGACCAGGAGCAGAAGCCCATCCACAGGGAGCAATAACAGCCAGTTCTGCTTAGCTTGGGGTGACAAGTTGGACATATCAGAAAAAAAAAAGGGTAAAAAAACCAGTTGAGCAAGTTTAATTTCATCTCAGGGAGAGATTTTTCCGTAAACTGGGGCCATACCTGCAGTTTTACAAAGCCTGACGTCCGCGTTGTGTTTGAGCATCCAGCGCCCAGGGGACATGGGGCACACGGGCTCCTTGTCACTGCAATAAGGGGAGAGGTCCCGTGGGGGGCACAGCCCCCTGCCCAGGCCATGGCCCACCACAGCACAGGCCTGAGGAGGGGTGGGGGGTCCAGCCCCTGCTCCAGAGCAAGGCAGGAGCTCTCCGGGAAGGCTCCAGGAGGTGGAGGAGCAATTTTTTTTTACACGATAATCCTGTTTTATGCAACATAGCAAAGTTAACTCTTAGTGTAGTGTTCCTACCTCAGCCCATAGCGCTGATGTTTCTATGCAGTTGTGCTCGTCCCGACGCTGACATTTTTTTACCCTGGGTTAACGCTGCAGTGTTGTCCTTCCTCCTCCTCCTCCTCCTCTCCTCACTGCAATGTTCTGTGTGACGTGTGACAGCACAGCTCCATCCTCCGAGCCCCCACCTGGGACCTGCCCCGTGGCTTTCCTCGGGTGACGCTCTGTGCCAGCCCCAGGTCACCCCCGCCGTTGTCACCCAGCGTTTTTCTGCAGAACCACAAGAATTGGTGATTTTCCCTTGTACGTTTCTCGCGTCCGTCCCAGATCCTGCCCTGTGTTTCCAGGCCCTGTTAGTTTTACCCGTCTTTCTATCAAAATGTTGTTTCCATAGGTTCTGAGATCAGAAACCCGTGAATCCTGTCCTAGCATACTGCATCTTTCAGCAGTAGACAGTAAAATACCTGAAAATGTGAATTTCTTAGTTTTCATAAAGAAAACCTAGAGATTAACCTTTCATGTGCCAAATACTGTAAGTTACATCTTTTTTTCCTTCAAAATGTACCTTTTTCTACATATCCAATACCTTAGTTAGCATAAAATCATTGGTGCCATGAAAAGTATTTTTAAATTTAAATAAATATTTAAATATCATGAAAAGCAGAGTCGGGATGAGGTTTGTTGAATGATTCTGATTTTTTACTCAAGTGAAAACAGCTCAAACTGACAAATTTAATCTTTTAGCAGCTTCACAGTGCAGTGAGTTCCAGAGCTGCAGGTGAGTCCCTGGCACATCTCTGCACTCCGGGAGCAGTTTTACAAATGCACCTGGGAGTTCTGACCCCTCACCACAAGGAAGGCGCTGAGGGGCTGGGGGGCTCAAGGATCACTTTTATTTCCATGGAAGACATGGGTGCCAAAGGTAGTTCAAATGATTTATTTTAAGACTTTCGAAGTTACATTTCTGTCCTGAGAAACAACAGCTTCGGAACTGCTCAAAATGGAATAAACAAAGTCAATGCAGAAAGGCAGAAAATAAAGATCTAAGGTACTTCTATTTGAACACATGAAGGCGGCCGCTGGAGTTGCCTCCCACCAGGATGTTCTGGCTGGGGTGGACGACGTTAATGGAGCACACGGAGGTCAGGCAGTCCATGTTGTAGAAGGAGTGCAGCAAATTCCCGGTGTCCTGGAAGACCTGGATCTGCCTGGGCTGTGCCATGCTGCCCACCAGGAAGCAGTGCTCCTGTTTGGGGTCCCAGATGGCTCTGAAGCGGGTCAGCCAGCGGCCTGTGTTGTTGTTGTGTCTGCAAGGGAAGAGGAACATTGCTCCTGGTGAATGCAGCATTTGAATTGTCATTTATGTTCCTTATTGTCATTACGTCCCTATTATTGTCACTATGTTCCCTTGCCTTCTAAACCTTCAGCACTCACACTGGAGTGCTTGGATCCCTGCAGCACATCCCTGTCCTGGGATGGGCAGGATGGGACAATTCCAGAATGGTTTGGGTTGGAAGAGACTTTAGAGCTCATCCAGTGCCACCCCTGCCATGGCAGGGACACCTGCCACTGTTCCAAGCTGCTCCCAGCCCCAGTGTCCAACCTGGCCTTGGGCACTTCCAGGGATCCAGGGGCAGCCACAGCTGCTCTGGGCAACCTGTGTTCCCACCCTCCCAGGGAACAATTCCTGCCCAGTATCCCACCCATCCCTGCCCTGTGACAGTGGAAGCCATTCCCTGTGTCCACAGGAGCAGCCGGGGCGCTGCCTTGGCCCAGGTGTGCTGTCTTTGTCCCTACCTGATGGAGCTGAGCAATGTCACAGTGGATGACAAGGATGTGGTGTCGTAGACCCTGGGCACAGAACAGATGAAGACATTAACACCATGAACCTGTGCTAAGTCAGCCCTTCTCTCACCCTCATCCAGAGCATTATCTCCTGCAGCCAGGAGTGCACAGACAGCCAGGCTGGCCACAGGCAGCAGCACCCCAGCTGGAAGCACTGCACAGGCAGGGAACTGCATTTCCTTTCAGCTGAACTGCAGCCCAGCCTGGCTGGCAGCTCTGCAGGAGGGGCTGGAGAACCCAAAGGCCAGCCCAGCATCCCACCTGCTCCTCCACCCACATCAACTTGGGAGATACAAAAACTGCCCAGCCCACACAAAATCAGGTAATTACCTTAATTATGGTCGCAAAGTAACTAGGAGAAAAAGCACTTCTAACACAAACAACTCACAGCAGCTTAAATGATAAAGAGGTAGGCTATTTACAGAAGACCTGATATCATCATTATTTCAAGTACCAGCTACAAAAAAAATTTAGTTTCTGAGCATTTTGTGTTTGTGTTCACCAGGCAGGTTTTGGCTGGCTGTTTTTGTGGGTTTTGATTTTGTTTGTTTGTTTTTCAAAGATTAATAGTACCTGTATATTTTTACTGTTGAATATCCTGAGAGAAAACAACAATTAGAAAAAAAAATCCAAACAAACAAACAAAAAAATCATTAAGAACTACATTAAAAATTTTAGTGCAAGAAAATATAATTTTTTTTAAAGTGATAAAGACAGAAGGTTCTCAATGATGGGTCATGTGGAGAGATAATAATAATAATAATAATAATAATAATAATAATAATAATAATAATAATAATTTTTGTTGTTATTATTATCATCATCATCAATATTATTACAATAAACTACCCAGTCAGAATGTTCCATGAGGATTCTTCCTTTCACAGCCTTACCTCAGCTTGTCATCAGCACACACTGTGACCACCCTGCTCCCAGTAGCAGGTGAGAAATAGGCCGAGGCCACACTTTTGGTGTGTCCTGTGAGAGAGCTCAGGGGCTTGTTCCCCTTGGCCTTCAGGTACCGAACATCGAAAACACAAACATCCCTGCAACAGGCACCACAGACACCTCAGTAATTATCCTTCATTCACCAAACAAGCTCCAGAGCACGGCAAGCTGTGCGGGAGCTGGTTCAGAGCTTCAATGTCCATTCAAATGGTGGCTCCCAGGGATTCTGGGAGCACCAGAACCACCCCAACCAGCCCTCCATAAAGTCCCTCTGTGCCAAAGCCCACCACGGCCCATCTGTCCCCATCTGGTTTGGGAAATCAAACCAAATCCCACCTTAAATCCTGCTAAGGACTGGAAACTTGTTTTCTAAAAGGACCAAGACGGCTTTGACTGTAAATTGAGGCTGAGAAACTCCTCAGCCCCAGCTCTCCCCAGCACAGAGACCCCTGGGCAAACAAGCAGCTCAAGCTGGGCTACATACACAGAGCCAGCAGCCAGGAAATACTGTTTGTTCACGGGGTGCACGTGGACTGTCCGTGTCCTCCCGAAGCCAATGTCTGCAGAGAGCTCTGAGGACACCCCCGGGGTCCGTCTGTCCACCACGGCCACGGCCCCATCCCAGTGACTCACGATGGCAGTGCAGGCATTCTCTTCCAGGAAGTCGAAGCAGGAGAAGTTGTCCTCACTCCTGCAGACCTGAGCCCAGGGAAGGTTAAATGTCACTACAACTAAAGGAAACAGCCAGTTGTTCCAACACCCAAACACTCCCTGGGCTATGGCTTTCATCTTTTCCCTTTTTAATACACTAAAAAGCCATGCAGTCCTTGTGACAGCCTCACACAGCCACAGGTAACCCTTCTGTGAAATAGGGATGCTCTCCACAGGGGAAATAATTAGGAGATAATTAACCATCCAAACCAGACCAGCGACAGCACGCACCAAATTCCCTGTTAGAGCTTCACTGTCACCTCTGTGTTCCAGCAATCAAAGGGCTCTCGGCCTTGAGCACACACTGAGTGAGGATTAAGGATATCTTTCCCCCTTCTCCAGTGCTCCAGAAACTTTTAATCATGTGCAGAAATGTAAACTTGGAAACTGGGAGAACCCAGGCTGTCGCTGGGCTTTGGTGTCTAGTAAACATCTCCCTATTTATGTGATGTTAATTAAAGGTTGACTGACATGTCCTTGTGGAAATAG
Organism: Cinclus cinclus; assembly: GCF_963662255.1. Classification (NCBI taxonomy): domain Eukaryota; kingdom Metazoa; phylum Chordata; class Aves; order Passeriformes; family Cinclidae; genus Cinclus; species Cinclus cinclus. The sequence goes on from NC_085058.1 coordinate 21,395,496, forward strand.
AACCTGAATTTTCTTGTTAATAAAACAACCAGAGAATGACTTGGTACAAGCAGACTGAACCTTCCCAGCAGTGCCTCACCCTCACCTCGTCAAAGACAGCCCTGGTGACATCGGCACAGCGCAGACAGTCACTGCTCAGGGACAGCAAGTGAGCAGGGTTGCAGGGAGAGAAGTGCATGCAGCTGACCTGGAAGCTGTGGGGGGTGAAGATGTGGGCTCCTTCCTCAGACCCGCAGCTCTGCAAAATAACAGATCCCACAGACACAGGTGCTGAGCACTACAGTTATTTCTGGTACTCTTAAAACCAAACCTCTGGTTTTGGAAATGTTTTCTGGAGGAGGCAGAGGGTGCTGGGTGAGAGGAGACAACAGCACAGGTAATATGGACAGTGAGGCTGTTTCTGGTCCCTAATTACTGCAGCCACCAGCTCTGTCCTGGATTGGGACAGCAGCATCTGGCTTGTTTTCACCCGCACAGCTGGGTTCTGCTACCACATCAAAATATGGACACACTGGGTTACTGAGAGCTCAGGCTGAGTTACTGACCCAAACTGCATGAAAGCAGGATCTCCCATGTTTTCTCTTCTAGATTTTGCATCGTTTTGTTATTTTAAAAGAAACCAAACAGGTCATTTCGGACCAAGTTCTGGTTCATCCCACAAAGACGACTGTGCTCTCAATCTTCAGAAGAAAACAAGGGAGAGCAAATGGGAAAGCCATTCTGGGAACTCTAAATTTGACAATCACTCTTGACAACCACCATATATTATCCCTAAGAACAGAAAAACTCTAAAACACTTCTGATGAGCCTGACAAAATGCCATCTCAGGCTGTGCCCCCACCTGCAGCTGTCCCGAAGCACACACCTGTTCAGATGAGGAGCACATCAACCACTCACCACATTCCAGAGGCCAACGTGCCCCAGCTTGTCTCCAGCTGCCACAAGGATGGTGCTTTGGGAAGGGTGGATGGCCATGGAACACACCCGGGCTTTCACCACCTTCCTGATGTTCTCCTCGCTCAGCACCATGCTGCTCAGGCTCTCCTGGTACCTGCAAAACCAAAATGATACTCATCACCAAAAGGCTCATAAGGGAAGGAAGGGGGGCCAGAAAACCTGTTTTGGCTGCTCTTTCCACATTACCTCATAATGTCAGGTGTGCTCTGGTCAGCATTGTCTGCGTTCAGCTACAAAGAGGAGATATCTAATCAAAATCAGAACCCAAGTGAAATTACGTTATCCACAAAGAACTAATTAAACTAATAATACCTCACTCATCCTCATCCATGTGCTCAGTAAGGCCTCTGTCCATTTACTGCTCTCTGCCTGATCCTCTGGAACCATGGGCAAAGGTCCAGCTGGAACCTGGTGCTGGGAGGACATTGGCAATTTTTGTAACTCAAACCAACTAAAATCACAAACAAGGTGAATTGGTTCTTTCCCCACAGCAGACATTCTGAGAATATGCCTACAACAGGACAGGAAATAAACAGAAAAAACAAGAGGTGGCATCATAACCTTATTAAAAAGATGAAGAGAATTTCCCTGGCAGCACAGACAAACTGCCTCCCTAGGTTTCTTCCTCTCCTGATACTCCAGCAAGACTTTTATTACAGATTCCAATCTATTCTACAGCTCCACGGAAGATTTAAATTTCCATCTCTCAGAACAACACACCTTTTACTTGTTGCTCTATCACTGCTTCAAAGAGATGGTAAACACTACCCAGGAAAATAGAACCAGCTCAAGAGTTAGAGCGAAATTAAAACCAGAGTAATAAACCTTTGGATTTAAGGCTGCTCAGCTCCATGGGCTGTTGAGGTGGGATGTTTCACCTCAGGACTCCTCTGTGGATCCCCAACTGCACCATGTCATCAGCCTGGGCCACAGAGCACTGCCTGGCTTGTGGCAAGGCCGTGGCAGCTCCTCGGGGTGACAGAACTGACCTTTCCTCACTGTCCCTGTGTCCCCAGCTCCCGAATGCCTCAGGGTCTGCCATGCCCAGTGCCACCCATCTAAAACCACAGCAGTGGTTTTAGGAAGCTGCTGCCCACTCCCTTCTCACATATTCCTCTGCTGCTGGCCGGGCGGGCGTCTCCAGCAAGGGAATGTCCAGCGGCTCCACCCTGAGCAGGCGCCTGGATCTTCGCCGGGCTGGCTCATCCTCCACCTTCTTAGGCTTGGCTCTGGAACAATGAGAACATCTCAGCTCAGAGTCCCCGTGCTCGGTGACAGCCCCGAGGGCACAGACTGACATCAGCCCCTCCCAGCCAAGCACTTTGCAATGCGCACAGCGGTGCCACCCCTCTGTTTTCCCCACCCTGCTGCTTCCCTTCCCAGCTCTCATTCATTATCCACCCAGCCATTCACTCTCCCATCATACAGCTTACTCTGTTTGGCCTTCAGCTCATTTTCTGCTCAACCTGGCACTGTGCTGGCAAGGCCAAGCCTTCTCCTCCATTTACTGGTTACCCTCTCCCTTGCGCCTTGGTCACACCCTCTCTTTTTTCCCCCCCACCTTTTCCCCACGTTTGTTTTCATCCCACAATGAAGAATCAAGCATATAAATCTCACCTACTGTCACTGTACCTTTTAGTGATATGAGATTGCCTTTTAGTTGTAAGCCGGTTAAGCCTTGCAGCTGACTTAAAGAGAAAGAAAGAGATCAATTACAGATAATGAGCATAAAGAATTAACCTGTATAAAATACAATTATCTCAAGGCACCAATGAACTTACTGCAATTATTTATAGTAAGAAGAAAGAAACTGTGGTTGGCCCATCCCTGTATGTGCTCCAGGCCAGGTTGGATGGGGCTTGGAACACCCTGGTCTATGGAAGGTGGCCCTGCCCATGGCAGGAGGTGGAATGAGAGGGGCTTTGAGGTCCTTTCCAAAAGATCCAGGATTCTGTGATTTTCATGGCTTTCCTCATATACAGCTGCCTCAGTGAGGAAAGTGTTTCACACCAGGAAGATGACAGTGCAATTATGACACTTGGAAAGAGCACTTTGGTGCTATTTAGACCTTATACAAACCTCATGCAGCTTCAGAGCAGCGAAGAATTTAGCATTTTCCGTAATGTTCTTTAGTCTTTTCCTTTCATAGGCTGATAGGTGGGAGGATCCATCCTACAGAAAGAAAAGCCAGTTATTCTCCATCATACAGTTACACGGCTGCAAGAGGGGTCCCAGGCTCAGGGAAGTGAGTCTCTAAACTGATTAGATTATTTTTAAGTGGTTTGAAGTATTTGTAATAAACATAAGACCACACAAATTGCGGTGGTCATGTATAAACACAAAAATCTGTCCATACGGATTTGTAAATTTTTTAAGTAACATACAGTTTCGTAAGTTTTACAAAACTTACTCTGGCACTAACTCAAGGAAGAGAACTGTACCAAAATTTTTAATAATGAAAATAATTAAGAGACTCAATAAAGAACTTAAAACTTCAGTGAAAGGGTAAAATGAAGTGGGACACTGACAGCCAGAAGGGGAAAAAAAAGGCGGGGGGGGGGAACCTACATACAGAAGCAAAGCACATAAACGTTTACTTTTATAAATATAATAACTGGGGGCCGGGTACTCACCGGAACCGCGTCTCCCCCATCGCTGCCGTCGCTGTCCGCATCCCACGGTCCGTCCTGGTCGTGGGCAGCCGAGCTGGGGCCGGCCGCGGAGCCGGGGGTATCTCTGGAGCCGCTGTCGGGCTCCAGGCACAGCCTCTTGCCGGCCGGGGAGCGGGGGCTCAGCAGCCGCTTCTGGGCCCGCGGCCAGGCCGCCACGGGCAGCGGCGTCAGCAGCACCCGCAGCTGCCGGGCCGGCCCCGGGACCGCGCTCGGCCGGCGCTCGGCGGGCTCTGACTGGGGAAAATCCTGCGGGGGAGAACGGGGCTCGGCGGGCTCTGACAGGGGAAAATCCTGCGGGGCAGAACGGGGCTCGGCGGGCTCTGACCGGGGAAAATCCTGCGGGGCAGAACGGGGCTCGGCGGGGCACTCCTGCGGGGAAGGAGGAGCACGGGGCACGGCGGGGCCTGACGGCGGCAACTCCTGAGAGGCAGAACGGCGGTCAGCGGGGTCCAACGGGGGACGCTCCTGCGGGGCAGAACGGGAGTCAGCAGGGACCCGCCGCGGGACCCCCGGCACCGCCAGGCCCTGAACACCTCCCGCCCCGCTCCTCACCTACCCCGGTTTCTCCCCTCACAGCCCAGCATCTCTCAGGTCCCCTCCCATCTCAGTCCCCGTCTCCCCGGTTCCCGCGGTGCCGGACCTGCAGCCGCTGCCGGGTGTGCGGTGACGGCTCCTCGGGCTCCCGCGGCCCGGGCTGGGACAGCGCCATGGCGCGCGCGGGGCGGAGCGGCGCTTCCCGCCCGCACAGGGGGGCGGCCCGGGCGGGTCCCGCCCTCAGCGCCGCCCGCCCGCCGCACCGCCCCGGTTCAGGCTACCGGGGGGCAGGGACGGCTGCGATAGGGCCGAGAAATCCCTCCCCGAGCGGATGCGACCCTGGCACAGCGCGCCCAGAGCAGCCGTGGCTGCCCCTGGATCCCTGGCAGTGCCCAAGGCCAGGCTGCACATTGGGGCCTGGAGCAGCGTGGGACGGTGGCAGTGTCCCTGCCGTGGCAGGGGTGGAACGGGATGAGCTTTAAGGTCCCTCCCAACCCCAAGCATACGGACTCGTTGCCCAGGAACAGCGGGTGAAATGCTCGGCTCCAGGCAAGCCGAGGAAGGGCCCGTGTGCCCTGCCCGGTGCTGCGGGCACAACCGGGAGGACACAGCCATGAGGGCACAGCCATGAGGACACAGCCGCCCCTCACAGCCATGAGGGCACAGCCATGAGGACACAGCCGCCCCTCACAGCCATGAGGGCACAGCCGCCCCTCACAGCCCACAGCGGCATCGCCGTGCCTGGGCCGGCAGCACAGCAGGGCCAGGAGGCAGCTCCTGCACCCTGTGCCATGGCACTGACAAGATAACGGTTTAAAAAGAAAAAAAAAAAAAAAAAAACAAAAAAACACTAACTGAAAAAAAATGCACACCCAGGGCAGGGTTAGGCGCTCCCAGTTCCAGGAGGTGGGGAATCAAGTGGGAGAGTTAAAAATATTCCTTACCTTTTTTCCTTCTTACCCTGCCCTTTGCCCAGCTCTCCAGCAAGGACAGAGTCAGTTTTGGTGACACACAGCCCCCAGCATCTGTGGTCCCAATCATGCCCCTGAGGGGCTGTAAATCAGGATCACAGGGAGGAGTGTCACCAACAGGGGACAGTTTCTAGAACCACTCACCAGTAGGCCCAAATAAACTGACAAGTTAAAAAATATTTATTTAATGTGAGCTTTTGTACTGACAAATACACAAGTCCCGGAAGGTTTAGCAGCAGCAAATGAAACAAAAATTTAATAAACAATGATTCCATCTTGGGGAAATTCATTCAGTAATGGCATTTTGCAGTTAAAATATGGAATACGAAGGCTGAAGGAAGCTCCTGGATTTGGGTTTGGGTAGTGCCATCATGGCCAGCTTCCCAGCAGCTCCCTGTGTGCCACCAGTGCTGTAGGACACGGAGCTGGCACCAGAGGAAGTTGGAGTCTTCGAGCTCGGAAGCTTCTTGGTCCTTCTGTACCTGCTGTAGCCACTGCAAAAACCAGAGAAGGTGTGTGTCTGAGACACCTCTGTCGCCTGGCCTGGCCCCTGCACCAGCCTGTGCTCACACAGGCACCACCACTGCATTTTCTAGAGGACTATGCATTCATTTTGTAAAATTTATTTTTTTTTAACGCACGTGGCTTCAAAACAACCTCTGAAAAGCGAACAGTACAGCTGTTGCTCTGGGATGTATCCAAGGGTGAGCAGCAGCAGCAAGTGACGCTTCAGAGGCAGCAGCAGCCAATGACACATATTCCAGTAGATGGGAAAGTGCCAAGGGTGGGACAAAACCTGCTGGGCTCAGAAAACCATTTGCTACAAAAACCAGGGAGCAGAATGATGAAAAATGGGGCAGGAAAGGGGAAATCCTTGGGAAGAGGCAGATCTGCCCTAGAAGCTCAAAACCAACCAACAGCAGATGCAGGTGCTCCCTTGCATGATACAGTCAGAGGGAGAATCTGAATTAACAAGGGTCTAAAGTTCAAATATTCCATCAAATGTTCAGTTTTAAGACCTCTTTATGATTTCAAGCAAGGAACCTGATTCAGCCTGATAATGCTGGCTATGGCATAACACTGAAATGTAGTGTTCCCTGCTTAGTCTGTGGCAGTCAATTGTGAGAACTGCTAAACATCCTTCATCACCAGCTTTTAAACCAAACCCGCAGAAAAGCACAGCAGAGTAGTTCTGACCAGACACATGGGTAATTTTAACACAAAACTGCAGTTCTGGGACCATCACAAGGCAAAAGTGCCAAGTGACCCCATGCACATACCCTCTGGGCTGGAACTGCTGGCTGCCACCAGCACTCGTCTTCTTCCTCTTGGAGTCCCTGGAGTTTGGTGGCCGCTTCCTTTTCCTCCTCTGGTTTGTGTTATTGCCAAAATAGCTGGAGGTTGTACCTGCATCCTCTGCTTCTGCATCGCTGCCCAGAGAGCCAGTGCTGCCCGTAGCTGTGTCCACACCTGGGCAGGCAGCGTCCTCTACACACAGGCAGGGAGGGAAAACACAGTCAGGGAATCACCTGGGTCAGTCAGACTGATACCAGAACACTGCTGGTATCAAAACATCTGTCCTGGCTGTTCCTCCCCTCCTCTGCACTGCCCCAGCCCCAGACTTTCAGAGATACCCTGAATTTAGCTAGTGAGAGGTAGAAAGACTTTGGTGTGTTCTGAAAGTGATTGCTCCCTTTTGGAATTATTGAAGTGAAAGAATTGGTTATTTGCAATTAAGTCATGGTAACTTTTGAATCAAACATCTGCTAGAGGAGGAGAAAGGCACTGGACAGGAAGTACATGTTGAGGTACAAAGCACACCTGGGAAGGAGCATTCTGAGTACTTATCCATCACTTTAATGATTTCTGCACCATATTTCTCCAGTTTGTCTTCTGTGACACCATCGATCTGCAGCAACACCTCCACATCTGAGGACAAGGTTTCTGCAACACAACAAAGGACCCCTCAGACATGCCAAACAAATAACTTTTTACAAGGATACCCAGAAGGAAATTAATTCCTTTCCATGTCCCTCTATGCAGAAGCCCCAAATGACTTCAGAGAAACCTGACCTTACCTGCTATTTTCTTTAGTGTGGAAGTACTGAAAATATTGAAGTAATGCACATCAAAAACTTTGCCCAGGGTTTTGCAGGTGTCTGTAAGTTCACTGAGGCACTGTTTAACCACTTCTTCCCGCTGGGACATCTTTGCCATGGAAGCCCTTTGCCTTCTGATGGAACTGGCACTCTCTGTCTCGTGGAACTCCACCTGTAAAAACAGCCACCCATAACTCCTGCCAGGGAGCTCCTCCACACCCCGACTGGTAACACAGGAACACAGAACAGCAAATAGAAAGTATCCTCTGATGGACCAAAAAAAGCTGTTTACCCAGTATACATTTTAAAATAAATTTTTACAGGCTACTCAACCACACCCAAGTTTCTTCTACAAAGAGGTGGCAGAGTTTAGAGAGAGGGAAAAGAGCCCAGCTGGCTTCAGAGGTCACTGGGGTAATGCTGAGGGCTCTGTCCTGCTCTAAACACAGCACTAATGCAGAGGAGGTGTTGCCTCAAGACACCTGGAACTGTTCCATGACCTTCATGAAGTGCCTATTCCATCAGATCCCACCAATTACTAGGAAAAAAAAAAAAAAAAAGAGTAGAAAATTAAGGGAGTGCTGGTCCTTCTTAGCCATCTTTCTGTGGGGGTTAGAACATTCCTTCACTGTCCAGCAGGAATCAGATGGGTGAGGAAGAAGAAAAAGATTTGAATCTCTCCAAGCCTCTCAAACTTGCCTTTTGCCCCACAGCATTATTACTGAAATACTGATCTAGGAATCACATGTGTTGGATGCTGTTCCTTCCATCTACCAGATGTTAGTTCAGCTGGAGGAAAACTGTGTTTAAGCTACCTGAGGGGATATGCTAAAGGAAAACTGCAACACCTTCCTTAAAACAATGTCTTCAAGAAACAAAACAGTTACACACCTGGAGTGACCCATCCAGCACAGCCTGAGCTCTCTCTCCCAGAATGACATATGCCACTGCCTGGTCATTAGCTGTGATGTACAAATCCTCATCCAGGATCTTGTCCAGGACCAGTTTTCTAAACAGCCTTTCAGCATTGTGCCTGGAATAGGCAGCCCCCTTCCCAAATATTCCAGACTGAATCTTGGCACTCGTTGAACCTGTGCAAAAGAAAGCACAGGATGAGCCCGTGCTCACAAAGCCCACGTACACACATTTACAGATCCGTGGGAGATTCCCAAGGCAGTCTGTTCACATTCAAAAATGCCTTTAAACACTGGAGAAACAATATTATCACTATAGCAACCTGAAATGGATTAACTCTTCAGTTTCATTTATTTTGGATCACTTGCCACCAAGACATTCTTGGGAAGATGAACTTTGCAAAACACGCTGGTTTTTTAAAACGCCAGCTGGCATTGCACAACCTCTTGATCCCTGGTCAGGGATTTGTGCCCCAGGTTATTCAGGAGTTTCTGGGAGAACAGACTCACCTAAGAAAATGTCCACCATCATGTTGAGGGTGTACCTGCCAGAGCCTGGATTCCTCTTGCCGTTCAGCCACCCTGCCTGGCCGCAGTGCTCGCGCACAAAGCGCACGATGCTCTTCACATCCTCGGTCACATTCCTTGATTTGTAATCCTGTGAAATCACACCTGACTAGGACATGCCATTACGTGTTCCTGCCCTAATCCAAGCTGTTACTGACAACCTCAGCTTTCATTACTGAGCTTTCCTCAGCTGTGAATTGAGCTGCTTCAAATAAAGAAACCACGATGTCCTGGTCAGTAACCTACAGTGATACAGTCACAGGGATTCTGGATGTGAGAACACAAAACCAGTCCAGCTGACTGTATATTATCCACCTGGGGTTATTTGTGTAGTGTGAGGTGCAAGACTGCTGGGTAAATACTGGGAATCAAGGTAAATCATTTGGGAAGCACTCCTGTAATTATCCTGCCACGCTCTAGAATTTACACTTCCAAAATGCATCAAAATGAGACTGAATATGCATTATCCTGGTCAAATTTAGTTCAAATCACAGCTGTGTAAGGGAATGCTTGAAACACAGAACTGAGAAACAATATCCACAGGTATAAAACCAATCAGGATCCCTTCCCTGTCAGCCTCCACAGCTGCCTTCCCTTCTGCTCCTGCCACTGAGTTTGCATAACCCAAATGTTTGGATCACCTTCAGCAGTGTACACCTAATGTGGCCCTCACGCTGCTCTGGCAGTACAAAGCTGCCTCGAAAACACCAGGACAGGAGCTGAAGGGATTTCCCCATGGTCATTGCAGTGGATCTGATCTAAGCTCCTGCCTCCTACAAGGAACACCCTTATACCTCTGACAGGAACAGAAGCATCACAAGTTCATGGTTAAACCCTGAAAATACCTGGAAGCATCCCAAAAATACAGGACTTTTACTCCTTTTCTCCATTTGCCTTCCCAAAGGTCATGTAACCACTTTTTGATGCATCTAAATACGAATTCAGTTTAACACACTACAAATAAAACCTGCGGGGTTTACCTTCTTCCTGCTGCAGTTGTCACAAATCACTTCTGGGTGATCTTTGCAGAAGGTGGGGTTGAAGTTGGTTTCCCCAAAGTAGGCAAGCAGCTGGACACGGCGGCACTCGACCACATTCTCACAGTAGTGCACCATGCTGTACAGGTTGTTGAAGTGGGTCTGCCTCGTGTGGCTGTTCCCATCCTTCTCCACTGAAACACAGCAAATCCAGTGGTGCCTTTTAAAGCTGCACCTCTGTGTTTTCATGGACTGCGAAAAAAATCACCTTTGCTTACAAAAACCTGCAATACTGGCTTTGCTTAAGAAAAAATGAGTGGGTTAGTACAGAACAGATGTAAGACAGCTTATATCACTGACGTTTTAAAGAAGTGGAGAAGGGAAATAAGCCTAGAATGACAAAAGTCAAGAGAAGGGTATGCATGACAGGATGAGAGAAAGTGGCCTCAAGTTGTGTCAGGAACGGCTTAGCTTTAGAGGGTTAGATTTAGATTAGATATCAAGAAGTTTCTTCATGGAAAGGGTAGCAAAGCTCTGGAACAGGATGCCCTGAATGGAGTCACTATACTTGGAAGTGCTCAAAACATATGTGGATGTGGAGGACATGTTTTAGTGATGAACGGGGGATGGAGATGGTCTAACAGTTGGATTTGATGATCTTAAAGGTTTCTCCAACCTTAACAATTCAATGATTCTGTGAAACAAAGTGGTTTTGACTAAAATTAAGTACAAGTGACAAAAATCCTGCTCTTGCCACCTGACTGAAAACCATGCAGGACAGGATTCCCAGTTCTCCCCTCCCTGCAATACTGAACAATCCATGGCACTTGTAAAAGAGAAGTAACAGAGGCTAAATGAGAGCAGTGCAATGTGACTGCTGTAATGTCGCCTCTGAGCTCCCAGAGGAGAACTCACTCAGGATGAGCCTTCTCAGCCTGGTCACATCACTGTAGCTGTAGAAGAGCAGGCAGTGGGACATCTCTCCATCCCGCCCAGCCCTGCCAGACTCCTGGTAGTAACCTTCGATGGATTTGGGAAGGGACGCGTGGATCACGTAGCGCACGTCGGGTTTGTCAATGCCCATTCCAAAGGCAATCGTTGCACAGATCACCTGGGAAGGACACACATTATCGACATTACTCCTGCAGCACTGCATGGAGAGCAGCCCAGTGACCTGGATTAGGAAACATGGAGGACCCAGAATTTCAGCCATAACAGTGCAGAACAAGAACAACACAGCAACAACCTCCCCTCCTGTCAGAGCAGCCGCTCCAGACACAGGAAGAACCCCAAATTCCAGTGTCTGCCCAGCAGCATGCCAGGAGCTGCTCTGAAGCCCTGCACTGCTCAGGTCCTCCCCGCTGGGGTAGTGCTACAACCTTTTATTCACAGAACTCCCAGTGAAGGGTGGCAGCTGTGCCCCAGCAGGTCTGTTGGGATCAGTTATTCAATACTGCAGACATTTGGTGAGAACACTCCACAACTTCCCTATTATTTCCCAGGCCAAGAGGGATAAAAGTGCCCAGACTTTCCTCCATTTTCCTCCTAGCTTTTCCTCACCTGGCATCCCTCCTGATTAACCCACTTCTGCTGCACAAGGTCCCTGTTGGAGTCGGTGAGGCCAGCATGGTAGGCCAGGGCAGCCAGCCCCTCCTTCTGCAGGATGGCTGCTGTGGTGTCACACTCGTGCCGGGAAAGGCAATAGATTATCCCAGAGTCATCTGCAAAAAAAGAAATCTGAACTACAATACAATTTTATTTCCTTTCCCTGCTCCACCTGCCAAGCAGATACCGCTTGGAATACTCTGTCCATTGGAATAAAGATAAGAGTAAAGATATAACTGTTGCACTGTAGAACTTATTTTATTAATATTAGGTAGTCTTGACAGTTTTTCGTAAACAGTATTTCTAGGCTTCTGGTGAGGTGGAATAAATAAATGTTTTCCTCATCAGTGTTGTGCAATCTCAGGATTTAGAACACATGAACAAAATCTATATAATTCAAGACCTAGAGCAGTTCAGTAAATGCTCTCTGAGGGTACAGCATGGGAGAAGCTCTGAGAGAGCTTGGTGTAATCCAGTTCCAGCAGCAGGAGCTGCAGGACTCCAAAGCGAGCCTGGAGAGATGGGAATCTCTGAAGATAGCTTCAAGGGGAACTGTGGATAGGCAGACCACACAATTAAACAATTAAGATATTGGGTGACCTTTATGCCCTGAAGACAAGATCCTAAAACCTCTGGCAGGCTCCAGAAGGGTTATTCAAGAGCATCACCATAATGTACTTTTCCATCTTAACTTAAATTCTCAACTTTAGAACAGACATAAACCTGACTCCCATTTTCAGTAACATCACTTTATCTCCATCTTGCTTTTCTGGTAAATGTATCATTATTACAGAACCATAAAAGCTTTTACTGCCTTGAGAAGTGGTTCATGAGAAGGCCTGTGGGCATCATGCTGCTCAGTACTCACGGGGGTGATATTTTTTAATCCATTCCAAGCAATCCATCGCCACCTTCTTTGGCTTCTTGGGCAACACATCATATTTCAAGTTATGCCTGTTGAAGCTCATTGTAAACCTGAAATGTGACAGTTTGTGGTGCTCGTCAGCCTTATGGCTATAATTATGTTGTGTTTAACAGCTTTCCTTCCTCATGCAAGGAAGGGCTTGGCAAGTGCTTTGTTTCTTAAAGTTAATATTTTTTTATTTACCCCCCATTCAATTCCATGCATGCATTTAATTTCATTTAATTCCATCAGACACAGCGACACAAGGAATTCAGATGGGCCTGCGATGCTTTTTTTACTTCACTAAGTCTTCCACTCAAAATTTCCGTGGCACAAACAAACGGTTCCAGAAACCTGCTGAGCCACTCACACTTGTGGTTTGAGCATCTCGAGCTGGTTGAGGATGTCCTTCTGCACGCGGGGGTTGGCCGTGGCAGTGAGGGCCATCATGGGCACGCAGCGGAACTTTCTGCGCAGCATGTTCAGCCGCTTGTAGTCCTGCCGGAAGTCGTGGCCCCACTGGTTGGGAAACAAAAGGGAAGAGTAAAACGCTCCAAGTGAGTCTTTTGGTGTTGCCTGGGAAGGCTGACCTCGAACAGAGACTAAGGGCAGAGAAAAAGGAATAAAATCAGTATTTATTGAAAGGATGCCCCTTGGGCAGTGTGAGAGCCCGGCAGGGGCTACACCTAAATCAAATCCAAGATGGATCCTGGTCACGAATTTTACACTTCTACAAAAGTTTTGGTTGATCTATATATTGGGATTAATTATCCAACACAGCCCTAGGCAATGAAGTCTCAGCCCCCTAGCTTGCCCCCTTTCCCTTGCTGTTGTTTCTGCTTTTTTGGGTACTGGTTGTCCCTGATTCTCCAAGCTGGGAAGGGATTGTTTTCTCACTACCCTGTGAACTTACTAACACCCAATATGAAGTTTCAGGGTTACACACTAAGCAGCAGAGATTCTGAAAAATATAAAAGCTAAAACCCAAGGCATCATTGGCATTCCTAAAAACAAGAGGAGGTTTTACCTGGCTGACACAGTGGGCCTCATCGATAACAAAACGTGCCAAGAGTTTCCTGTCGTAGAGGTTCTCCAGGGCGGACATCAGGCGGCTGCTGGCACACACCTGGGACACAACAGTGGAAATGGAAATCAAAATACCTGGGCTAGAAGTGCCAGCTGGCCTGGCTGACAACACACAAACAACTGCAGAATCACCCTGCGCTACTCAGGTGAGGCTTCAAGGCACTGCCAGCTGTCTTCTAACCCAGCAGCTGCTGTGGTATTCCCAGCAGGTTCTGGGATCAACTGTCCCAAAGCCCCTCATTCTGGGAAAATTTCAGTAAATCTAAATTACTTATGTCAGGAAACAGAGGGGAAAATAATGCTGAGGAGAGAAACAATCAGCACACTGATTGTTTCTAACTAACCAGCTCCTTCTTACAAAGCTCTTGTGCAATAACATATTTTTAAGGCAGCATATACTGCAGCCCAAGGCAGGCTCTGACAATCTCCTACCACCCTGACAGTGTTGTATTTTTCCTGTATTACCCCATTCAAAACAGTCTGGATTGAGTAGCTACTGGACAGTGATCAACACTAATGTGTATCAAGGTAGATTGAAACAGGTGGGCTTGGGAGCTTGTTTTAGGAATTTACATTTTACAGACCTAGTCAGTTATTATTCTTGGCTAATTACTGACTGAAATTAGCTACATCCACGTAGATTCTTAATGAGTTATCTAAAACTCAGCATTTTTTCCCCAGAAGCCTGCTCTGAGTGCAGTTTTTTAGCACCTCACAGCAAGCCCCCCCCTCGTAGCCCCTACAGTTTTACAACTGCAGATGAAGTGCAGACCTTCTCAGGGGTGACATACAGCAGCTTTATGACAGGGTCCTTCTTTGACAACTGCATGTAGATTTTTGAGGCATCAGCATCTGTTCTGTCACCAGTCAGGTATGTTGCAGCAATCTGTATTAAAAAGTTATAAATATATATACTGAGTTTTGCTATATGCAAAACAGAATAACCTCCAAATGCAGCCCTACCTCTCATTCCAAACCAGTTCTTAAACCAGCCAGTCTTGGGAACACACATTTGGGAACACACATCTGAGCAGCCTGGGCTGGGGGAAGGTGCTCCTGCCCCTGGTGAGGGGTGAAACAAGATGAACTTTAAGATCCCTTCTAACCCAAACCATTCTGGGGTCCTGTGATCTCCTGCATTTCTGCACTGTGTATCATGTTTCCAAAGATGTTTGCACCCCCAGAACCCCCCCAATTCAGGAACTCTTCAGGCTCATTCCTGCTGCACAGTCAGGCTGTTCCTGTGTAGGTGAATGATTACAACTCTCAGGATCTCAGAACCAGCACCTGCTCTGAAAAACACAGCTCTAACACCAAACACAAAGAGCAACAATAAATCCAGCAGTCACACTGCCAAGATATTGGAGTTCATCCAATTTAGTCCTTCCCAGGCAACTTCCTGTGCCGTTCACAGTGTCCATCTAATCAATTTATGCAGTTTATATTTGGGAGAGACAAGATTTGCTGTAAAATTTCAGATTTCTAATCCAGTTACCTGCAGTTTCACTCAATAAAGCTGCTGGAACTTACATCTAAAGTCTTCAGCTTCTGAACCTGATCGATGATCAGTGACCTCAGTGGAGAAATAACGATGCTGACCCCGGCAGAGACACAGGCTGGTAGCTGGTAGCACAAGCTCTTCCCACCTCCTGTGAGGATGAGACAAACACAGCAAGTGTTGGACATCAAGAGAAAAGGGATGGAGATCTATTTCTTACTTCCCATTTTACAGCACTTTTGGAAACAGTATATTTCTACCAATGCCTGCCCGTCACAAAATGACACCTGTAGGATAAGAAAGAGTTACTGTGGGAATTATTAATGAAGGCTGAAATTCAATTCCCTCACTCAAAATACCCCAGTGCAAAAATACCCCTGAAATCCTGCAGTCACAGAATTCCAGCAGCACAAAGGCACAGGGGAACAGAAAAGTTTGTCCCAAGGCTTGCAGAAGGAGCTGCAGGTCTGTAGCCCACGTACCTGTGGGCATGAGGATGAAGCAATCCTCTCCCAGCAGAGCAGCATTGATGGCCTCCAGCTGGTTTGTCCTGAAAGAGTGCAGTCCAAACTTCCTGTGAAATATATTCATCATTTCTGCAGAATGGGGAAATTTCATACCCCTGAAACGCTCCAGTGCAGGGTTATGAATCACTGGATCTGGGAGAGAGAAAATGTAATTAGAATAAGTTAGGACATCAAGTTATAGAAGAAATAATTCCCCATGTGTGTGGGCAGGCCCTGGCACAGGGTACCTAGAGCAGCTGTGGCTGCCCCTGGATCCCTGGAATGTCCAAGCCAGGCTGGACAGGGCTTGGAGCAGCTTGGGCCAGTGGAAGGTGTCCCTGCCATGGCAGGGATGGCACTGGATGGGATTCAATGGTCCCAAAGCATTCTGTGACTCTGATTTTCACCTCCCCTTTTGCCAGCCTATGCCTACATTAACCTGAAATGACACTGACCAACCTTTGCTTCCACAAACCCATTTTGGAACATTTTGCAGCAAAAACCATTGTACAGCTTTGAATCAAAAACTATAGAATCATTATTTAACTAAGACACAGTAACACCCTCATTTCTAATTTTAGCAGCTTCATTTTCCAGCAGCCTGAAACCTGCACAGGAAGGGAATATTCACGTTTGGCATAATTTAGAGGGAAAAAAAAAAAAAACAACAAAAAACCAAGATGACACTGCTAAAAAGGAGCCAAAAGAAACTTCCACAGAAACAAAAAGCATTGATGTGATCTGCAGTAGTTACTTGGTCTCAGATTCTATTAAAAATAAATACTCAGGACTCTATGCCAGAAAACTTTAACACTGACTTTAACATTCTGGACACTTTGCCTTTGATACTGATGTGCTTTTGCAATAAACAATTTTACAGCTACCAACAACTGCTCTGGTTTCTTTGAAGACCTAAACCCATGAATAACTTGACAAATGGTGCCCTCGTGTGAGATGGCAGTGAAAAGAATTTAAAAATGGAAACATCCAGTAATCCTCAGGAGTATAGTTCACCTGGATGATTCTTTGTTGCCACCAGCAGGCCTGGCTTTGGAGCAGCAGGATCAGATCCCACAGACCCTTTGGCTCTGGACATAATCTTGGACAAGAGGGATTTGGCAGGAGGCCCCTCTGTGACAGGCGTGGGTGGGGCTGGAGCAGCCCCCGGGCTCTCCCAGTCCTCATCGAAGTCATCCATGTCAAAGAGCTCCAGGTCCAAGTCTGGATCACTTGTCTCCAAGGTGTTCCCTGCAGGACTGGCCCTGGGAGCTGTGCTCTGAGCCCTCAGGGCTGTGCTGCTCGGGGGCTGGTTCCCAGTCCTTGTTCCCGCAGTTTGGTCCCAGCTGCTGCTGCAGGACTGGAGGCTGAGCTTGAGGGAAGCTCCCTCCCTGCCACCTCCCTTGGGACAGGGCAGCCCTGCAGTTCCTGGGCTGGGCAGATCCTCAACGCCCTGCTTTGAGGCACAAGAGGTGTCCAAGGTTTGATTTGTTGTGGCAGAAGAGTTGCTGGAATGAGCAGAAAGCACCGATTGGAGGTTTGTGGATTTGGGGGAGCTTCTGTCAGAACTGAAGCTCCAGTTTGGGCCGGAACCTGAGCCTGCACCAGGACACACATGAGGGCCCTGCTCCATGGGAGACCTCCAGCTTCTAGGAAAAGTGGCATTTATGCCATTTTGGTTCAAACTGACAGAATTAGCAAGCAATTTTCTCCTGGGAGAGATAACAAGGGAAGGAAGAAGGAAAAAAAAAATTTAGTCACAAGCAGTGATTTACCATGTTCTACAACATTCATTAAACAGCTTTGTCTCACTGCTATTAAACATATTAACATATGGTGGTTCCATCGTGTTCTGAGTCACCATGTTTGAAAATGATTTCAAACAAATCTAGGGAAGAGAGAATACCACCAGAAGAAACCAATGGCAAAATTGTGATATCACCTCTACAGACACAAAACAAAAGAATTCCTAAAAGCAAGGAACAGATCCAGGCAAGGTAGAATATAAAAAATAAATCCTTAGAGGTAAAACCTGAAGTTTAAAGTATGCCTGAACCAAATGTTTTTAGGTATTTTCTAAAGACTATGTCTGACTACGGCAATGAGAAATAAAGTTAAGTTGTTGTACTGAGAACATTTACAGAAGCTCATAGTCCCAGTCCAGGAAAAATCTAACCCAAATCCCAACTCCCAAAGCTTTGTCCACATATTGTGCCATCAGGTGACAAAGCAGCAGGTTGTGGCAGCAACGATTCCATTGGAAGGCGACAAGTCTAGGGATGTTAGGAGGAATCACCATCCCTGCAGTCAGGCAGAGGGGAGGCAGCAACAGCTGAATGCCTGTGGCAGGAGGACACCTGGCAGCTCACATCACATCACCTGGTGCCAGGCAGCTCCTCACACTGCCTGTGGAACTGCATCCTCCCTCTGGCATCACACAGGGACTGCTAACACTTGCAGCACTTCGGGGTATTTTGTTCCCTCCCCCAGTCAGTATTTCCAGCTTTTGAAATCCCTCCTGCCTGGTTCTCCAGTGTGCTGGGGACACCTGCAGGCAGTTCCCTGCTCCAGCCTACCTGAGGTCCCTGTGCTGCAGCAGGGCTCTGGCACAGCCCAGGGCCTGCAGCTCCTGCAGGGGGACGGCATCCACCAGCTCACAGATGGCCTCCATGACTCGGAACAGCTGCAGGGCCACGGGCACGGCCTCACCTGGCACGGGGAGGGACTTCAGCACTGTCATTTTCATCACAATAGGTGTCATGAGGATACCACTCTCCCAGAGGACAGCACATTTACCTTGCAGTAAATCAGTCTGATCTATTTACTTCCGATATATTTTTAGTCCATTTGCATAAAGAAACTGTTTCTGTGCGCAGGAACTCAATGAATTTAAATATTTTTGCCCTTGTATTTTATTATCTGTCTCTAATTAATGATTTATGTCAACTCTCCATCTACAGATGTTAATTCTCCATCAG
Source organism: Cinclus cinclus (assembly GCF_963662255.1). NCBI lineage: Eukaryota > Metazoa > Chordata > Aves > Passeriformes > Cinclidae > Cinclus > Cinclus cinclus. The sequence continues at coordinate 21,413,761 of NC_085058.1, forward strand.
TCAGTTAACGTTATTGGATTACACAGGATAATAAATAGTTGCAAGCTATCCCCAAAATCAGCGATAAGAAATTCCAAAACATTTTGTGTACCTGAATCCCCTGCACTGGGATCACCTGCAGGATGTGTTGTGGGAGCTTTCTCCTGCCTGGCCTCGGAGCTGCATCTTCCACCAGAAGGAGAGTTTTTGAAAACACTGCTAAGACCAAAAGAAAAAGCCATTAAAGTACAGATATCTGTAAACTGAGGCATTTCCATGGAACAGCAGGATTTAAGACGTGTGGAAAAGATAAATTCCTCAAGGAGCAGGTAGAACCCAAGAGCTGAGCAGTCACTCATCCTGCGTACCAATGTGTAGAATTTTGCCCCAGTAATTTTCCCCCATCCCACTACAAAAGTAACCCTGCTTTTTTTCTGAAGTGAAAGCTACCTAAAACATCAGCCATAAAAACAGTATTTGATAAAGCCTTAATTGCAGCTGCCAACCATTAACCTGCCAAGCAGCAAAGAGACACAAGCTCAGCCTGTACCTTTTCAACAAGCAGGAGTTTTGGATGGCTTTTGGTACCTCTCTAACCATGCACAGATGGTTTCAGCAGTGAACTCTGATTACCTGGCACTTTGTACAGAGGGGGAGAAGGGAGGCAGCTCCTCTTCAGGGGAGGGAGGGATGATGTCCAGGTCATCCTCCTCCAGCTCAGCACCTGCACATGGCCTGGTGGCTCCATCCAGTTTTGGGGGGCTGTTCCCAGCCCCCTGCTGCTCCTGGGACAGACCCTCTTCAGCACCAGCAGCTGCAAGAGAAGTGCATTGATACTGCTGAGTAACACTGCACGCTCAGCCTGCCACAAACAGAGGGAGGGGAAAAGCAGCAGCCAGATCTCAAAACGCTCGCTTGATACAGTTTCTGACTTTTAAATGATAAATCTTACTGCTCCCTTTTCTCCCCTCATTAAAACCAGACTGACAAAGCCCCACAAACCCTCATTTAAGTGCAAAAGTGATACAGCTAAGCCTACAGTCACCTGTCCTGGCAGAAGGGAAACACTGAAGAGGTCTATTTTTCTGCAATACTTTTCTATAAACAGTATTTATATAGAAACCTATTTTATAAAAAGCTCCTATTACATTAAATCCAAGCCTTTAAAAGAGTGCAGACTCATCAGCTGGCACAGTCCCTGTACTGGAACTGGAAGGTAAATGTATACATACTGTGTCTTAGACAAATCCTACAAAGAAAGGTCAGTTATCATTAACTTATTAAAATTAATTCCACAGAGAAAGGAAAAGACAACAAAATATGATGAGCAGAAATACAGTTCATAAATCTTTTCATAGTTCAGTGTAAGAGCAGCATCCCAGAACACCCTTTGATGTTACTCAGTTGCATAAACATGTTAATTTCCCAAATAAAGGTACAAGGTTTGAAAACACAGCAGGTAAGGAATCTAAAATAGAGCGATGGGACAGAGCTGCCAAAGCAATGACAGACAGGAATTTTGTGATCATAACTGAGGGTTGGAGTTCTTTGTAGTGTTTATTATGTTGGTGTTAAAAATGGAGAGAGATCACTTTTTCTGGTTTAACATTTCATTTAGGTGTAAAATGACTTTATGTCTCTCCTGCATGAATTTTCTAAGTGGTTCTTTCTCCATAACATCCCTACAGATGATTGACCCTTTCAGGAATGCCACGTGGGAAGTTCTGTAACTCCAGTACGCGAGCAGCTGCTACTCCTGCCCCGACAGAACGCTGCCCTGCTCCCAGGCTGGGGGTACTCAAAACAGAATCCAAGAACCTCAATGAGACCGGGGCCGCTTGCCAGCCCCGAGCACGCAGCTCCCTCCGACGCCTGCCCAGCCCCTCCAGCTCGGCTCAGGTGTGTGCACCTTCACACAGCCCCTTACCTGCGCCGGCCGCATCCCGGCGGGGCCCGGCCGGTGACTCCTGGCCGAGGACGAGCCCCGCAGGCGGGCTCCCGCTGCAGAGAGCCGAGTCCTCGAGGCAGATCACGGAGCTCTGCGAGCCGGGGCGCTGCTCGGGAGAGCCGGCCGGGGCCGGCCGGGGGCTCGGCCGCGGGGGCTCCTTGCGGGGGGCTCGCAGCCCCTTGGGGGACACGACGGGCGGCCGAGAGAACTTCTTTTCGATTCCCGACAGGTCGAAGTCGTCGATATCGTCCCACTCATCGCCGATGGTGATAACGGGGCCGGGACCGGCCTTGCCGGCGGGGCCCTTGGCCGGCCCGGCGGGGCCCGGGGGGGCACAGGCCGGCTGCGGGCTGGGGCTGCGAGGCGGAACGCAGCCCCACGCCGGCGCTTTCCTGTCCGTCAGAGCCGAGGGCAGGGCCCGCAAGGTGTTCACGTCCTTGTCCCTCAGCACCGAGGCGGCGGCCAGGCCCCGGGGCGCCTTCTTGAAGGTGAAGCCCCTGCAACGAGACGAGCCCCCGTGACTTCCCGGCCGCCGCGGCCGCCCTGCCCCGCTCCCCGAAGGCCGGTACTCACGGCGGGCGGTCCCGCGGCGGTGCCGGGGCTCGCAGGGCCCCGCGGGCCGAGTGCCGCCGCAGCTGCTCCCGCAGGTTGTTCTGCGGCACGGCCGCCATCGCGGGGCCGCCCCGCCGCCAGGGGGCGCGCTCCGCGACCGCCGCCCCCCGCCCGCGCCGCGCGCACTTCGCATTCGGCGCCAAAGTGAGCGCCGGGCCCCGATTGGATGGAGGGACGGGGCGGAAGTGACGCACGGGGAGCGGCTGAGGAAGCGGAAATGCCAGAAATGGCGGCACCGCCCTCAGGCCGGGCCCATTCCCTGCCCGGCCCCGGCCCCGCTCCAAAGCCGCACGCCACACCCCCGAGCAGTACTCGGCCCGTCGAACGCTCTTGGGGTGGGCCGAGCGGCGCTGTGAGGCCGGAGCGCCTCAGCAGCACCCCCCCCCTCGGCCGCCCTCAGAGCTCACAGCACAGCGCTCCGGTGTTGAGGCAGCTTTATTGCCAGAGACAGATTTCAGCGTGAAATAACACAGACACTCTTCATTAACCCAGCGCCTGTTCAGAATCGGCACCGAGGTTCTCGCGTCTTGGCTGATGGGTTAAAGACAAATCACCTGTTTCTTCCCTATCCATTAGAATACCCTATTTTTTAATACAAAAGATAGCAGGCATTTCATGAAAATTGATAAAAGTGTACAAATCACAGCACTCGCTCACCATTCCTTTAAAGAACAGGGAAATTGCCTTCAAAGAAAATTTAAAAATTGCTAAAATTCACACCTGGTTATTACATAAAAAGCCACCCAAAGGACAGGGTGTGTACCCTAAATCAGTACCAGTGTGGTTTCCCAGCACCCACGCAGCCCCTGCTACTTCCTGCGGGTCTGGACAGGTGGATGGAGGCACACCTGATCACAGCAGGAGGAGGGAACCTGGCAGGGCACAGGAGCACGCAAGGGCTTGGCTGGAGAGAGCAGGCTCAGGTCGTGCTGCTGCAGGAGGTGTGTGCAAGCCAAGGAACCTGCCTGCAGGTAACACCTTTCTGCAGGGTAACACCTCTCAGTGGATGTGGCACCCTGCTCTGCCTGTCCTCATTCCACAGTCAGCCACTGGAACTCATCAGTGACTCCAGCTCTGCCCCCTGTCCCCAGCCTGTGCCATGCTCCTACACCTGAGGAACAGGGTAGGAGGCACAAGCAGCCAGACCACACATGTTCTTGCCTCGTTCAATGAGGAAATACCTAAAAAGAGAGAGAGAAATGGGCGTGAGTGAGCGTTCCCTCCTTTGGCAGAGCCAGCATGGCACACAAGAGTGGCAGGCCCTGGCACAGGGTGCCCAGAGCAGCTGTGATCCCTGGCAGTACCCAAGGCCAGGCTGGACACTGGGTTTAGATCAACCTGGACAGTGGGAGGTGTCCCTGCCATGGCAGGGGGGGCACTGGAGGGGCTTTAAGGTCCCTTCCCACTCAGCTCTCCAGGCAATGCCATTCCCTGTCCCCTTACACCCTCAACAAGAATTAGCATCTCACTCCCAACAATTCCACCTGCAGCTGCAAACACTCCTGGCACGACCTGTTCTCCCCTGGCTGTGTGACCAGGAGAGAGGAACCAGGGGAACCAGCAGCTCTGGACACACTGTCTGACCACTGGGCACCAGGGCAGCTCGGCTGACCCCAGGCTCTGCTGGACCAGTGACTCCAGAAGTGGCTGGGTGAGCCATGCCACCACCCAGACTGGGACGATTCCCAGCTGCCAAATTCCAGCTGGAGAGCATGAGGGTGGCCTGGGGCTGAGGGTGGGTGGGATCCCAGCCTTTCCCCTGCCCAGGCAGAGCGTGGTGGGCAGCAGGACCCCCTTACCCCTGCATGCCCCACAGCCGGCCCCAGGAGTTCTTGACGATCCAGTAAGGGGTCCCCCTCTCCTCTCCGTAGCCCACGGCCAGCACTGCGTGGTTCACCTTGTCAGGGGTGTGCTCGCAGCGTGGGCTGCAGGGAAGATAACACTGATGAAAAGTAGCCTGTAATTAGCCTGAAAAGCAGTCTGTAATTAGCCAGGGATTGGTCAAGCCAGCACACTGAACCCACACTGCAAACAGAACTATGGGATGCTCTGAACTCCCAGCTGTGGAGGGTAAGGAGGGAAGCCACGGAAAGGAGACACTACTCTGCTTTTCCACTCTGGAATTACCAGCCATATCTGGAGTTAGGGAATCCACGGACTTCTGAGCTCCTGGCCCACCAAGAGGAGCTACAGTGCAAAGGAATTTTCCCAACTGAAACCAGCAGTTCTTAGTGCCTCCCGGTGCTGGTTTGTACTGCCCTGAAATTCAAGGGCACTATTTCATGTTTTGCACAGGAACACCAAGCTCTTGGGTCTAAATAAGTGTTTCCTCTAAATTTTTAACATTTAAACTGCACTTGCTGAAAGCTGCTGCTTGTAGTATGAAACAAGACAACTCATGGTACATGCTCCCACCTCAGGAGCATCTACTTTGAAACATTTTCCAACTGCAGCACAGGAAAAGATCAATAATCCACCTCAGATTTCCCTTTTTTTCCATCTGTTAACAGCTGCTCTGGGCTAAAAGCTCTGGAGCATCAATTATTCCAAGCACTCTGACTTTAAATACACCTTAGACTGTAAATCCATGGGTAACTGCTCCTGGTGTGTTCCTCTGACAGTGTCCCTGCCCTCACAGCTCACACCTGCCCAGGGCTGGCACTCACCTCTGGCATCACTGGCTATTGGTCCAGCAAAGCCATTGGAATCACCACCTACTCCTTTCTGAGAGCTCCCTGGGGCAGATCCCTCAGGCTCAGAGTTTCCCTCGCATTTTCCCTGCAGTTCTACGTGACTGAGGGTTCATTACTCCACAGTATTTCTCTGTTTCTCCAAACATGCAGTTTCCCCCTTGCTGGGCTCACAGCATCTGTGCTGCTTCACTCAGCTCTCATCTTTCCAGTGTGTACCGATCACGTAAAAGGAGTGTGAGAATGCAGTGCAGTGTTCCTGCACCTAGCAGGAGAAACAGGGTTGCACGTGACTCCAGCCCCACACGTTCCCCTTGCCCTCACCTCACCACACCAGGTTCACCCACTCACTTGGAATACACTCCTTTCCTGTAGTGCATGAAGTCACTGGTCACCTCAAAAGCAAAGCTCACTGGGTTGTGTCTCCCCACAGCTTCCACCATGCCATCCTCATCGTACTGCAAGAGAGGACCAAGGGTCATCCATCGTCTCCTGGCTGTGCTGGGAGCAGTCCAGGACCAGCAGCCAGGGCATGGGGGGTGGATAACCCTGGCTTCCTGCACGTACACAAGGAATCTAAGTGCTGAGCTGTAAGATGAGAAACAGTGCTCTGTCCCAGCCTGCAGGTGCACCCACTGTGGGAAGCAGGCAGGAACTCAGGGCCTGGATTTTGGCTCCAGCACCTCCTTGGTGCCAACCTTCCAGAAGGTGTGCAGGAGAGCAGGAGAATGCCAGCATCTTGCTGTCTCCAGGAGCACACAGGCTGCAGCTCCAGCTGCTGAGCCCAGCACACCTTGGGCATGCCAGCACCTTCTGTTGGTTCTCTGGAAGTTTGGGAAGGCAGCCCTCAGGGCCTCACCTGTGTGATATTGATAACGTCCTTGACAAAGGCAATGGCCTTCTCTGGCTGGAACTTGCAGGTGCCATTCTGTGGGGACAGAAAGGAGCTGCTGGAGCCTGTGCCAGGCTGTGCTGTGCCACGACAGCTGGGGCTGTGCTGGGAGTACCTTGGCCCTGTAGGGGTAACTCTCCTCCCCCATGAGCCCTTTGTTGTACAGGATGTACTCGAAGGCTTGGCTGGGCAGGCCCCTGCAAGAAAACACGGCTCAGTTAGGATGGGAGAAGTTCATTAGGATGGCAATGATGAGTTTGGATAATAACACTGCAGCTTCTGCAGAGCAAAGCCATCAACATTTCCCCCTCTGCAAACCAGTCCCACCAGCCAGGCAGACAGGGAAGGGCAGTGCCCTCCCAGAGCCTCCAGAGGCACAAACTCAGTCTGTTCCTGAAGCATCTCCCAGCCTGGGATTGCTGGCCCGGCCCACCACGCTGCCTGGCACGGTCACACCTCATTCTCCAGGTGCCAGGTCCCTGGAGAACACCAGAAGTCCTCATGGCATGAGGGCAGCTGGCCCACACAGCACCAGCCTCACATGCTGAAAGGTGTTTTTGGTGCCCTCTGCCCAGCCCCAGCCCAGCCTGGGGGACGTTGAGAGACCCACATCTCCAGCAAGCAGCTGTTCCCTTCCCGGGCCACCTTCCAGAAGCACATCTCAGGAGGCAAGGAAAGAGAGAAGATCAGGTAGTGTTGATGTAGAAACGCCTAAGGAGGAGTCTCAAGAAAAATAAAAAGCACCAGAGTGGCTTTGCTGTACTCTGAGCGTCCCTCTAGGACCACTTATCTCACAGAAAACAGAAGTTGTCAGAAAACTCAGTTGTCTGCCTTCTCTAGCAAAGGCAGGAGGAATTTCCCGAAGGGGAAGCTAAGGTTTCTGTGGGTTCTTCACGGTACCACGAGCTGCACGTGACCCAGGGCAGAACAGCCAGAACCCCCCTTGCTGTCCCAGAGCCCATCAGAGCCTGGCCTATGGCTGCTGTGTGAAAAATGTCCCTGATAAAAACTCACAAATGAGGAACAACAGAGGTTGGGAAACACTGGAGATTTACTGAAATGTCCTAACCTCTAGGGAGGGTGAAATTAAAACAAGCAACCAAATCCAAAGTTGCTTTCCCTGACACGTTGCAGCCAAGGGAAGAAAAAAGCCATTCCATTCTGTGGAAGGCAGATCCTGAGGAAGGCTGTCCATCACAGGATGTAAAATACTCTAATTTCTGTTCTTTCTGACCCTCTCTGACTTACCCACTACAGCCGTGGTTATTGAAGGCCTGGGCGCAATCAACCAACTGCTGCTCTGCCTGCAGAGAAGGGTTTGAGTCACGGATTGTCCCACACCTGGGTTCAGAGTCAGTGGCACAAAAAGCAACCCCACAGCAGGAACTGAGAGCTAGTTTATCAGTGCAGCTGGCTGTGACAACCAGCACAGCACTGGTTTAGCCATGCAGCTGCCTGCTCACCCACTGGGAGTCACCTGGAAACGGCTCCGTGTCCCAGGAGGCAGACAAGGAAGACCTGGGACCAGCAGTCTGGGATGCCCTGGATGCTAGAGGCATTCCTCCTCAGCCTGCCAGGAATCCATCCCTACCCCCCAGAAGGACTGGCTAAAATGTCTTCCAAAGGTCAGGTTTGTTTTTAACACACCCAAACCTCAGTTATCCTGCTAAGTTGTGTAAGTGGCTACCGTCTTTCTAGTTCTTCAGGAATATAAATCCCCTGGGAGCTGAAAAATCAACATGTCCCAAAGCGCTGCCTGCAGTGAGGGGCCCCAGCTGGCTGGCAATGCACAGCTTCTTTCCCCATGCCTGCTCCCAGCAGCCTCCAGCCCCTCTGGCTCCATCCCGCTCCCAAAAGGGCTCTGCCCAAGCCCAGGAAAATCCCTTACCAGAGAGAGCAGCTTTCCTGTGGCAATGGCAATAGCAGACTCCAAACAGCCCGTGGTGGAAAAGGTCCAGCAGCTCCCACAGGCACCCTGCACGAGGAACGGGAGAGGAACTGCTCCGGGAGGTGCTGCAGGCTCAGCAGCCTCCCCAAAACGCCGGGGCAGAGGGGCCTGGCAGCACTGCAGAGCCTCCAGTCCCTGCTGGCAGCTGCTCAGCCCCTGCCCGGGGGCACAGCAGGCACAGAGTGGCTCGGGGATCCCTGTGGCACAGGCACCCAGCACTGCTCCTCAGCCACAGCACCCACCCGCAGCCATCAGCCCCTCTCCGGGCATCTCACACTCTCCCCACCTGGTTTTTCACGGGTGTCACGAAATTTCCCTTCTTCCTCCAGTCGATAGAGTCGGGATAGGGCCCAGAGCTGCGCAGGAAGTTCCCCTTGGTGGCCGAGCAGTTCTGCAGGCGAGGCAGGAGGGCTGTGGTGAGCCACCAGGCCAGTGACAGCCACCCTTCCCCAGGGGTGGGGGATCGGTGACCAGCCTGCCCACACACACGCGGGCCAGGAGGGAGCCCCGGAGGGCAGAGCCAGGCTGCAGCCCTGGCTCAGGGAGCTGACGGCAGAAGGGACAGCTCGGCTAGAGGCTGCTGGAAGCCGTGGGGACGGGAAGAGGGCTCACCTCGCTCTTACCCGGTGCTGGTGGCACAGGATGTGACCCGATCCAAGCGGCACAGTGATGGGTGCTGGCCCAGCAGCGGGTGCGGGGCACCGCAGAACCCCACTCACGGGGGGAACCCAGGCGAGGGAACCCCTCCTTCCCTGCCCACCCGGCACTGCCAGCACTCACCTGGGGCTCGCTCCACAGGTACAGCTTCTTAAACTCTGCGAAGGTCAGGTCTGAGAATTGGTTCAGGCCCACTAAAGGGGGACAAAGGGGACACCGCTCAGCGAGGCGCCCAGAGCCGGCACGGGCTCAGTGGCCAGCAGGGCTCGGGGCTCCTACTCTGGAAGCTGTGGTTGCCCGCGTTGTGCTCCTCGATGCGCCGCTTGTTGCCCAGGAAGACGCGCAGCCTGCGCGGGTACTCCTCCGGGCCGTACCGCCGCTGGTTCTGCGGGGACACGGAGCGTCAGGGCACCCGAACCGCCGGGGACCCCGGACCGGCCCGGCCCGGCCCGGCCCGGCCCGGCCCGGCTCTCCGAGCTCACCTGCAGCATCCAGGCCTTGAACAGCTGCTCCTCTGCGGGAGAGAACGGGACCGTCAGCTCTGCCGGGGAGCCGAGCCGAGCGGGGACCGAGCGGGGACCGAGCCGAGCCGAGCCGAGCCGGCCCAGGCCACGCCGTGCCAAGTCCCCGCTGCCCTCCCGGTGCCCCTGTACCTTCGGCCGAGGGCTCCCAGGCGGCGGCGGGGGCCAGGAGCGCGGCCGCGGCCAGCAGCACGGGCCAGCCCATGGCCGAGCCGAGCCGAGCCGAGCCGAGCCGAACCGGGCCGGGCCTGGCCGAAGCCGAACGGAGCCGAAATGGGCCGTGCCGCTGCCAGGGGGCGGGACAATGGGCGGTACATGCAGTGGGCGTGGCACTGGGCGTGGCACCGGCACTGGGCGTGGCACCGGCACTGGGCGTGGCCCGGGCCCGGCGTTTTCCCGCCCGTAAAACTATCACAAACCCCGGTTCACCCTGAGATAGAATAGATTTATTAGCAAGAGGTAATCAGGAAACATATATTTTTACAAAAAAAATGGAAATATTATTTTTTTTTTCCCAAACAAGCTGTAAGTTGAAATAGTTTTAGGGCTTGAAAGAGAATTCCCATACCACGAGGTATTGCTTACAGCAAGTGTTGTGTGAGTGGAGCATGCCTGCCACTGCTGGGGAACCGTGTCAGGGACTGTACAATGTAAAAAACCCAGGTACTATTCACAGAATAAGCACTACATTACTATATCCTGCTAGCGGGTGGTTAGCCAGGATTACAGTAGATGTAATAAAAACACTCGTCATCTCTAACTCTACGTCATGGTACTCAGAGTGGGCACAAGGGTACGGATCTACAGCATATCGACAGGAGCTGGATGCAGCGAGGAGAGGCGAGGGGATGCTTCCATCTTCCCAACTTCGGAGGGAGCGGGGCAGCGGCCGGGGCCCCCCGTGCCCGGCCAGCACGAGGGTGGCACACACACAGAGGGCAGCTCACACCGAGGGACAACCTTTAATGTGTTCCCTTCTCCCACCTTACAGAGTTTGCCGTGGGATGTCACCGCCAGCACTGCCCGAGTGAGAGCTGCTCTGCGCTGCCCCAGAGCCCCGGGGGGACACAGGGCTCACCTGCCCGACCACCAGCCCCCCAGGAGGGACAAATGGCAAAAAGTAACATCATCGAAGAGAACCCGGGGCTCCAGCGAAGTGTCGATGCGTTAAACCTTAACGGGGTGGGAAATCCTTAGGCGAGGTCTAGCGCGGGCTGGGGCGGGGGCGGGTGGCTCGGAGAAGCACAGACTGGGAGTCACTCCAGGGCGTCCATGGCTATGTACAGGGTGGGATCGCGAGTGTACAGGCGGCCTCGCCGCGCTCAGGAAGGCAGCTTGGGCTCTATTCGCAGAGAAGCTTCGTAAAGGCTCTCCTCGTCCATCACGCACGACTGGTCCAGCAGGTACTGCGTCACCTGGGGACGGGATGGAGCGGGCTGGGTGGGGGCTGGGAGGGCACTGACCCCCGGGAGCCCGGGCACCCAGAGCCTGGCAAACGGGGCGCCTGGCACAGAGGGTGCCTGAGCTCCTGCTGCTCACCAGCATGAGGCAGAGGTGCTGGCAGCGGGGGCAGCAGGACACGCTCTGCTGCCCCTCAATAGCTGCTTCTTAGCGTGTCCAGGCTGCAGCCCTCAGAGCCTGCCCATCAAAGCTGCCCTCTGCAGCAAGTCCTCCTCTGCTGGAGCCCCCAGCCCCTCCCTCCATCCCCTGCCCTTCTGCCAACAGGCTCCAGCATGCAGCTGCTAGGTCCTGGAGGCTTCGATGCTGTGATGGAAGAGGGAGATGAGGAGCAGAGCATGCCCCTGGCTCCGGGGACAAGGCTGTACCTTCGGCTGGTGCTCGATCTTGTAGGAGGTTTGCTGGAACTGGCGGATCTCCCTTATGATGTGTGAGATCTGTGCGGGGATTAAACACAGCAGGTGCGTGTGGCTCAGCCATCGCCCAGGGAACCTGTCCCAGTGCCCAAGAGGGTAGGGGCACCCAGCACAGCACAATGCAAAGGCCTTTTTGTCACTTCCAGACATCAGGAACAAGCCCAGGTCTGTGCAGGGGACAGACGTGGCCTCCTGGTGCTGTGCAGGTGAAGCCTGAGGGGACACAGACCTGGCCACAACCACATCACCCCAGGCTGGCCCCTGTGCCCACGCACAGGGCTGGAGCACTCACCATTCTCATTTTGGAGAAGTTCACCAGGCCATCCTCAGTGTAGTTCGGGGTGCCCTCCTCGATGAACGCCAGGTCCGTCAGGTACATGCCCAGGTAGGGGACACAAGGAGGGTCACAACTTTGAGAGCAAACCAGAAAAAAAATGAGGAATAAAACTTTCTCACTTTGGGGCTTGGGACAGGGTAGGGGAGAAGGGGACAATGCTGCAGACAGCAGAATTGGAAGGATTCTCTCTAATATAGGAAGGCTCTCCCAGGGGATGCTGCTGGGCCTCATTCCCACCAGCACAGCAGGACAAGCAGCAGCTGTGGCTGTGCCCCTCACAAAGCCATGGGATGCAGGAGATGAGCTGAGGGCAGCTTTGACCCTTTGAGCAGGTCAGCAAGACCTTCAGAAGCTTCCATGGGCAACCTGCTCTAGTGGAAAGGGGCCCTGCCTACTGAGAGGTATAGAACAAGATGAGCTTTAAGGTCCCTTCCAGCCTAAACCATTCTGGTATTTCATGATTCTATGACAGTCATGGGGAAAATTGTTCTCCGGTGTCTGGCAGTGATTTTTCCTTTGCAGTCCCTTTTATTCCCCCTTTATTCCCATCCTATCACATGCTGCCCAAAGGAGTAGCTCAGTCCTGGGGATCCCTTGCCAGCCCCTGTTGCTGGCTCAACAGGAATTCCTTCAGTGCAGGCTCTGAACAATCCTGGGAGCAGAGCTCAGGCCCCACAACAGCCAGGAGCAGCCATGCAAAAGAAGTACCATGCACTCACTTTTTCAGTGCCTCCCTCAGGTTCTTGAACCTGCCCTCTGACGACACCAGCTTCTGGAGCTTATCAATCAGAGCCTTTGTCTGCAAGAAACCAAACTGCTGCTGGGGGGGCCCTGGATGACCCCCCACTCCCTGTGGCTAGGGGTGCAGCCTGCAGAGCCACAGGGTCACTCTCATCCCACCCTGCCCAGGGCACATCACCCAACGGCTGTGCCCACACCTGCACAGGTACAGCTGTGCCCTGGCTGTCACACCTGGCTGCTGCTGAGCAGGCTGTGCACTTGCTGCCTCCCCTGCTCCCACCTCTGCCCTCACCAGAGCCTGTTTTCATTCACAAGTTTATCATTTTATAGCAAAAATTGCTGTTCCTCGCTGATAGGAGCCCACAGTGGTGCCAGCCCAGTTCCATGTGGCTCTGCACCAGTAAGAGCCAGCTCCTCCTGTGCCACATACCTCCAACAGGAATTCATCAATTCATCCTGCTCATCCACAACAGCCCAAGGAGCCCAGAAAACCAAAGATGGTCTGTGTGTGTGTGCAGACGCAGGGGCTCTCTGGGAAAGGTTTAACTGCACCTCTGACTCGCAAGGTGGGGCCAGGGTCTTCTCACAGGGAACAAGTGACAGGACAAAGGGAAAGGAGTTGTGCCAGGAGAGGTTTACGTTGGATATTGGGAAAATTTCATAATGGCCGTGGCACAGCTGCCCAGGGCAGTGGTGCAGTCAGCGACTGAGCAGATATGTGGATGTGGCACACGGGACACGGGCTTGTAATGGCCTCGGCAGTGCTGAGGGCACAGCTGCCCTTGCATGGTCTCAGAGAGCTTTTCCAACCCGAACTCTCCTGCGATTCCACAAACAAACTCAACTCCAAGGCAGGGCCTGCCCATCCCTGCAGCACCTCCCTCCCGAGAATGACCTGAAACACCTTTCTCCATTCCCCAACTCTTCTTCCACGCATCCCATCCTGCCCCGACACCACCCCAGCAAACCCCGGCTCCAAGGAGCTGCCCTCCCGTACCTGCTTGGACACCTTGAGCCAGGTTTTCTTGAGGCGGAAGATGGCACTGCGGTTGAGGGAGGAGGTGATCTCCAGCACGGCGTTGTAGTTGTGCAGGCAGCGGCAGATGTCGGCCACCGCCACCCACTTCTCGATGGCGCAGACGCGCGCGTTGATCTCCTCGTTGCGGATGATCTCCGACGCGATCAGGTTGCTGACCTGGGGGACGCAGGGCGCCCAGCCCGAGCTGCAGCGTGGCTTTGGGCACAGCTCCCTGTGCTCCAGCCTCACAGCAGCTTCTAGATTCACCTGTGCTGCAGCAGCACCGGCAGCAGCAGTGCTGCACCTGCACTGGCTCCCCAAGGCAGGTGGGGCCCTGGGACAGTGACCCCCACACAGGTGGGACAGGTGACCCTCACACACCCCAGCCCTGGGGCAGGGGGGCTGAGCTGCCTCCCCTGTGCCATCGCCCTGTCCCTGCAGCTGCACCTACATCGTTGAAGTGCTTTGTGTTCTTCATGATGTATGGAGTCCTCTCATTCTTCTCCAGCTTCATCCAGCCTTGCCCAAAGAATTCTCTGCAAACCACAGTGGTCAGGTCAACATTTATATCCCAGTTTTATGGGATGTCCAAGCCCTGCAAGCTCCACTGCACCCGCACAGGATGGAGATCCCGGGGTCTTTGCCCCCACCCTGCTGGAAAGGGCCCTCATGATTGTGGTTGGAAGTGCGATGGTTGTGGGAGGGCCTCCCTGAGCTGATTACCTCTGGGACATCCCATAAAAGCAGAGAAACCACAGGATCAGGACTCAAATCTGCACCTGAGCCAAGTCTGGGCTACTGGCAAAGCCCAGGAAGGCTTTGCACTCCCTGGGGTCACCCCAGCCATGTGAGCCCTGGGTGACTAGAGCCACCTTTCATGACGCATGGGGATCACTCACTCATATGGGATCTTCTTGAAGACCAGGTGATCCAGCAGTGTCAGCTGCTCTGCGATCTCCAGGGCTGAGTGGTTTTCAAAGGGCTCTGCTTTGACCCCCTCAGCCTGTGGGACAGAGGAGCAATGGGGGTCACCAGGCAGGAGCCCAATGAGCTCCCACACACCCAAACACAAACCCAAAGCCAAGGCCAGGCTCCCAACCCAAAGGTTTTTCCCCAGCAGAGTCAGGGTGTGCGGTGCTTCGCTGGTCCAGAGGCACCCCTGTGCTGTGCCCAGCTCCTCCCAGCCCTGAGAACCCCAGGGATTTAACAATGGCTGTTTAATTAACAAAGCACCCAGGGATCCCAGCTGGAGCGCCACTGCCCCTGCCCAGGAGGGGCAAGATGGCTCTTCCAAGGGATTTCCAGAAAAGCAGAGGAACAGGGATGATCCCTGTCCCCACTGCCGGGCTCTGGCCAAGGCAGGGCTCAGGGTGCCCCACACGGAGCCACCCTGGGGGTGACAGCCAAAGCCTGAGGTCCAGACCTGCACGGGGTCACTGCCTGGTGATTGTCCTCAAACCAGCCACAAAGACGTCGTCACCGAGACCCCATCCTCAGTCACAGCTCACCCAACACACCCCCACAACCTCCCCCAAAAAACAGCATTCAGACAAGGTTGGTGCCACTCCCTGCAACACCTCCATCCCCACCGCCTGCAGGGAAAAGATCAGCCACTAAAAAAAACAAACCCCGCCAGCATCCCGCCCAAATAAACCCCAAACAGCCCTGATGACACAGAAGAACCCCACGAGATCAACACAAAGCCCAGCACGAGGCAAGAGCCCTTTGCACAATCCCTTGGGACAGGGATTGTGAAAGCTCCAGCAAACAAGCACCCCACAGCTCCTCCACAGCTCCAGGGCCCCTGGAGTGGCTGCAGGGGCACCTGGAGGTGCAGCTGTGAGGCACACCCCACAGTGCCCGGGGACAGGGGGTACCAGTGGCACCTGTGCAGGGCAGGGGGCAGCAGGCACGCCGCAGGTACCAGCCCAGGGTCAGCACAACACAGCCCCCCTGCTCATGATGTGTACCCCAAAAGGCAGGGAGGGACCCTGACGTTCCCACCACCCCTCAGACTGCAGGTCACTGCTGCTCAGCCTGAGGGGCAGAGTGAAACTCTCATGGCTTTTTGTTCTCTCCTCTTCAGGGGAAGTTTCCAGAACAGGCAGTGATGGGCAACAGCTCAAACAAAGCCCAGGAGGGACTGGCCCCTCCAGAACTACCAGCAGAGCCAGGGGACAGAACGTTGGGTGTTTCAGGTGCTCCAGGCCAGCTTCAAGTGGTTCTTGAGTTCTTTTGGGAACAGGTTTGGTTGGAATTTTTTTTTTTTCAATGCAGAAGGGCAGCAAGTGACCCAGGGGGCTCTAAATCCATGGCACATCCCCAGGGCTCTCTTCCCAGGGGGCAGCAGTGATGCTGGCTGAGCCAGAGCCCATCACTTGGAACTGGGACAAGTTTGGGGGCAGAGAGGTCATGATGGGAACCTCTCTGTGCCCTCTCCAGAGGGGATGGTGTCCCCTCTGCCTGGAACAGATCCAGCTGTGCTCACAGCTGGCCCCTCCCCAGAAGGCCTTTCCCTGCTTTGCAGCCCTGGCACTGGGTTTGAGACTCGCTCTTCCCTGAGCCAGGTGTGCTGGAGCATCAGGACCTTCGGCTGCTCCCCTCCCACCACCCCAAGGCAGCGGGGGCAGGCAGGGAGGGAAGCAGTATTTACCATCTGCACCACCTCCTCCAGGGTTATCTGGTTGTCTCCTGGATCCTCCTGCGTCAGGGTCCTGTGACACAGAGACAGGATTGCTGCAGCTGGGAAACCAGCAGACCCACAGAGCTCCAGCAGGGCAGCGTGGCTGCTAAGATGTGCACGGCTGAAACACCCAGGCTGTGTTTCACGAGATACCCTCAGCCCCACTGCTCATTTTCAAGAGAAAAACACTCCTGAGCCAAGGCCATATGGGCCCACACGTGTCCCCTGGCCAAGGGAGCCACGGTGCCACACCAGCACCTAGCACAGCCAGGGCCCTGCACCCACTGGGTTCAACGCTGAACCTCGGCCCTGCACCAGGGGTTCACACCCACCCCATTCTGAGGCTGGATACAGCCAGCACTACCCATCCACCTCCTCATCTTCCTCCCCTGGCACAGCCCCTGCTTTGTGATCCCGGTGAGAGCAGAGACAGCCAGCGGCTGTGTCAGTGTCAGGAAATGCCACCTCCTGCCCACAGCCCCTCACCTGATGATGTTGGCAGCTGCTTTCCTCTCCTGGGTCAGGAGCTCAGGGTCATGGATGACCTCCTCCAGGAAGCTGATCACCCGGAACTTCAGCTCCTCGTTGGTCTCAAAGTCCTGCCAAGGCCAGCACAGCCGTGGGGTCACGGTGCTGGAAGTGACACTGATCCCAGCAGAGCTGCTTCCAGCACCCAGCTGGGGAAGGGGCTGTCCTTCCCCAAAACCCCAGCACAGGAAAGCACAGGTTCACTCATTTCCACTGCACCAGCACCACCAGGCCTGGGAGAGCTGTGGGACTTCCCAGTGACAACCAGTGCAACACTGCTCTCACTGCCCCAGCCACCAGTGCAGGGAGGGACAGCACAGCAGGGACAGCTCCCAGTGCCCAGCCCTGTCCCCATCCTGAGCATCCCAACAGGCACCAAACCCAGAGAGACCCCTTCCTCTGCACCCAGCCAGGGGGTGATGGCTGCTCCAGCTCCCCTTGCTGCACCCCAACTGTGCAAACACTGGGATGTGATCCCTGTTCTCCTGCCGGGGGATCCCAGCTCCCTGCTCCTCACCATCTACACTCCTTTGCTTCACCAAAACCTCAATGCCAAGCTCAGCTGAGTCCTGGCTGAGGCACCCAGCATGCAGATGAATTCCTGGAGGAGGGGTGGGAGGGAAGGAGGGAGGGAAGGAGCTGCTGCCCACCTGTGAGTGTTTGGACACCCAGTGCCTCAGCACGTTGAGGACACGGTTGGTGGCCGCTCTGCGGATCACGAACTCCTTGTCCCCGTTCCGCTGGTCCGTCGGGAAGCCTGAAACTGCCACGGCCCCTTAGCACGGCACAGCTCCCTCAGGAAGGGCTCACAGCTCCTGCAGGGCTGCCAGAGGAGCAGCCCCCTTCCCCAACACCCCTGAGCTGCTGTGCCAGGAGGCAGTGGCACACCTGGGGCCACCTGCACATCCCTTGGGCAGAACCATGCCCAGATTCCCAGGACACGGCCTGGAGCAGGCTCTGGGGGCTCAGGGCTCCCCCAGCAGGGCTCTTCCCATGCACAGCGTGCCTGGAGGGAAACCCCTCTGGGAATGGTAGGAATGGACACCCCAAAGGCACCCGCTCGGGGCAGGTACCTGCGCTGGCCAGGGACATCCTGCGGTATTTCTCCTTGGTGGGGGTGCCCTCGTTGGCCCCCGCCGTGGCGATGGCGAAGGCAGAGGTGGCAGACAGGGCGCTGCGGGCGCTGTCCAGGTCCCGGCAGGACGTCATGACCATGCCATTGTTGTAGGAAAACAGCGAGAAATCTGCGGGAGGAGAAACCCCACACTCCTGTGGGCACCTCTGCTGCCTGGACAGGTCCCCAAAGGTGCCAGCCCCAGACCTCACTCGTTACCTGATGAATTTTTGCACTTGATGGACTTGGGAGTCGTTGGAGATTTTGTTGGGGAAGCTTCAGCTTCTGCTTCATCGCTGTGGTTGGGATCTGTGTCTGACTCCTCCCTGACAGACACCTCTGAGCCTGGGAGGAACAGGGAACCCCTTTACACCCTCTGCACACAAACACAGCCATGTTTTAGTTCTTCCCCATTTCCTGAAGTCTGACCCATTCCAGCTCTGGATGCAGCCACCATGTATAGGAGAGGTACAGAGTTCTGCTGTTTCTGTGGGATATTTTGGAACAAGTTTTTTTCCTCTGGGGGGTGGGGGGGCAGTTAGGTGGGGTTTTTTTTGTTTAGTTATTAAAAATTACTGAGGTTTCAGGAGGCAGGAGCTCCCTGTGCATGCACCTAAACTGGCCCCTCTGCACCAGAGCCCCCCAAACCCACAGGGACTCACTTTGCTTGCCTGGCAGCGACTCCTCTTGCTTTTCCGAGGCCGCTTCTCCTTCGTCTGGGATTTTATTGGGATAGCCGCTGGACACGTAGAGCTTGTTGATGTCCAGAGTGGTCTTGCTGAAGGGGGCCATGGAGGAGTAGACGCCGGCGTAGCCATTGGAGGAGCAGCTCAGCGCCGCCAGGTCCAGCGCCTTGCCCCCGGTGATGATGGGGATGTTGAGGGACAGCTTCCTCCGGCGGCTGGGGGACGAGGATTTGGTGATGGAGAGTGGCGGCGGCGACGAGAACTTGCGGTTGGCTCTGGGGGACTTGGGGGGCTCCCCATAGAGCAGCTTGTTGTTCTGGCTGTTTGCAAACAGGAGCTCCAGGGACCTGGGAAAGACAGGGAGAGGCTGAGCTGGCACCCGCCCTGCCCAGGAGGTCATGGGGATCCCCCCGTGGTGGACCCCAGGGTATCCCCCCAGGCACAACATGGGCCCCGGCACCCCACAGCCAGCACTTGGGGGGGACACCTGCAGAGCTTGGATTCATCCCCTGCTTGGGGAAGCTCACGAGGAGCAGTGACACAGCCCCAGGGTGGCACCAGGGCAGGAGCTGGGGCAGCACTGCAGCCTCACCGTGCAGGGATGGCACTGATGGGCTTCTTGTAGATGGTGATGAGCTTGTCGAGGACGACGAGGGCGGTGGTGAAGACACGGTAGGAGTGCAGGAAGGTGTTGAGGAAGTCGATGCTCAGGAAGCGCAGGTCCGTCAGCCTCTCCAGCAGCCGCTCCACACTGGCATAGCGGATCTGCAGGACCTTGCAGGAATTCATCGTTTTACTGAACCTAATGTCAACATCATCACAATACAAGCTGGCATCAGACCTGCAGAGAAACAAGATATCTGTGGTTCCAGCCTGGAACGAAACCAAGAGACCGTGGGAAGCGGTGCAGGAAGGAGCCCTGTTGGTCCAGGGTGTCCCCATGGAAATCACGGGTGGGAATGCTCCCAGGGCAAAGCCGGGAAAATCCACACCCTGGAAGGGGCAGAGTGCTCAGCAGGCAGAGGGATGTGGACAGGCCATCCCCAGATGCACACAAACCAAACCCCTTCCCCTGGGAAGGCCTGGCAGCAGGGAATGGGGCAGGAACACCCCCGTGCTGCCCTGTCCCAGCGGCTGGAAGAGCCCCCCTGGTCCCACACATGTCCCAGCACAGCCTTTGCACCCCAGCATTTACAGGGACAGCAGCCCCTCTGCCCCTCCCTTCTGGCCTTTTCGCCCCATCTTCACTATTGTTATTTTTCTCTAAACTCTCCCCTTCATTCCCCAGCTCATTAACGCTCCTAATCACCGCCCATGGAGCACATGGGGAGGCTGCGGGGGTCCCAGGGAGATCACAGTGGTCCCAGGGAGGTCACAGTGGTCCCGGGGAGGTCACAGTGGTCCCGGGGCTCCTGGCAGCACTTGGAGCTGTGTCCCAGCCCTGTCCACACTCACTTGATCATCTGGGGCACGGTGACCTTGGAGTTCTCCTCGAAGGCGTTCATCATCAGCCCGTTGCAGCGGATGTTGTCCACGCACTGCAGGACACAGGGAGAAGGTGCAGGGATCAGGGCTTGGCTTCGTCCAGAGCAGACATTCCCCTGCTCACTGTGGGTCCCCCACACCCCAACAGGGCCAGGAAAGCTCCCGGGGTGCAAACCCAGACGTGGGGCAGGCAGCACACCAGGGGTTAACCTGCGTGCCCAAACGCAGCTGCAGCCCGCAGGGACCCCGGCAGCTCCTCATGCTGAGAACTCCACAGCCCCTCCCTGCTGGCTCCTACCTGGCTGATGTCACTGGTCCACGCAGCCTTCTCCTGCCTGGACGAGGCCACGAGGATAACGGTAAAAGAGGAGGAATCTTTCGGCTCCACCACGATTTTGAAGTCAAGGTGGTCAATGTCTTGTCCCGATGTTTTGGCTTTGGAACAGGAAAGCCCCACACAGTGATTGGGAAAGCCTTTCCCATCCCCTCTCTCCCAGCAAGGGCTTTATCCTACTTTCAAGGAGGGTTTATTCAGGTTTGTGTGGGTTGCTGGCTGCCCCAGGAAGGTCAGGTCTGTCTAAGTGTGGGTCTGCTTGGTTCACAATAAATAATTAATCTAATTAAACTTCAACCATGGATTCCATGAATCCATTGACACCCAGATTTGATCCACTTACCAACCACCCCCCTCCTCATCCTTCCCAGCACATACCATCCTCATCGGTGCTCTCGGGCTCCTCCACCAGCGTGCAGTCGATGAGGGAGATCACCCCGTTCTGCAGGGGGCAAGGGGCTCAGCACCAGGGCCCTGGGGGATCCCCTGACCCCCCAGTGCAGCCCGCACCCCAGTACAGCCCCCAAGGATCCCCTGGCTCCCAGTGCAGCCCCCAAGGATCCAACCCCCCCCAAAGGCTGGCATTTCCTCCATCCTTTTCCCCCACCCCAGGGATGGGGACAGGTCGATGTCCCTGGGGAGGGGGCACACACAGCCCAGGGGAGGGGGACACACACACACACAGCCTGCTTTCACTGGGAAAAAAAAGAAGTCTGTGCCTGCTGGGATCTCTGGGTTCTCCTTGTCAAACTGATCAACTAATTTGTTTATAAATTATTTAATAGGAGCTTTAAATTTAATTTTCCCAAAGTCTGTTGTTGCAATTATCAGCTCTTTGCCACGGACTGTAATTCTTCAAACTGATAATTTAATGCCAGTAACAAGCAATTTCTGTAAGATTCTTGCTCAATTAACTGCCAAACTTCCCCAAATAAACACAGGAGCCCAGGGAGTGCTACAGACAGCCCGGGCTGTGATTCCAGGTTCTTCCAGAATAGACTGTCAGCGTTTCTGCTGCAAATCAGGGTAAATCCTTTTATCAAGATCTTGTAGTTTCGCATATCTCCCACGGCTCAGCTCCGACAAGGACCACGATAAGTGAATGCAGGGAGCAGCAGCAGCCCCCAGCCCTCACCTTGGTGAGGTGCAGCTTGCCCCCGGAGCCGCGGGTGCAGATGATGAGGTGCTTGGAGAAGAGGAAGCACTGCCGCTCTCCCTCCTTCCTGAGCGACAGCGAGCCCAGGCGGCCCCTGGTGATCTTCCCCTTCTCCGACATCGGCACCTGGATCAGGGACCCTGCGGGGACAGCGCCGTCAGCCCCGGCACAGCTCCGAGCGTGCCCCGGCAGCCGGGGCTGGCAGCACCCCCGGGCTTTGGGCACCCGGCAGCTCCGGGGGCACCGGCCGGGTCCCTGCCCAGCCTGTGCCCCCATCCCGGGGCACTCCAGGGCATCGAGCTCAGGTGCTGCTGCTGCCTCCCTGGGTGGGGCATCGGTAACAGCCAAAATTCAGCGACAGAAGTGCCTGGGAGTGCCACAAGTGCCTGGGAGTGCCAAAAATGCTTGGACTGAGTGCCACAAATGCCTGGGAATGCCACAAGTGCCTGGGAGTGCCACAAGTGCCACATTGAGCTGAATGTTTCTGGGCAGTGGAAACTCAGAACTGAGTCACGTTTTTAAATTCCACAGGGCACACAGGACAGGGCCATGGGGCTCACACTCAGCATAGAGACAGGGACAGTGGCACTGACGCACACCTTGTCTGACGAAGGTCTGGCTGGTGTCCAGCAGGATCTCACACCCTTCGATGATCATCCTCTCTATTGCCAGGTTTTTCCGAATATTTTCAGTCTCGCTCACTTCATCGTGCATTATCCTGAAGGATGGAGAGGAGAAAGGGTGGGATCTGCACAGGTTTTCCCAACCCCTTTGGACATGTGGTGGGGCTGCACCAGGTAGAACCAAAACTGAACGAATGTCAAGGGAATTGCAGCAGTATCCACCCAGAATGAGCCAGGAGCTCCTGTGACCTGTGCAGCTGCCCAGACTGTGCCTCCAGGATGATAAATATTGAAATATGAGTGCTTGGAAATCACAATATTCAGATTTAGGGCAGAGAGACCCCGCCCCCAGCCCCCATTACCAGCCCCCTCTAATACTCCTGCTGCTTGAGGAGTGGGGAAAGGGATGGAAACTCTTCACAGAATTTAAAGTGTGGGGGTGCTTTTGGCACTGACATCCAGACCACTCCAGTCCACGGGCTGGGGGTGAAGAGGATAAAAACCATAAAATTATGGCCAATTCCCAAGTGCTCGTGTGGAGATCTCAGAGGCACTCGGTGCCTTCTCACAGGGCAGCCCCACCAGTCCTGAACAGAGCACAGAACCAGACACTCAGAGCCATCCCAGGCCTTCAAAGCCCTCATCCCATCATCCAGGAGCCCTGGGAATCACTGCCCCTGGCCAGGAGCAGCCAGCACCCATCCACACCCCAGGGATGGATCAGCAGCTCTCACCTGGACAGCTCTTCCAGCTTGGACTTGGCGTAATCCAGGCTGTTCCTCTCCACGTGCTCGTGGGGCGTGTGGGCCAGCAGCTCGTGCAGGGTCAGGATGTACCTGGGGATCTGCAGAGGGAGAGAGAGAGGTCAGAGGGGCACTGGGGACAGCAGGGACCCACCCTGGGCTGCTTCTACCATGGCTGGGGACACCCTGGCCAGGGACACCCTGACCGGAGCGGTTAAACTCCAAAGCTCTTGGTGCCAAAGCTGAATAAAGAGGGGGAACAACGTGGGACTGTGCCCAGCACCCTGCTGGTCCCTGTCCCAGTCCCAGAGGTGTGGGATAACAGGGGAGCCAGCAGCACCCAGAGTCCTCCCGCAGTGATGGTCCAAGCAGGTCCCAGGAGCCGTGTGGGACCACCAGGGTGCAGCCCCAGGCCACCTCCACCCAGGCTTTGCCTTCCCACCACACAGTGCCAGCTGTGGGCATGGGGTTTGCCTGGCCCATCCCATCTCCCTCAGCATCCCTGGGGCCCAGCCTTGCTCCAGTGGTCACCTGGAACATGGGGTAGGTGAGGAAGGTCTCCAGGGTCCTCTCCTCGCAGTCAGGCTTGGCCTCGTAATGCTTGAGCAGCTTGTCAAAGTCCCTGTTCTGCTTGCAGTGCGCCAGGATCTGCAGGCTGTACTGGTGGTTCCGCACAAACTCCTGGTAGATGTTCAGCATGGGCAGCAGGATGTCGAACAGGTCGGCTGCAGGCAGAGCAGGGGATGTGGGTGGGAGGCTCCAGCCCCCTGATCCCCCTCACCCACCCAGAGCACCCCGAGGTGTCCTGCTCCGTGTGCCCCAGCTCTGCCCAGCTGGGGTTTAGAGGGACACAGAGATGCTCTCCAGCATGACCAACCCTGTGCACGGCCCAGCCCCACCTCCCACCAAAACCACAACACCAGAATTTGGTCACTCTGGGGTTTTTACTCTGTGCCTGACATGACCAAGCGAGGACATGGTGTGCAGTGTGTTTTGCTGATGGTTGGCAAATGCCTGTGGAGTTGCAGAAGGAGCAGCAGGAGGAGGAGGAGCAGGAGGAGGAGAAGGCAGCAGCACTCACCCAGCACCAGCGTGGGCCAGCTGGAGATCCGCGCCTTCAGGCCTTGGTAGAAAATTTGGTGCAAAAACATGATTGTTTCACTGGAAAAGGAACCAAGACAGGACTGAGCCAAACTAAGAACAGATAGATGAATGAGAGGTAAATAACAAGGAATCAGACCAAATCCCCAGCCCAGGGGCAGCCCTTGGGCTGGCTGGGGACAGCTGCTCCAGGTAGTGCAGAGGGTCCCTAGAGGCACAGGGAATGATGGAGCTGCAGACTCCCAGGGAGGGCAGTGGATTCCCAGAGCTGCTGGGATACCTCAGATCTCCCGGGGCCCGGGCTGGAGCTCACCTGTTGAGGAAGATGCTGCTGACATCGTCGTGAGTGATGGGCGGTTTCTTGGAGCTGGCAGCCATGCGCAGCGGCCGCAGGAAGTTGTTGACGAGGATGTGGAGCTGCTGGACGTACTCAGCCTCGGCCTCCAGCATGCTGAACACCACCTGGTTCCTCTTGCGCATGCTGTCAGCGTGGGGGGACCTGATGTAGTCCTGGATGATGGTCTTCCACTTCCTCCGGCACAGCCAGCCCCGCAGGAAGCTCTGCACCTGAGGGAGCAGTGCCTGCCAGTTAGGGACAGAGCTGGGGCCAGCAGGGACCCTGGCTGGGCACAGGGCAGCCAGGAACTTCCCTGGCTCTGCACCGGGGGATGTGCGCTGCTGCCTCTTCCTGGGAACCCAACATTTAGATTTATATTCATTTAAATACCTGGCACAGGCTGCCCCATCCCTGAAGCGTTCGAGGGAAGGTTGGATGGGGCTTGGAGCAACCTGGGGTAGTGGAAAGTGTCCCAGACCACAACAGGGAATGGAAGGAGATAAGGTTTAAATCCCTTCCTTGTGTAACTGGGCACCCACAGCACGTCCTGCTCTGTGCCCAGCTCCCGTCCCCTGGACAGGAGGTGCCCAGGGCTGCTCTGTTGCTCCCTGAGGGAATCCTGCCAGGGTGATGGCTTCTCCTTTGCCAAAATAAAAGCTGTGACAGCCATGGGAACACAAGTCAGAGGGGCTGGTGGTGCAGGAGCCAGCGCTGGCCGGGACACCTCGTGCTCCTGGGAATGCTGGGAGTGCCCTGCCAACAGATGGGCTCCCATTTTCCCCCTCAAAAACCCTGCTGACAAAAGCACTTCTGCAGACACCTCTTTCAGCCCCCCAAGG
Source organism: Cinclus cinclus (assembly GCF_963662255.1). Classification (NCBI taxonomy): domain Eukaryota; kingdom Metazoa; phylum Chordata; class Aves; order Passeriformes; family Cinclidae; genus Cinclus; species Cinclus cinclus. The sequence goes on from NC_085058.1 coordinate 21,438,607, forward strand.
AGCATGTCTGCCATTGGCACTCCCAGGTGCCAACCCCCACCTCCACCCACCTTCTTGATCTTCTTGATGTCACTGTCGTCATCACTGGGCGCGCTGCTCTGGCTGGCCTGGATGCGCTCGTGGTCCTTGAGCAGGGATGCGATCTGTGGGCACAGGGGTGAGCAGCTGCCCAGCACTGCCCAGGGGCTGAGGGCATCCCTGGGACTGAGGGCATCCCTGGGACTGAGGGCATCCTGAGCTCCCCCTGTGCCAGGGAACAGCGTGAGCCTCTGGCTTAGTGACAGACCCAGGGACACATTGTGCTGGGTCTGCCCTAATGGGCATCACAGACTCACAGTCTCACAGAGCTCTTCAGTCTGGAAAAGCCCTCTGAGATCATCAGGTCCAATCACAACACTGCCAAGGCCACCACTAACCCACCATGGTCCACAAGTGCCACATCCACATGGGTTTTAAGTCCCTGCAGGGATGGGGACTCAATGGGTGGATGAAGCAGAAGAAGAAACATGGCAGAGCTGTCAGGGCTCCTCGAGCTGTCACCAACTCCTCAGTACCTCTGAACCCCACCAGGACCGGGACCTGGAAATCCTGATGGGTGCCCAATACAAATCCCATCCCTCTTTCCCAAAAAAAAAGCCCTCACAGCAACTCAATAAACACAACTCAGAGAGAAAATGGCAGAAAAATCTTGAGCATTTGGACCCCAAAATGTGCAGGCGGGGAGCAGCCTGCAGCCGCTTCCCGCACATGTGGGATCAGAGCCATCAGCTCCCAGATTTGGGTTCCTCTGTTCCTCCCTGTACTTTCTCTCCCTCCTCTGCTCATCGTGTGTCCCGGCCCCCACGGCCAAAACCACTTGGAAAGTGACAGGAAAAGGCAAGAAAGCAGCACATGTGCCATCCAGAACGTGGGAATTGGGAAAATGTGATCTGGATTGTGATTTTACAGAAGAGAACAGAAGGAAACAACTTGGAAAGAGGAAAAAAGATGGAGTTTGGAAAAAGCAGGAACACACCAGACCTGATGGCCACAGGCTCATGCTCACTGATCCAGCTTCTACACATCTGTTTCACCCCATTTCATTATATGGATCAGACGTTAGAGGAGATTTTAGAGCTTTTTGTGCACCCCAGCACATGACGACTGACCTGTACACTTGAACCCAAAAATTCAGAATTTAAGGAAAAGCCCACCATTAGGACAGGTGAAACCACCCTCACTGCCTCTTCCAGGGCGATGTTGAGGCTCCGAGTGATTTGGTATCAAGGTCTCAGCCCCACCAACCCTCTCCTGGCTGCCTCCACCCCAATGCCCCACGCCCTGCCATCCACGAGCTGGGGCCTGGCAGCAGCACTGGCTCTGGGGTGCCCCAGGGTACCCCACGCTCACCATCCCCACTGCCACAGCAGCAGTGCCAGCACCCACCTGCAGACAGAGCCCAGGCAGGGAGGGGCACTCGGGGGGCACAGTCCTGCAGGGCAGAGTCAGGCAGCACCGGGATACCCCAGGGGATCCCCCACTGCCAGCACCCCCTCAGCACCAGGTATCACCTTCCTCTCCCTCTGCCGAGCATCCCCAGTGCCGCAGAGCAGACCCCGCACCGAGAGCGTCACCCCCAGCGCCAGGCATCTCCCGAGCTGCCTCCTCCTCCTCCCAGGGACCCTGGGGACACGCGTGTCCCTCGGCAGCGTCTGCTGAGTCATCTGTGCACCTTGCTTGTCTTACCCGGCCTCGTGTCACCCTTCCCACACCCGACCCCGAGGGAATTGCTGCCAGAGCTCCCGGGGCAGGGTCGGGCAGGGGTGCTGTGGGGTTACAGGTCTGTGGGATCACAGCATCCCCCTGCCACCCGGGCGGCACCAGATGCCCTCTGCCCCACTCAGAGCCGCCCCAGCTCTGGGATCCCAGCACCAGAGGGACCTGGAGCTGCAGGAGTGACTCCGGAGGGTGGGACAGGAGGGTCTGTGAAATCCCCTCCAACCCAACCCATTCTGGGATTCTGGGATACAGCGACTATTTCCTTCCCTCACAAGAGGCAAGGACCATCTCCCCAGCTCTCCTTGCTGGCCTCAGCCCTTCCATGCTGCAGCAGCATCTTCCCGACTCCAGGGCTCCTCTCAAGCCCCCGCACGCACCGGGGTGGCACAGCCACAGCCGCAGCCACTCCCTGCACCGCTCCTGCCAGGAAAATCCCCAAGGCAGGCGATGGCCTCGCCCCTCCTGCAGGAGAAGGGCCAGCCCTGTGGCACTACAGAGCCACCCCAGAGGTGACAGTTGCCCACGCGGGGATGCCACCCCACTCCCACGGGTCACCCCAGGAGCGTCGGAGCATCCACGGGGCAGCGCCGGGCGCTTCACCTCGGCCTTGAGGCGCTCGATCTCGATCTCCCCGTCCTCGATCTGCTGCCGGAGTTGCTTGGCAACAGTCTTCTCAGTCTCCACGATCTGCAGGAGATGGAGGTACTTCTGCATCAGCGCCTCGTGCTCTGTCGCCAGGTTCCTGTAGCTGCAGCAGACACGGCCGTGAGCATCCCTCCCCCGCAGGAGCTGCCCTGCGCTCCCCGCATCGCCCCCGGCATCGCCCCCGGCATCGGGGGCTGCGGTTTGGCAAGGGCTGCTCCTCCCCGGGCCCCCGGCTCCCAGAACAGAGCAGGGGCAACAGCCAGAGGCAGCTCCTGCAGCTGGGAATGCCGCTGTTCCCAAAGGACACATCTGGGGAGAATATGGGCTCCCACAGGGGGCAAACAGAAAGGACAGAGCAAACTTTGATAAAATCACAGAGCCAGAAAAGACCCCCAAACACCCGTGGCCAAACCTCTGTAACCTGCCACACATTCCAAGCGTTTAAGGGCACATGTGGCACGAGCTCCTGCAAAGTCCTGCGCTTGGCAGGGGCTGCAGGGGAGGGGGTTTCTCCCACTCCCTGCACAATGCTCTCACCTGATCCCACACCTCACTGCCAGCCCAGCACCTTCCTTCCCCAGAGAGGCTCCTGCACCGTGCTGGCTCCTGGCTGCTCCCCAAGGCTGTGCCAGCACTCCCAGGGCACAGAGAGGAGCCTGGTCAAACCCAGGAGCCCGAACAAACCCAGGAGCCTGGACAGACCCTTCCTGACCAGGTTTGCTATCCCAGGCGAGTCCCTTCCTGACGGGCTTGCAGCCTGAGGGTGAATCGGGCATCCCAGGCAGTGCCAGGGTGGCCGGTGCCATGGGACTGGGATGGCAATGGGGACAGGGAAGCAACTGAACACAGCCCCCACTCAGCATGAGAGTGCCCAGCACGAAGTGTCCAGCTCATCCTGCCCCCCCAGGCACACTCAGCACAGCTTCACCTGGACCCCCACCCGTGCAGGCACAGTGCACACCTGGCATGAGCGATGGCTGCCACCCACTCGTCGCAGTCTTTGGCATCCTCCGTCCGCAGCTCCAGGGTCTTCTGGTTCTCGTGGTTGAAGTTAACGGTGAAGTAGTGCTGTGGGGTGAGCACAGGGGTTTCGGTCACACCTCACACTGGGCTGGCACAAAACACTTCCTGACCCACCACGGGCTGGGTCACTGAAAATAAACAGGTTTGGAAACACCAGGAGCCCAGCCACGATGGGCTGCCCTCAGCACAGCCGTGCCACTGGTGAGGAGAATCCTGCTGGGCAAAGACCCAGCTTCAGGAAAACCTAAATCCACCTGATGCCTTGAAACCCACCCAAGTCCAGGGCACTGCAGCCCTGAACCTGTGGCACCCGCCCTGGGGACACCCTCACCTGGGGAACGGGCACAGGAGCAGGGATGCTGAGCTGGACCTGCATCCCCACCCACATCCACAGCTAAAGGCTTGGACCTGATGGCCTTGGAGGTCTTTTCCAAGCCCAGCCATTCCTTGGTGCTGAGATCCCTGCCTGTGTGCACAGCGAGCCCCTGGGGCACACACTGGAGCCCCCGGAGGTGACACCGAGCAGAGCCTGGGTCCCTCGTGTCCTGCTCGGAGGGGGGGGGGGGGGGGGGGGGGGGGTGGTGGCCGTGGTGTGGAGCTATTTTTAGCGTCCCTTGACATTTGCAGTGTTTGTGCTAATTGTGTGCGGTGCCGTCGCCGGGTTTGTGCCGCTCCTCTGCTTCCCTGCAGTCTCCAAGGAAACAGGTACCACGCTGCAGTGCCGGATACTGCCCGGAATAACTGGGCTAAACCAAACCCACTGGAACGAGCTCATCCTGACATCATCTGCTCCTCTGCTGGGTTTCATGGGGGACCTGAATTCACAGGTAAAATCTGCTCCAAGCCAGGGAGCACCAGCCTGGCAGGACACGGGCAGCCCCCGGCTGTGACACGTGTGCCATGGAAACACCAAAGGGCAGCAAAACGCCCTTCCCTTCCTGACCCCGAGCAGGCCCGGGGGTGCTGGGGAGAGGGACCCCCAGACGCGCTCAGGAGGGTCTGGGTGAGCCAGGCATGATGGGGAGACAGGGTACAGCTGGTGCAGCAGCACAGACAGAGCCAGCACCCCCAGCCCGTGCCCACCCAGGGCTCAGGGCTCGGAGTGACACCCTCGGAGCTCACCCAGCCCCTCCAGGGGAGGAGAGGAGGGTCAGGAGCCCACGCTGCCCATAGGCACAGCAGAGCCCTCCTTCCAAAACAGCTCTCACCTTTGGGGAGCAGCTGCAGGGCCCTGGTGAAGATGCAGCTCCCTTGCTTTAAGTGCAGGATCTTTTCCTGCTGATCCTGTGGACAAGCTTTCTCCTCCTGGAGCCATCCCCATGACCAAACACCATCATCCATCACACACCCCAGTGTCAAACACCATTGTCCGTTGCCCACTCCTTGCCCAGCCTGCCGTGCTCCAGCTGCCCAGAGCCCTGTGTCTGCCTGCAGGACACCTCTGGAGCTGCAGCAGCTCCCCAGCCTTTCACATCCCACCCATTTCCCTCCCTCCCACTCCCAAAGGCTTTTATTGCAAAGAGACAGCTCCGACAGAAAATTCACCAAAAATTTGTGGTCCCTATGGGTGTTGTTCTGTCCCCACTTTTACAACCTTTCCCTTGTAACTATATCAAGAAGAGCTCATCAGGTTGGCAAGGCTGGAAATGCTCCCCTAAAATACCAGTGAGGTTTGGGGGAGCCCCTTCCAGGCCCTGGTACCCCTGGCAGCTCCTGGTGCTGCAGGAATGGAGCACCCCAAGAGCATAGTGGGCACATCCCCACTCCGTGATCCAACACCAACTGCTGAGCTTGGCTGGGGCCCCCATGGGACTGGAAACACGGGGACACACTTCCAGGAGTTCCTCCAAACCTGTCCCTGCCTGGCAGGAGATAGGGAGCCCTGGGTTGTCCTTCGCAGACACCCGTGTGTGCTCTCAGGCCCGTGGGGATGGCAAAAACGGTGCCCTTTGTGCTGCTGGGGGTGAGTGCACCTGCCCAGAGCCCAGCACAGCCTGGGTTAAAGAGTCCTGGGAAAGCAGCAGATTCAGGGCTGGCCTGAGGTTAGAACCAGGGGTGCAGAGCCCAGGACAGGACCCGGAGCAGGCACCTGGAGCAGGTAGCCTGGACAGGTGCCCCCCCCTGCCCCCCTCACCAGAAGCAGCAGAGCAATGATGAGGGAGTCAGCCCCCAGGGTCGGGCTGCAGCCAGGGCTCCTCCATCCCCACGGCTGCTCCTGCCATCCCAGTCTGGCTCCTGCACACGCACCCCGGTCCATGTGCTGCTCCAGTTCATCCCCACACAATCCTCAGGAAGCGCAGCGTGCTGGCAAGGAGGAAGTTATCTTATATTGGAATAATAAAACTCCCACCAGCTTTTATCTCCGCCTAAGAGATGATCCCTGTCTGCCATCACAGTGACACATCACACCAACAGCCCCAGAGCGCTTCCCAACACCAGGGACAGAGGATCAGACCAGTCCCAGCACCAGAGCCTTGGATGGCACCGACTGATGGGCACAGACCAGCACAGGCTCTGGGCACGGGCAGAGGGCTGGGAGTACCAGGATGAGCCCCCAGCTCCATCACAGCCCCAGCTCAGCACCCCTGGGGCAGTTTGTGCCACCCAGGGCAGGGCACGAGTCACCCACAGCATCACTTTGCTTCTCCCTTCACCGTTTTTTGTTCATTTATGACCTCAACAACTCCCAGCCCCTCTGCTGGGATTTGGCCCTGCTCTCACCAAAACCAGCAGATGTGTTTCTTCCAGGAGTCCCTCACTGCGGGTGTTCCCAGCCTCCCCAGTTCCCCAGAGCCCAGCACCGAGGGATGTGTGTCCATCTGGCACCGCAGGACACACACAGCCCCCGGACCCCTGGGGGATGCCCAGGTCTCCTGAGCTCAGGGATTTCCCACAGGAAGCCCCAGGGGATGCAGCAATTCTGCCCAAAATAACGCGGGAGAGTTCCGGGTCACCAAGGGACACCTCAGAGCACTTTAGGGGCACCCAGAGCCCGTGACCAGCACCGGGCTCTGCCCGCTGCGGGGGGTGGGTACCAAGGCCTGATGTGAAGAAAGGCTCCGAAAAAATTCAAACCAGCTTTAAAGCGACTCCTTATCGCCAAAGCGAAAAATCAACCTCTCACAGAATTTTTTGGAATTTACAGGAGGGCATCTTCACAGCCTGAACAACCCACCAGACCCCTGGGGTTGTTGTGGTTGGGGGTGGGTGCTCTGCCAGCCCCCACGCTGGGCACTGCCTGTGTGAGCGTGGGGGGACCCCGAGAGAGCTGCCCCAGCAGTGACTGCCATCCTTTCCTGCCTTTGTTGTGCCACCACAGGTCTCCTTCCCCTCCCAGGGATGCCCCCAGCGTCCCTCCAAACCGCCTGCCCTCCGCCCTCCTGGAGTGGGCAGATCCACACCCGCCTGCTTGTGGAGCTGATGGTGATTCCAGCTGACACAAAGGGCAAGAGGAGGAGAATTTTCTTGCTCTGGATGGATGAGTCTAAAAATCCACAGCCAGCCATGGCAGCTTTTAACATCCCTGACCTACATACTATGTGCTCTGGGAAAACAGGACCTCAGAGTAGGATGCTCCAGCAGCTCATTTCCGTGCTGACAATAAGAAAAAATATCCCAGAGGCTGCAATTTCCCTTCTTTGTTTCACTATGGGCTGCCAGGATATTTGAAAATGGAGGCTAGAGGTGAGCATCACCCTTGTGGAGCAGGCTCTGGAGTCTTGCACAGAAATATTCATAAAATAATTAAAATAAATCCATTTTCCCCTGATTTTATCCAGTGATGCTGGCAGGCAGGCATGCAGGCATCGCTGAGACTGACTGTCTGAGCATCCCCCTCACTCAGAAACCCCCACATGGCATCACTCAATACACTAATTAATTAAAAACCCAGTGTCACCTCAATACTGATGGATAGTTCAGGTTTAAGTCCACAAATTATGATTTATAGTCTCCAAAAATCCGATTGCCTAGAATGACATTCAGGTAGAAGAATTCTCACTGCCCCACATGGGTGATGCTCATGGAGCTGCAGCCAGTGCTGGAATCTGGGCATCCAGTGCCTGGGACGCCAATCCTGAAGTTTGGAATAGCTTGAGACCCGCCCTGCTCAGATGTCCCTGGGTGATCTGCCCAGCCCTGCTCCCCTGGTGGGGTCTGGTCCCTCTGAACACCCCCACAGTCCTTTTGGGGATACCAAGGTGAGCCCCCGTGCAGGGGTGGGCACGGGTGGGTCCCGTGGCCCCACTGCTGCCCCTTGGAGAGATGCCCGAGCCCTGGCACTGCCAGGAACGGCTCCACCAGCAGGGCCTGGGGCTGCGGCTGGCAGAGCTGGGACTGCTGGGCTGGCAGGGGCAAGTCCTCAAGGCATCCAAACATTCCAGCTCTCCCAGTGTCTCGGGAATGGGGGCCACAGGATGGAGAGAACTCACAGGGTGAACTCCGTGCTCCGTGGCCCCGCTCTGGAGATGGGGAAGGAAATCCCCATGGCAGGCAGGGCGTGCTCAGGAGCAGCCCCAGCTGGGGGAGCACAGCTCAGCTCCAGAGGCACAGAGCCCGGAGCCAAGGGCCACTGCCTGAGCCAGCACCACGCCGGCTCTGTCTGGGGGCTCCTGCTTAGGAACAGCCCACAGCACTGGGATGTGGGGCTGGAAACTGCCCAGGGCAGTGGTGGAGTCCCCATCCCTGGAAATGTTCAAAAGCTGTGTGGATGCAGCACTTGAGGACATTACCTAAGGGCAAGGTAATTACCTGGGGGTAAAAACCAAGGGTAGCCTTGGTGGTGCCGGGGCAGTGCTTGGACTGAAAGCCCTCAGAGGGCTCTTCCAACCTCGGTGATTCTGTGATCCTGAATCCGTCTCCAGGCTGGATCCATGAGCAAACCCAGCTGTGATTCCTGCTGATGAGCCAAGGGGACCCCAGCTCTGCACCTTACACCTGCTCAGCTCCTCTCACCTTGGCCATGCCCCTCTCACCTGGGGCACCCCACATCCTGCCCAGGGCCTGGAGGGGAGAGGTAAAAGCACATCCCAGCACCCCTCCCTGCTCGGGGCTGGGGCGTGGCATGACCCTGACACCACGGCAGGGGACAAGGGGGTTCCCTCCCAGCCCGGCTCCTCCCAGCACCGCTGCCCTGAGCAGCCAGGTCACAGCCTCCCCATCCCTCCCCATCCACAGACCCTTCCCCAGGCCACAGCCTGACCTCACCCAGCAGGAAATTACCTTCCCCATCCAACTGGTTGGAAGGAAAATTCATTTCTGGAAAAAAACAAAACAAAGTTTCCAGAGGCAGAAAAATCCCTCTTTGGTGTTCCAGTTTTCCACATGTCTTTGCTCCCTTATTCGCACATAAACCAATGCTAAAATTCACTTGTTCCAGGGAAAAAATCCCCCCCAAAGCAAAACATGTGTACGTTAAAAGAGAGGGTTTGAAAGCCCCACCTCTTAAAATTTCTCCTTTGCAGAGAATCGGGAACCTTTCAGGCTCCACTCCAGCAAGGAAGGAATCCAAACCTGGAGCTGCTCTGCTGCAAGGAACACTGTCCTCAGAGCTCCAGCTGGAGCTGCACAGATAGATAGATAAATACCCTCAGAACACAGCTAATTGGGACCACGGGCAATGCTAGAAATTTCCTCAGCACCTTCCCTCTGGAGGCTGCTGGGCACGGGCGGGTCTCAGGTGAGCCAGGAGCCGAGGCTGTCCCGGCGTGGGGAGCTCAGAGCCTGCCCAGAGCCCCGTGCGCCCCCTGCTCCTGCCGCCCGGCCAGCCTGCGGATCTGCACCATCAATATTCGCCGCTTATCTCATCCCCGGGCCATTAATTAGCTTGCAGAGCAGCGGGATCCAGCGCTCCGGCTCCCAGCCCCGGTTGGCCTAAGGAATTATACAGAATTCCAAGCCAGGCTCTGAACCGCTGCAGATCCACGCGGAGCAGGGGCAGGGGTTGTGTTTGCCACGGCAGGAGCTGCCTGTGCCCCCAGCCCCTCACTCACAGCCGGGATCAACACCATGCGTACGTTTTGAACTGCAAAGGGGATGTGACACCTTCCCCACGGCGCTTGCAGGGTGGAAAATCCCTCCTGCACAAACACGAGGACCCAGAGCCTCGATTCAAAAGCTCTATTCCAGCCTGGCCAGGCAGGTTGATTGCAGCCTGGCTGCTGAACTTCATGGAAGCTGAACTGGGAGCTGTAACTGAGGGGACAGCAGTGACGACCACAGTGGTGTGGCCCCTTGCGACCACAGACCCACCCTCGCTGCCGCAGCCCACGCAGGGAGCCCCAGCTGGGCAAAACCCACAGCATTTTCCTCTTCACAGGGAAATATTGCTGTGCCCCCAGCCGGGAGGGAGGGGGTGTGCCAGGAACAGCCAGAACTGGGGGGGGGGGGGGGGGGGGGGGGCTGATCTCCTGCCAGGCTGCCCCATGCCCTGGGGTGCCGGGGGTGCCCCTGGGCCCCATCCTGCAGTCTGCCGGCAGCACTCCCGGCGCCTCCCCGAGCCTGCCAGGCAGTAATTATGCAAGCCCTGCAGAGCCGGACCCAAAAGGCGCCGTGCCTCCCGCACGTGCCCAGCCCGGGATGCGGCACCGGGACCCCCCCTCTGCTCCCACCCCCGGTGCCGCCGTGCCACGGGCACCCACAGGGCACCCGTCCATGCTCCGGACACCACCAGAGGGTCAGAGGGTGAATCCAGCTGGCTCCTGTCCGCGCTGATGGGACTGGGGGTGGCTCTGGAAGCCATGGATGGGGATTTGCCCCCGCAGTTGGGTGCCAGCTCTTCTCCCCCATCCCGGTACCACCCCATCTCTCCTGGCTGCTACGGCACATCCCAGCTCCAGCAAACCACCCCAGATAAACACGCCAGAGGCTGCCAACGTCCGTGCCCTGCTGCTCCAGGAATGCCCTGTCCAGCCGGGAAAGGCACAGCTGGTGAGGAGAAACCCATCCCCGGGGCCTGCCAGGGGCTGTGGTGCTCACGGCTGGGACCACAGCAGTCCTGGGGCCGGGGGACCCCTGGATTTTCCCAGGGTCTCGCAAGGGCTTTGGTGTTTCCGCGCTGATCGCCCGCAGCCATCAGCGGTGCCAAAGGACCCTGGAGCCCCGCGCCGGCACGGGGGGCTCAGGGACCCACACTCCGTTCTTCCCCCCGCCGGGGCTGGGGCTGGAGGTGCAAACCGCACACGTGGCGAGCCGGAACGGGGTGAAATCTGCCTGAAAACAAGGCCCTGAGCTCCCCCCGCCGAGCAGCACGCACCCACCGCAGGCTGCTGGCACCGCCGGGCCGGGGGAGCTGCCGGGCAAACCGCGGGGGCACGGAACGGGCATAGGGGCTGCGAAACAGCGAGGCCGCGGAGCCGGGGCCACCCCACTGTCCCCCCGCCCCTCCGGGACCACTGCCCCGAACCCCAGACCCCGAACCCCGCCGGGCCGGGGGGCTCTGCAGAGCCGAGCGCGGCCGCTGGGAGGCGCCCCGCAGCCCCGCGCTAATTACCGGCGGTTAATTAGCTCGGAGGGGGAGTGGGGGTGCCCCGGACACCCCCACAATGAACCCACCCGCCGCTCCGGCACTGCAACACGGGAATCATCCCCCTTCCCCCGCACAGACCGGCCTCATCCTCACCTCCCCACCCCGGTCACGCGTGGGGCAGGTCACGGGCGCCGGAAGCTCCGGGGGTGCGGGGCCTGGACCCCCGCGAGGAATCCTCCCTCCCCCTCCGCGGGGACCCCCGTGTCGCCCACCTGCTTCTCCAGGGAGTCCTTAGCCGAGAGGGGGGGCTTGGGGGAGGGCGCGCGGTCGCAGACGCAGCCCTCGAGCAGGTAGAGCCCCGAGGGCCGGGAGCTGGAGTCGGTCTCGAAGTAGAAGAGCATGTTCTGGAGCAGCGCGAACCACTTGGTGTGCCATTTCGTGTTGTCGGCGCTCCGCTTGCTCAGGTATCCGCGCCGGGCCCCGTCCTTCTTCGCCAGCAGCCCCAGGTGGGCGACGTGCCCGTCATTGAGCCGCATCCCCTTCTGCATCCTGCCGGCACCGCGCTCACATGGCCCCCGCCGCGGGCGGGGCCGCGCCGAGCCACCCCCGCCGCCCCCGCGGTGCCCGCGGTCCCCGCAGCATCAGCGGCCCCCGCTGCCCCCGGGGAGCCGCCGGGCGCTCATCCCGCGGCCCGGCCCCGCTGAGCCCCGGCCGCGGCTGTGCCGGTGAGCGCCGCGTCCCGCACCCGCCGCTCCGAAGCGCGGACGGGCGGGGCGAGTGACGGCGGCGGCACCGGGGACCCCGAGCGCCGAGCGGAGCCGGGCCCTCCTTCCCTGCCTCCCTCTGCCTTTCCCGTGCCTCCTTCCTGCCTCCTTCCCTGCCGCCGGTGCGGGGGTGGTCGCGCCGCGCTGCGCTCGCCGGGGCCGCCCCCGGGCCCTGGGATGCCGGGGCCGCCGGCAGCACCGTCACCGGCAGCACCGGCAGCGCTGAGCTCCGCACAGCGGGGGAACCCCGCACCGAGAGAGAGAGAGGGACCCCCAGACCGAGAGAGAGAGGGACCCCCAGACCGAGAGAGGGGGGAGCCCGCACCGAGAGAGAAGGACCCCAGGCGTGTGGGACCCTCGGAATCCTACCCACGGCTGGAGCCCCGGGCCCAGAAGGACCCTCAGGCACAGCCAAAGCTCAGAGAGACCTACAGACGCAGGGGACCCCAGGAACAGCCAGAGCCTCAGGCCAGGAGGGACCCTAGACCAGATGGGAGCCCTTGGGGAGGACCTTGAGGCAAGTGGCACCACCAGGCAGGGCAGAGGAACCAACTTCTCCATTTATTTCTGTTTGTATCACTCTTGATCCCTATTCTCCATCCTGGCCTTGTGTGCCCTGCCAAGCAGGGCAAAACTGGGCAAACTGGGCACTTGGAGGAGTGGGCACTTGCTGCAGCTGAACCTGTGCAGGGAAGGGAGTGCCCTGGTGCCCCCTGTACCCCAGGGGCTTCTACAGCCAGGCGTGCTGGGTCAGCCAGGTGCCACAGTGACAGGCACCAAGTGTGACACCTGCGATGTGGCACATGAGTCCTGCAGCAGGGACTTGACCTGAGCCCCAGGTGTGACAGACCCCTCCAGACAGGGAGGACAGCAGGATGACCCTGGTCACTGGCTTCATTTCTGCTGAAAATGCTGACAGAGCTCCAAGGAAGCCAGTGAGGTCACAGGTTGCCATGGGAACAGGAGGGAACAGGCTGGAATTGGGAAGGGTGCTGGCACTGCCAGGATGGAGCCACTTGGCCGGGGTGCTGCGGGCACACGTGTCCATGGCCACCTCAAGGGACACGGCCCCAGGTCTCTGACACCAGGCCAGTGGCAGAGAGGGGCAGAGCAGGGATGGGACCCCCAGTGCCCCAGCCCCTCTACAGAAATCACCTTACTGTTGACACTTTTTAACGTCAGAGCTCTGGGACTGTGATCATGGGATGCAAAATTGTTCCAGCAGCCCTTTGAACTGCTAAGCTGTTCCCTGGGAATCTCAGCACCAGGGATGACAGCCCGGTAATTTATGCCAGCAGCTCTCACTCGCTCCTCAGCCCATGGAGAGGGCTCTGACACCACTCCTGGCTGGGCTGCCTTCCTCTCCTGAGAGATGGAGGAGAATTGCCTCCCTATGCTGCATCCAGCCAGGGCTTGCTGGCAGGCTGTGGGACAGCGAGGGGCACAGCAGCATTCACGGTGTCACAGCTGCCTCCCCATGGCACTGAGGTGACCCCAGCCTGCCTCAGGCCAAGCATCTCCACACAGCCCTGGCCTTGATGGGCAGCTTCCCTTCCCATGGGGCCAGCCTGTCTCCCGGGCCGGGGGTTTCTGAGAACTCTGTGCATCCCAGCTGCCCACAGCTGTCCCTGTGCCACCCCGCTCCACTGGGACAGTGACATGGCCCCTGCGCAGCCCAGCAGCAGCACCCAGTACCCAGGCACAGAGAGAAATCATCTCCATTCTCGGACAGGGGCAGGATATGCCGAGGACACCGAGCACCCCACTGTGGAGACCCTGCAGCACCCCAAGGCCCTGTGCCACCCCAAGCAGTGTCCCCAGGGCTGCAGGAGGATGCCCATGGCCAGGTTTGCCATGGCCTGCTGCAAGATGGAGCACACCCTAGCTCCCGGGCTGTGCCCAGCAGGGGCTGGGGCTGCCCCACATGGAGCCATGGCCAGCACAGAGAGGGGACAGGGGGGACACCGGGGGCACGAGGGAGCAAGGGCAGGGTGGGAACTCTGCTGGCGCAGGTGATGTGTCCAGAGCATCCCCTCGGGGCCACCACGGCACCACAAAAGCACACCTGCAGCAGGGGTTTGGCTGCAGGTATTTTTAGGCACTGCTGTGCTGTACAAGCCCTCAGAAGGTGTTGTGGCCAAGAGGGAGCTCCATAACCGTGTGATGCTGCACTCTGCAGGCCGAGGTCCCTGCTGCTCCACGTGGGATTCCACCACCTGACAGACAAAACAGCTCTGGAGACCCCATGGATGCCAAGGCTTTGAGATTTTAAAGTTTTTTACTGTCCCTACAGGTATGAGGTATCATCAGGCACAGCCGTCCCTCGTGTCTGACTGTATCCCCTGGCTCCAAGCTGGACATGCATGCCCAAGTGGAAAGTGCTGCTGGCATGGCAGGATCACCTTGGACAATCTGTCCTGGGGCTGGACACGTTGTGTCTGAGCAGGTAATCCCCAGGGCCACCAGGATTAGCCTGGGGGGAGCAAGGCCAGCACTGCAACTGCTGCCAGCACTCCTGGGAAGAGCCCTGCCGGGTTCTTGCACTCCAAAGTCTGTGGCTAGTAAAGGATTTAATATCCAAATCTCTGGAACTGACTCATTCCTTACTGTCACCCAGAAATCCTTTCTGCCCGTCTCTCTACCAGCCAGTTGGGAACACAACAAAACACTCGGGCACCTTGCTGTGAGGTGATGGCTCAAGGAGCTGCAGAAGCCACAGGACCTGGACAGGGGGTGGGACAGGCTCTGACACTTACACCTGGTGTCACAGGGCAGCACACGGGGTCACTCGCTAAACCAGCTCTTGTCCAGTTGCTGCAGGGCCAAGGCTCCACAGTCACTCAGGGCACAGGGCACTGGCATTATCCCCCAGGGCACGGAGGGGAGCCCAGGCCACAGCACAGCCATCCCACATCCCTCAGACACCAGGCCACAGACAGCTCATCCCTGCCAGAGCAAGGACAGGCCCCAGTGTCCTTGACCCCACTGTGCCAATGAATGGGCACAAACACAGGCAGGGAATGGCGAGTTCCAGAGCTGCCCCAGACCCAGCAGAGGGACCCAAACCCTGCTCTGGAGCCCAGCAGGAAGAAAGTGCTGAGGTTTGGCAGCCATGGCCGGGTTCCACGTTACAGTGGGATTTGCTGTAACATGTTCCCATCAGTCACAGGAGAGTGATGGATTTATTTTTAAACAGATTAAGCATCTGCTGCTGACAGAGCACATCTCGGCACTGGCCGGGCAGCGAGCAGTGCCCATAGGGCAAAGGCACTGGGAAAACCCCGGGAAGGCAGTGGCCAAGCTTGGCTGGCTCTGAAATACATTTTAAGAGCATTTGAAGCCAGATGTGAGTGTCCTGTCAGGGCTCAGTGGCACTGGGACTCCCGGGGCTCACACTGGCAGGGCTGGCACGGCCGTGGGTGCAGCTGCTGGGCGCTGAGGGATGTTTTCCTGTCCATTAAAGAAACAAATAAAACAAAACATTTGCTAATTCAGGGAGATTCTTCTGGATAAGGCAAATTAATCAGCTGTGATTCATTCTCCTGCTCTCTCTGGGACAGGCAGGTTGGGGATTAGGGAGCTGATGGGAACACTGTGGCCATGGGGATCACCGAGGGCTCAGCTGCCTGGAAGCCATGGGTTGCAGCACTTGGGGCAGCAGAAGATCAGTCACAGCCTCGTTCAGGTGTTCTAATGATCCCAGAATTAGCCAGGAAACATTTAGGAGATGATTTGTTTAGCTCCCATTCCCTGGCACGGGCCCTCTCCAATGCCTCCCATGCAGTTCGAAGGGAGATGGAATAATTTTCCTGTGTTAATGCTGGATCCATCATTCACTAAAAATAAAGCTGACTTTCCTGGGTAAAAACCAGTGATAAAATTCCCCATGAATACTTCATCAGGCTGCCTGCTTTCCCATGGATTTTCTGTCACCAGGAGTGCGTTTCCAGCAGCCATTAGTGCCTGGAAACCAGGAATGGGGGGAATCCAAATCAATCACATCTGAAAGAGGGAATTTTCTACTAAAGCCTGCTGCTCCCGGTGACATTATCCATGTAAGAGCTCTGGCAGCAGCTGGAGGGAGGGTTTTACCCCAGGACAGAAAGTGGGGTTCAGGGACCAGGGCTGGAACACCCCACTTCCCCATCTGGAGGAGGGAGGATATGCTGGTGACATAGGACAAGGAAAAGCAGCAAGACGATGAAAATTTGGCAGGCAAGATCCATCTCCAAAGGTACAGGAAGCTGTGGGAGCTGCAGGGACTCCGGAGGTTTTGCAGACCATGGACAAAAAAGGTTTGGAGAGGCGATTCCGCCTCAGGGGTCAACGCATTCTCCCTTTCCTGGAAAGCTGTGCCTCGTGGTCCCAGCTCAGGGGAGCCACTGGCCCCTGTCCCTGTCCTGGGGTTCTCCATCTCACCACACCGCTGGGGACACTCAGCACAGAAGGAAGAGATTCCCCCTGAAATAAGGCTGGAAGACCAAAACCCTCATCGCCTCGTGTCTGCCTGAGCAGACACTGAATCATCCCTCAAGCTGGTATTTAAAATAGCAGAACTCCTGTTTTTAGCAAGAGCATTGCTCAACCCTGAGAGGAGGAAGAGGCTGTAGGGGATCCGCTCTCCTCCTCGCCGTGCACGGCCGGGCACGACGGAGGCACCAAAGGCTGTTCCAAAGGCTCCCCGAGGGCTTTCCCGCACAGCTCCCGCACCCTCCGGCCCCGCTCCGGTGCTGCTGCCGCTCGCTGGAGTCACCGGTGTCACCAGTGTCACCAGTGCCACCCCCGGCGCTGTCCCGGGCCGGCCGAGTGCCGGTGGTGCCGCGGGGACAGGTACGGCCCATCCTGCCTGACCTAGCTAGCAAAATGGTAGCGGCAGCAAAATGCGGCTCTGGGAGAGCAGAGCCTGCTCAAATCCTCCAGAGCCTGCGGCATCCTTCCCTCCCTGACCCACCCCAGGGGTCCCGCTCCGTCCCCCGCTGTGCCGGGGGGTGGGCTGCGGCACTGCCCGGCTCTGTCCTGAGACCCCTCCTGCTCTCAGGAATCCTTCCCGAGGCAGAGCACACAGAGCCAGGGCTGCTTTCCGTGCCAGGCCGGATCCTCCCCCAGCCTGGCCGCTCTCCTCACACACACCGAGCAGCCACAGTGATTCCAGCTTTGCCATTCCCTGCTAAAGGATGCTCTCCTGTGCTCCTGCCACTGGGCAGCTTTCTTTCATGGAATCCCAGAATGGTTTGTGTGAGAAGGGACCTTGGAACCCCTCTCATCCCACCCCCTGCCATGGGCACGGACACCTTCTGCTATCCCAGGTTGCTCCAAGCCCTGTCCAGCCTGGGTTTGAACAGTTCTGGATGGGGCAGCCCCAGCTTCTCTAAACAACCTGTGCCAATGTCTCAGCAACCTCATGGGGAAGAATTTCTTCCTCATATCTCACCTGAACTGACCTGTTTCCAGGTCCCTGCCTCCATTTTCCAAACCACAACACCCGTTCAGACAAGCCAGGCTCTTGCACAACCCGGGTCACCCCACCAGCATTTACGTAACGCAGGAGCCTCAGCAGCAGTGACCTGTTTCCTCTAAGTTGCTTATCAAAAAACCCAGAACAGGACAGCAGTAGGTGCCAACGGGATATCAGCTCAGGGCAGGTGCTGGCATCACCTGGGAGCACATTCCAGCTGCCCCAGCATATTCCAGCTGCCCCCGCACATTCCAGCTGCCCCGGCACGGGCATCCTCAGCAGCACACACATCTCAGAGCTCACCTGGCCCCAGACATGCTGCACTGGAGATCACCTCCGAGAGGAATCCACTGGTGCTCCTGGTCATCTTCCGTGCACAGCTGGAGCTGCAGAGGGAGATTTCCCTGGGAATGCCCAGCTCTGTGCAGCAGCATCACCTGCCCCCAAACATGTCCCAGGACTGACAGACCCCACTGCACACACTGGGTAGCATTTTCCCCTTTTATGCCTGGAAATGACCCAGAAACACCCACAGCAGTGCTGGCTGCCCTGTGCACGGCCTCGTGCACCTGGGAGTCCATGGCTAATGAGGGCTAATGAGAGCTAATGAGCCTTCAGCTCTCATCCCATGGCTTCCCAGCTTGGAGCTGTTCATTGATCCCCCAGCCCAGGGTTTCCCACTGCTCCATCGGCCTCACACAGACCTGGCAGGACCTGTCTCAGTCTCAGGAGGTGAAACCCAGGCAAATTGGACAGAGAGGGGAGGAAGCAGCAAGGCAGGATGCTGGAAATGGTCCCAGGGTGCACACTGCACCCCTCCTGCTGCACCCCTCCTCCATCCCTTCTGCATCTCTCCCTCCTGCTGCATCCCTCCTCCATCCCCTCCACTGTGTTCCTCCCCCGCTGAATCCTCCCTCCCTCGCTCCCCTGTCCCAGGCTGAACCCTGCCAGGTGAATTCTGTGCCAGCAGGAAGGGACCCGGGGCAGGGAGTGTCCCCTGGCTCTGCAGGGAAGGGGACAAACCTCTGCCCCCTCCAGCAGTTCTGGGGAGCAGCAGCAGCACAGAAGGGGAGCATGTGCAGGGGAAGAGTTTCCTCCTGCCTGTGGCTGCACCTCGGGGATTGTTGTTTAGTTTAGGAATTAATCCTGCAAAGCCAAACATCAAACAATCCTTTAAAATCTCACTTTCCCGGTGTTTTTGTGTTCAGAACAGTGACACAATGACTGCAGCCCTGGTATCCAAGAGCTCCCTAGAGCCTGGCACCACATGGACAAGCCAGATTTCTGCTATTCCAAAGCCAATTTTATCATTACAGCAGAATTTATTTTTTCCCTGAGCTGGTGTGATCATAATGGTGTGAAACCAGAAAAAGCAGGAATTCTTGCACTGAGGAACAGCAGGAAAAATACAGTGCAAAGGCCCTAGGTTTTGCCTGGCACTGGAATGGGGGAGTTTCAAATGTCAAACCTGCTGAGCTTTGCTGCAGCTGAAGGAGCCCTTCCAAGCCGTCGGAGGTGTCACTGCATTGGATTCGGTCTCTCTGTTCCAACTGACTTCAGTAAATGGCAAAAATACGCCTTTAAACCCCAGCCGTTGGCAGCATCGCCTGCACAAATAAAAACACTTGTCATTGCTTGATTTTTTTCCCATTTTCCAAGTTAAAAATGTTCTGGAAGCCAAATGCCACCCGTTGGACCCATCCCTGGGTGTGCACACAATTACCAGGAGCACCAGGCCGGGCACAGGACTGGGGGAGGTGTAAACCCGACCTCAGCATCACTGCTCTTTGGCCAACTAAAATGCAGTTTAGAAAAAAAGGGATGTTTTTAAAAACCCCAACAAATTAATCTGCCAAGAGTGAAGCAAATTAAATACCCACTGGAAAAGTCTGGGACTGGGCATCTGTAGGGGAGGTGGCAGGACCCTACATCAGCCTGGATGTGCCTGCGCTGGATGGAGCCAGCCCCAGGAGCTGCTCGGGAGGGAGGGAGGGCAGGATGTGCTGCTCGGAGGGTGAGACCCCCGCTCGATGCCCGGACACGGGGGCAGCTCCCCTCGGCACGGCAGAGCAGGGGCAGATGTGCTGGCACACCTGGTCCGGGCTCAGTCCGTGCAGGAGCTGGGAGCTGCTGGCCCTGGAACCCCCGGGATCGGGCCAGGACAGCGGGATCCGCTCTGAAACCGGGCTGAAACTGGGCTGGATCCGGGCTGAAACTGGGCTCGATCCGGGCTGAAACTGGGCTGGATCCGGGCCGGATCCGGGCCGCGGTCCCGGCACCGCTGCGGTTCCAGCAGCCGCTGGCAGCGCTCATCCCGGCTCTTGGCTGCTGGGGAAGCTCGTTAGCGAGCTGTCAGAGCAGGGAGCTCTGGTGAGTCGGAATAGCAGATCTGGTGTCGGAGCTGTTTGTTTCGGGGATGGATTTGGGAATGTAATGAGCAGCGTGTGATGTCGGCCGTGAAGTTCAGGCCATTACAGCTCATGATTTGACAAAGCTGCTCCGGCTCCAGCGCTTGCACTGAACTCCTTCAGTAGGGGCAGGGTCACTGCGGGGCAGCGCATCGCTCCTGGCTCAGGAATCAACTGGAAAACTGAGCTGCGGCTAAAGGCTCTTCCCTGGGCCTGGGGGTGGCAGTGCCGGGATGCTCAGACACCTCGCAGGGACGTTCCAGCCCCGGGGGCACCACTGGGTCCTGCAGCGCTGGATGGGCAGGCCCTGCCCTATCCCTGCTCCTCCATCCCTGCTCCTCCATCCCTGCTCCATCCCTGCTCCACCCCTGTTCCTTTCCACTTCCTCACGTCAGTAGCAAATATAAAACAACCACCAGGCTGTGATCCCATTTGCAGCCCTCAGTGACAGCACTGGATGAGCCAAAAAAAAGGGGAAAGTGGTTTTAATTAAAACTATTGCTGGAAGAGGATTGTGATTAACTGATGTCATGCATTGAAATTACAAATCCTGGGAGCATAAGTGACAGATAAAATAGCACAAGTTGTTTACTAATTCATTTACTTTTTAAAATCCCACAAAACAGTTGGAAACAAGCACATGGCTTATTATTACAAATTAATTAGCTGTGGAGGGGGGCTCCCGCAGAGGTGACATGGTGCCAGCTGAGGTTCAGGATGTGTCTGTGCAGGGCTGTGCCCTCACTGCATCTGGCAATGTCGGACTCATGTCGCTGTGCTGAGGAGCCCGTGGCTGCCCAGCTGATCTGGAGAGACCAGAGGGTACTCAGAGGTGCTCTGGGGGCCATAGGATGCCCCAGGTGACAGCACGACCTGGAGCTGGTGGTGGCACCAGCACAGCACAGGGAGGCTGTCAGGAACAGCCCCATGAAGCTGCAGTGTTTGCCCACACCACGCTGGGTTTCTGTTTTTTGTAATTCCCCTCGTTTGACACATTTTGATGATGTTTCCATCCCGGTTGCCATGGTGACTCGAGTCCACTTCCCCACTGCTCCGTACATCCTTCTCTCCCCAGCACTGGCACAGGAGACACAAAGGCCCCATCGTGTTCCCAGCAGCCTGGTGGGGCCAGGAACGGATTTTCTCCTTCAGCTGCCCCCAGCCTTTCCAACCCCAGCTTCCAGCACTAATGCTTGGGAAGTTCCATCAAACCCCAGATTGGTTTGGGTTGGAGGGACTCTAAAGCTCCTCCAGTGCCACCCCTGCCATGGCAGGGACACCTCCCAGTGACCCAGGCTGCTCCAATCCCAGTGTCCAACCTGGCCTTGGGCACTGCCAGGGATCCAGGGGCAGCCACAGCTGTGGAGGAAAACTCACACCATGTGTATGGGCAAGAACTGCAGCCAAACCCTGAGAAATTCTGCTGGGACAGTGCCCAGGCTCCCAGGCCAGGATTGTCCCTGATCTGACAGGATCCATCCATCAGCCCGCACCCACCCTGCAGGACAGGGCAGGGCTCCCCTGGCACCCTCGGGTCTCTGCAGGGTGGTAGGGGCAGCAGCAGCCCCGTGGCCAGGGAGCCCCGTCCGTGTCTGTGCACCCTGGGCTCAGCCCAGCAGTGCCCCACCTGCTTTTGGGGGTGCAGGGAGCCGGACAGGCCCTCCAGGAGCCCTGCCCGGGAGCAGGGAGCACTGCTGGCCCTTGCCCGGACACAGGAGGGCAGCCGGGCACCGCCAGGGGCCACCTTCAGGGTGCCAAGGGGGGCTGGTCCTGCCCGGGCACCGAGCTCCGGCCCGGCGATTCCAGCCAGCTGAGCACATTCTGGTGCAGATTACATCGATGTTCCCAGGAAGATGGGCTGTCACATCTCATCTCATTCTGCATTCCTGCCGTGTTCTCCGCACACCCTGCCCAGCCATGCTGCACACAGGTGCCAGCACAGCCCGGCTGCACAGGGTGCAGGAAAGGGTTAATGCAGCCCAGGGCTGGTGAACCATGGGAGGCACCCCAAAGCCACTGCCATGCTTACGGTGCCACCAAAATCACCACGAATCTCGGGGTCCCACCAAAGCCACTGCAGCAGCCATGGGGCCAGCACGCAGGTTTGGCAGGCAGCCACAGGTCTGGGAACTGCCTCAGTCCCACAGCAGCAGCAAAAGGAGGGACGAAATTGTCCCCATACAGAAGGTGGATGTGGAGCTGGAGGTGCCAGGGCAGGAGAAGAACAGCTCTGCAAATATCCATGGACTGGGAAAGGACAGGAGAGCTGGAGAGAGACCCTTCACAAGGCCCTGGAATTCCAGGACACAGGGAATGTCTTCCCACTGCTCGAGGGCAGGGCTAGGTGGTGTTTTGGGAAGGAATTCTTCTCTGTGAGGGTGGGCAGTCCCTGGCACAGGGTGCCCAGAGCAGCCCCTGGATCATTAGAAGTGCCCAAGTCCAGGTTGGACATGGGGGTTGGAGCAGCCTGGGGTAGTGGAAGGTGTCCCTGCCCATGGCAGGGGTGGGATGGGATGAGCTTTAAGATCCTTTCCAGCCCAAACTGTTCAGGGGTTCAGAGATTTATTCACCCGCAGAGCCACTTTGTGCACAATCCAGGGATAATGACAGGACTCTGTCACCTCTTTGCCCTTTTACAGAGCACTCCTGATCCACTAAATACTCCCTCTCACCACCTCGATCAGCTGATTCTGAAATGGGTCTTTAATCAGAATCTTCCCTGCCCATCCATTTACTGACTCCCCTGGCACACATGGATTCTTGCAGCAACCAAAATATCAGGCTGGTCCCAGCCCTCATGTCACTCTAAGGAAATTTCTCCACCCTCTTTGACCCCTTTGGATGGGAGAGCCCCTGGTCTCCCCCCAGACATGGAACTGTCAGCGCAGGTGGAACAGGGAGACAAATGGATGCACCCCCCCTCCGTTCCCAGAACAATTCCGAGATTCATCCTTCCCCGGCTGGCTCTGCTCATGAATAAACACCACCACTAACAACCTTTTACCTCGGCCCCAGGGAGGCATTTTTGCAATTTCTTGCTAGAATCCCTCTAAATGCATCACTTCCCTGATCCCCCGTGGAGATGTTTCCACAAGCAGAAACCGCTGGGCTGCGGCATGCGAGTGTCAGCGAGCGAGTTGGTTAAAAATTCCATCTCCTCACCTTCCCACGGCAGCGGGAGCTCGGCGCCAGGCACCAGCTGTGCTGCAGCCTGCAAATGGCTCTGGCTGCCGGCGTCCGGCCGGGGAGCAGCACTCAGCCCCAGCCTGCCAAAGGAGCAGCGGCAGGGACGAGATGAAGAGACAAGTGGTGTCGTGTCTGTGCTGCTGCCAGCGCTGGCACCTGAGACACGGCTGCTGGGAAATATTCGGCTATCCAGCCCCCGGCCTGGGGCAGAAGGAGCCCTCCTCACACCCCGCCACGCTGGCTGAGCCCCCAGCCCTTGCCCCATCACCACTGTGATGCTCTGGGTACCCTGGCACAAACCAGAACGTGGTGGGAGTATTCACTGGCATCCCCTCAGCCAGGTGGGTTGTCCTCAGGTACTGGGATGCCCTCCGGTACTGGGATGCCCTCAGGTACTGGGATGTCCTAGAATACTGGGATGCTCTCAGGTACTGGGATGCCCTTAGGTACCCGGATGCCCCAGGGTACCAGAAGGTGCCAGGGTACCGGGATGTCCTTGGGTACCACAATGGGCTCGGTTCCCCTCATGCTCAGAAATGGCTCCATGGTGAGGGAGGGGGCACAGATCCCGGCCCCTGCAAGCCCCCTTTCCCCGTGGGGATTGGGGATGTGTGCCCGTGGTTCCGTGCTCTCCCAGGGCGTTTCCCCTGTCCCCGGTGTGCAGGAGCTCGGATGCAGTGTGTTAAACAAGCAGCCTGGCTCTGCGGATAACCAAGCTGTCAGGCTTCTTCACCGGCGTTTTTCGGAAAACCCTGCAGGCAGGTGCAGGTGCCACATCAATATGTCAGCGCTCTGATGACGAGTTCATAATATTTTCTGCTTGCATTCCACTGTCTCCGTGTATTAGCAAACAGGCATCTCCCAGCGCTGCTCACCAGAGCCAGGGGTTGCGGATTTAATAACAAAATCATCCTGGTAAATCATTAGTTGGTGATTCAGCATGGAAATGCCTCATTAGCACTTCAGCATGTGCAGTGTCTGACTTATGAAAACCTCTGAATTATGACTAATTAAGTGCAGGCCAGAAAAATATCCCGGTTCAGAACAACAGTCAGGAAAAAGTGAAATGAAATGAAATGAAATGAAATGAAATGAAATAAAATAAAATAAAATAAAATAAAATAAAATAAAATAAAATAAAATAAAATAAAATAAAATAAAATCTGTGAGGCCATCAGAACTGGTACACGCTGGGAGGAGAATCCACGTGTACAAGGTCAGAATGGAACAGTGCACAGGGAGATGGTGTTGCTTGGGAAGATTGCTCCATCCTGAAGCACCTGAAGGGATACAGAGCAACATCAACCTCTAATTAACAAAAGTTTTAAAATCTTCAACGTGCTAATTAACTGCTAGATTAATCACAAGAACTTTGAGGACCAGCACATCCAAAGCCCTTTCCAATCAAATCAATTTTGCTTCACAATGCTTGATCCCAAGCAGCTGGTGACTCGGCACTCTGCCCTTGGCACTGAGGAATAGGGGGGTCCTGCTCTTCCCCCCACCCAGGACATCACCCCCGAGACCCCCAAGGTGCTCAGGGGGTTCCCATGCTGCTCTCAGTCCGTCAATGAGGACCAAGTGATGCTGAGTGAGCCTCTTACCCTAAGAAAGGCTCTAAAAATAAGCCCTTAATACACTCTTGCATCCTGTCAAGGCTTTAAATAGCTGTTTGGAGTTCAAATTTTAAAAACTGTTGAGCTCAAATCATTTATGACAACTTGGGATCCAAAAATAAATGGGAATGAGGAAAGAGGAGGAGCCCGTCCCCCACCGGAGCTAGCAGGGAGAAGTGCCCGTGGGCTGAGCCCACGAGCAGCCGGGATCCCTGGAGCCTCAGGGGAGCAGGGTGGTCATGGGCTGGGAGACAGGGCTGGTGTCACGGTCACCCCACCCTGGAGGGTCCATAGGCAAGACATCCTTTTATCCTACAGAATAGTAGAATCTACTTTAATCCAGTTTGTAATTAGAAGCTCACTCAGCTCTGCTCCAGAGACACCTGCAGAAAACAGTTGTCATATCACAGAATTCCAGAATGGTTTGGGTTGGAAGAGATGTCACAAACACCCTTGTTCCACCCCTGCCATGGCAGGGACACCTCCCACTGTCCTAGCCTGTTCCAGCACCAATGTCCAGCCTGGCCTTGGGCACTGCCAGGGATCCAGGGGCAGCCACAGCTGCTCTGGGCACCCTGTGCCAGGGCTGCCCACCCTCCATGGAACAATTCCATCCCAATATTCCATCCATCCCTGCCCTCTAGCAGTGGGAAGCCTGTGTCCTGTCCCTCCAGCCTTTGTCCCCAGTCTCTCTCCAGCTCTCCTGGATCTCCTTCAGGCCCTGCAAGGGGCTCTGAGCTCTCCCTGGAGCCTTCTCCTCTCAGGGGAACATTTCCAGGTCTCCCAGCCTGGCTCCAGAGGGGCTCCAACCCTGGAGCAGTTCCATGGCCTCACCTGCTCTTGCTCCAGCAGGTTGTACCTCACTTTCTGAACACCCACCCGAGGCCAGGGATGACCCCCACAAGCACTGTCCCTCTGCCTGGGTTGCCATGCCCAGTGTGGGGCAGCCCTTGCCCTGCCAGCCCAGCTGTGCCCAGCCAGCGCTGGCCATGTGCGCCAGGCTGTGAGCAATCACCGCTCCCGGGCTTTCCAGAAATACTCTGCTCTCCCGCTCACTGAACTTTGATCCTTTATTCAATTTGCATTCTTCTGGAAAGCCCAGAAATGCGGAGGATGCCCGGGCACAGCGGCAGGGAGGAGGCTGGGGCAGCACCGGGGCTGCTGCCTGTGGCAAACAACACAGGGCTGTGCTGGGAGGGGGCTCCAGGCACAGGGCAGGGGGCTGGGAGTGCAGGGACTGAGCTCTGAGTGTAGGGACGGTCTCTGAACTTATCGCCCCCGATTTCTTCTTCCCTGGATGTTCCCGGAGCCGACCCCTCTGCAGTGACAGTGACTGGGGAGAGGGGCAGCCGGAGTTCCGGGCACGCCACAGCTCCTCACCCTCCTCCTGCAACAGCTGAGTAGGAGGTTATGTTAAAAACATGTTTTCCCAAATCCCAGCACTTCCCTCTGCAGCGCTTGGCTCTGGCTCCACCTGCATCTCACCGCACAGCCCAGCGCCGGTTCCCTCTCTCCCAGGGATCCCGGTACCAGTTCCATCCCCCTCCCTCACACAGTTCCTGCTGCAGGAGCTGGGGAGGGGCTCCCCATGCCCCCCGAGCCGGTTCCCGGTGCCGCTGCCGTGCTGCCCCTCCGTGCTCTGCCAACCCGCAGGAACCCCTGGCGTGCTGAGCCAGCCTTTGTCTCGGTCCTGCTGCAAACCATCACGGGCAGGACTTTGCTTACTTCGACTGAGCTTGGAAAAAGCAAGTTTGGCATTGGGGATGCATTAGCTCTGCCCCTCAGGCTGGTGGGTACCTGGTGGGGATGGCACCGGGATGGGTATGGACAGGTTTGGGTCAGATCCTGGGAAGAATTCCTCTCTGTGAGGGTGGGCAGCCCTGGCACAGGGTGCCCAGAGAAGCTGTGGCTGCCCCTGGATCCCTGGCAGTGCCCAAGGCCAGGCTGGATGGGGTTTGGAGCAGCCTGGGACAGTGGGAGGTGTCCCTGCCCATGGCAGGGGTGGGATGAGGTCTGTGAAGTCCTTTCCAACCCAAACCATTCCAGGATTCTCTTGCAATTCCCAAACCTGAGTATTAAAAGGCAGCATCTCAACACAGTAGAACAGTGTGGATGGCAAAATGAACCTTAATAAGGAATCATTTGCTCTCTAGGGGGAAAAAATGCCAAATGGAAGTGTGTAGTATTTCCAGGCTGCACGGGCAGAGTCAGTGATGTTGCAGCTCTCACTCACCCCACCTGCAAACAGCCCCTGAGACACCAGGGCAGAGCCCGGGGACCTTGACCCACCCCAGGGCTGGTGGAGGTTGTGGGAATCCCACGTGGGATACCCCAAATGGAAAATCAAATGGGAACCATGTCAGTGGGAACAGAGAGACAGTTCTGAGCCAGGAGCAGCCGAGCAGGAGGCGAGCCTCATGAAGTGAGTGTGGTGTCAAGAGCACCGAGAGGTGCAGTGAGATGTCTGGGATCAGACGTGTGCGGGATCAGAGATGTGCAGGGGTCAGAGCTGGGCGGGGTCAGAGCTGTGTGGGGTCAGAGCTGAGCAGTGCCAGATCCAATATTTGAGCCCATATTGCAGGTGACATCCAGTGGCTGCGGGAAGCAGTGCAGTCCCACCGCACCCGGCACCGCACCCGGGCAGGAGCTTGGGCTGCCCCTTCCCTGGAGGTGTTTCAGGCCGAGTTTTAGAACCACCTGGCCCGGTGGAAGGTTTGGGTTTCTGGTGTCGGGGGGCAGGAACGAGATGCTGGGTGAGTCCCTTCCAAGCAGCCGAGCACAGACCCACGCTGGAGATTCGGGAAGAGCTCGGTGCGCTGCCAGTCCTGGCACATGAGGCCGAGGTGCCCACAGGACAGGAGCTGCTGTGCTCCTTGGGACACACCAGGGCCCTCCATACCCTCCGGGGTCCCATCCGGCCGAGCGATGTGTTCCGAGGTATTTGCAATTTCCTCCCATCTCAGGGGGATTCCCCCGGCCCCCGCCAGGCCTCCCCCCCCTCAGTCTTTAATAACAGAGGTGGGGGCAGGCATCACCCATAAAGCTGCTGATGGGAGCAGCAGGGGCACATTTCGCTTGGTAACCAGGGCAGCAGCCCCTCATGACCCCCACAGAGCAGGACTTGTTGGGACAATCCCAGCCCTGCAGATCTGGGAGCTGATGGGATACCACAGCCCCAGCTGCTCAGCCCCCCAGCCCCATTGCTGCCCTACTTCGGGGCCAGCACCCCTGTGCCATCACGGGAAAGGGCAGCCTGTGCCAAGAGCCCATTTCGGGAGCAAGCCTTGTTTACTCAGGACTGAATATTCACATCCCAGGAGCCGCTCAGCTACATAATCACCAAAACCAACACGGGACCTGGGGCTGTGCTGGGTTTTTGTGCTTGCCCAGTGGCCGCTCCAGGACATCAAAGCCTTGGCTCTGGGCGCAGCCAGCCCCGCAGGCCCTGTCTGGCTGCTGGGTTCCCACCGGAGGGGAGGGACTCAGCCGTGCTGGGGCAGGTGGGAGCACCCTGAGAGCCACCAGCAGTGCTGCAGGACTGGGCTGGCTGCTCCCTGGAACACCAGGTTTTCTCAAAACTGCCTGGGGCTCATCACAGCTGGGAGGAGAACGGCTGTGGCCATGACCCGGCTCAATCAGGGGGTCTTTGGGCCAGGGAGGTTTAGGCAGGGGATGCTTGTTAGCCATGGACCCCTTACACTAGTGCTCTTACAGCCCTTTGCTGCTGCCCTGGCTTGCTGTACTCCTCTCTCTCCCACCATCCAGAACAGAGGGGACACAATTGTCATCATCCCCCCACTCCTACCCTCTGGGGTGGCTCTGGTGGGCCAGATCCCAGGTCAAGGGGCAAAGGACAGTGTCCCAGCCCTGGGGGACACAGGGAGAGCAGTGCTGGCCAGTGGCTCCAGCTGCCTCCCTGCGCCCTGCCAGGTGTACTGGCCCCATCACCATTTTTGTCCTTTGAGCAGCAAATAAACCTGGACCAAAACCAGAAGCAATTGTGGCCACAGCCAGTGTAGGCCTTGATGTCCTGTGCGTGCAGGAGTTCCCACAGCTCACTCTCCTCCAATAGGAATTATAGAGATGTTTTACTTTGGAAACAAATATGCTATTCCCACCTGAAATGTCATCCCGTGCTCATCTCATGCTTGGTAAAGGGCAACAAAGCCCTGGGAAGAAGTGAGTGAGGAGGAAGGAGACACTGGGAGGATGTAGGGCACCTGAATCAACGCAAGGCACTGGGATTGACAGTGCCTTTATCACCTCCACCCTTGTCATGGCTGCTGTCAAACCCCAAGGGCAGCAAGTCCCTGGCCTCAGGGCGGTGGAGCCAGGACAACCAGCCTGGCACCACTCGGAGCTCCGGGGGTTCCTGTGCCGCTGACTCACACCAGGACAATCTCTGCCCTGCCCAGGTCCCCTCACACCTGGCTCAGGACCGTTCCCCAGCAGCCCAGTGCCACGGCAAGCTCACACATGCCCAAACTGGGAGTGGAGATCCGGATTGTTCTGCTCCAGCCTCGGCTGCACTGGAGCTGAAAGCGGGAGGGTTGGGGTGCTCCAGAGTGAAGGTGTTGGTGACCAGGGCTGGTCACGGTCCCTCAGACACCTTTGGCTCCACTGCGTGGCAAGGAATGCCCGTGACTGACCAGAGACCAGGCTCAGCTGCCCTCATCGAGCTTGTGATGGGAGGAACCGCTCAGGACAGACGTGAAGGACAGCGTGGGAACATGGTGACACACGGGGAGCTGCCCTGGGGCACAGCACGGGGTATCACCACTGGCACGGGTGCCTCAGCATCTCTCGAGCAGCTGGAGCAGGAACGGCGGTACCAGACCCTTCCCCTGCCACCTGGGATGGGCTTTTCCTGCCTTTCGGGAATGGGGCACCCCAGCCCCGGTCCCACGGCACCACGGCTGGGGCCCGTGGGTGCCTTTCTGCAGCGTCAGACGAATCCGCCCGGCTGCACCCCCGCGATTTATTCAGCTTAATCCGGCGGCGGGCAGGTCCCACCCGCGCCCCGCCGGCCGGGTGCCGGCTCAGCCCCGCGGGCCGGGGGGACGGGCCCTCCCCGCAGGGAGGGGACTGAGTTATGAAACTTGTCAATGGGGAGTGTCCGGGGGGCTGGAGCAGACGCAGCCCAGGGGCGCGGGGCACTCGCTGCGGGCAGGCTGGGCTGAGCACCCCGAGGTCCCCGCGATGCTCCCGGCCAAGAGCAGAGGTACCCGGTGACACCCCGAGCTCTCCCTCGGTGACACCCCGAGCTCTCCTCTCCCCTCGGTACCTGCGGGTCGCACCCCGCGCTTCCCGGGGAGCGTCTCCTGCGGCCACTCTCGTGCCCTTATCACTTTTCCAGCCCAGCTTCTTCACTCTAATTGTTGGACGGAGAACTGATAAGGGTATGCGGGTGACACGAACGACCGGCCTGACACGCTGGCCCCGGTGGCCGCCGGGCTATCCCGGCTCCGGCTGGGGCTCTGGCATCCGTGCCTGCGCAGCTCCAGATGTTGGCTCAGGATAAACCGACCGCAAAGCAAATGCAGGGGATATAGAAGTATCTTTTTCACTAAAAGCCGGCGGGTCCCGTCACTCCGGGATTTTCCCTTTCAGCACCTGCAGCAGGTCTCCAGCAGGAAAATGCATCTTCTGGGAAAAAGTCTTGAAATGTTTTTTTAGTGCATTACTGTTTGCTTGTTTCAGTGAAGTTACCTTGGAATTCTTTGGGATCAATGTGAAGAATAATTATAAAAGTAAGAAATGAGTATAAAACTCCCGTGCTTTCCTGTGACTGGAATTGTTCCTGTTTAAAACTATTTATTCCCAACATTTTTCTGGTTTTCTAGGAGAGCTCCTGCCAACCACAGCAGATGAAGGAAATGCTGAACACTGCAGGGGGACAAGGGCAGTGAACCCCAGGATGAGGTAAGGGGGTGTCTGTTCAGCAGAGCCCTGTGCTCCCATCCAGTTTGGGGTGCTGCAGCCCATGTCCCACTGAGCCTGAGCTTGCCAGGGCCCCACAGGGGCTGCCCCTGCCCAACAAACCCATGCTTTCAAGCACCCAGGAGTCCCTTCACACGTCCATCCTCTTTTTCCCAGTTTTCCAGCTATTCCCATCAGTCAGATCTTTCCTGCCCCCACTGAAGTGTTTTGCAGAGTGTGTGCCTGCACGCTGGCGTTCTGTGCTTGCTCATGGATGCATGGCTGGCGGGAGAGGGAAGAGCCAGCACCAGCACAGGGAGGAGGTTTTTCCATAGGGAATACAGCCTGGCCCCAAAACCCATTGGCTGCATGCCCTGGGCCCACGTGAGCCCCACAGCCAGCAACCACTGCAGCCCCACGGGGCTCCCCAAAACATTGCCACCCCCACAGGAATGCCCTGGAGCTCCCTGCACACCCTCCTGCCTGGCAAAGGCTGGAGGGGGGATCCCTGATCCTCAGGGGGGGGTTGCCCCAGATCCCCTGAATTTCTAGGTGCAGGCATCAGGGCAGGGCCCAGAGCGGAGGAGAAGTTCCATGTCAGGCACTGCATGCACAGGCTGACCTGGCACCCCTAAACCTGTCCCCTAAAGGTGCACCCCCTGAAACCAGACCCTCCTGCTGCTGAGCTTGGGCCCCATCCTGCCCCCAGGCTTGTCCCCAGACAGACTCACAGGCACTGCCCCAGTGTGAGAGTCTGGGCCCCCCGGGCTCATCTGGTGGCCATACAGCCGCGTGCCAGGCACGGCTCCCTTCTCGCTTTGGGGACAGCTGGACTGTGCAGCCTCTGCCACAGCCAGACCAGGGATGGGATCCAGGGCTCTTCCTCAGCCAGACCCCGCCAAGAATCCCAAGCAGCTTCTGGGAGCAGAGAGGGAAGGGTCGGGATCTGGGACAGGCTCTGTCACCCCTCACCGATGGCATTTTGTCCTCCCCAGTGACTCCGGACCCAGGCCAGGGGGGCAGGCAGTGACCCTGGCACACCACAGCTCTGGGCAGACACCGCAGCGGGCTGGCACCTGTGGGTTCGGGGCACTTGGGGATCCCAGCACTGCTCTGCACACAGCCCACGCAGCCCCTCCAGCTGCTCCCGCTGCCCAGGGAGGTGTGGAGGTGGCGGTGGACCTGCAAAATGAAGTGAGGGAAGAGGAGGGTCATCCCTGCCATCCCACCGTGAGCTGGCACAGTCAAGGGACACAACTGGAGCGGTCGTGGCACCCCTCGGCACTGGGGGTCTGCTCTGGGGAGCACCAGCAGCTTCAGGTAGCCCCAGACTGGCCAGGGTGAGTGCCTGAAGCTCCCGGGAACCCCGAAATGGTTGGGGTGAGCGCCTGGAGTCTCCAGCAGCCCCAGATGGGAGCACCTCCGTTCCGACAGCCGCTTCTGCATGAAGGGTTCATCGGGGGGCCGGGACCTCATGTGATCCCTCTGCAAACAACCGCCGGCGGGTTGTCAGTATGTATTTGGCTTTTCCCCGTGGCAGGTGGGGTGATCAGCCATGAAAAGACGGCTTAGCGCCACCGGAAAACTCCTGAGGCAGCCGAATTCCCCGGGAGCCGGGGCAGGGGGGGCGATGGCTGAGCCAGCACCGGCACTGCTGCCGCCCCTCGCCCCGAGCACGTAGCCCTGGTATTAAAGTCCCGAATAGGAAATTCCACTTTTTCAGAAAAAAACACAGAAGCCGGATATTTCATAAGTGTCCCAGCGGACATGAAAGCCGCACCAGGAAATTTCACTCAGCAGAGATATTAAAGTTGACGCAGCCCTTGGGGCAGCCGGGGCCAAGCACCCGGAGCCCGGTACAGGGCGAGGGATGGCTGCAGGGACACGCGTGTGCTGCGGCCCCTGCACCGTCCCTCGTGTCCCTGTCCCTGCCCCCGCCCCCGGCAGAGGCTGCACAGGCGCTGGGCTGGCACCGCTGCTGCGGCTGGGGCACGAGTGCTCGGGGGGGACCCCACAGACAGGAGACACCCAGAGAGCAGCAGCCGAGCCCCCAGCAGG
This sequence comes from Cinclus cinclus, assembly GCF_963662255.1. Taxonomy (NCBI): domain Eukaryota; kingdom Metazoa; phylum Chordata; class Aves; order Passeriformes; family Cinclidae; genus Cinclus; species Cinclus cinclus. The sequence goes on from NC_085058.1 coordinate 21,470,904, forward strand.
ACACACGGCAGGCCAGGGTGCCCCCGTTGGGGTGGAGGGGCTGCCCCCCCGGGGAAGGGCAGTGGCACCGGCCCCGGGCACAGCGCAGCACCGCTCGCCCCGGGGCTGCCAGGGAGCGCCGCCTCCGCAGGCACCGAGCGCGGCTAATTGCAGGTTATTGCGCTGCTCTGTCATTAAATACGGATCCGTTCTCTTCCGACGCGCACTCCGAGGAGTGCAAACTTGGATCTTCTCCTGCCTCCGCTCCTCGCCTGCCAGCGGCACGGCCCGGCACGGCAGCGGCGGCGGATGCGGTGTCACCGAGGGTGCTGTGAGCTTTGGGTGGGGAGGGACCTTAAAGCTCATCTCGTTCCAACCTTCTGCCGTGGCAGGGACACCTTCCATTACTCCAGGCTGCTCTAATCCCTGTCCAGCCTGGCCTGGGACACTTCCAGGGATCCAGGGGCAGCCACAGCTGCTCTGGGCACCCTGTGCCAGAGCCTGCCCACCCTCCGTGGAACAATTCCATCCCAGTATCCCATCCAGCCCTGCCCTCTGGCAGTGGGAGCCATTCCCTGTGTCCTGTCCCTCCATCCCTTGTCCTCAGTCCCTCTCCAGCTCTCCTGGAGCCCCTTCAGGCACTGGAAGGTGCTCTGAGGTCTCCCAAGAGCTTTCTCTTCTCCAGGCTGAAGACATTTCACCCCTCAGCTTTGGACGAGTTAGGATCCACCTGCCCAGATCCTGGGCTTTATCTCCAATTCAGCCTGGAGCCCCACACTTCTGCCATTCCCAGGGACCCGACATTTTCCTGTTGCTCTTCCCAGTGGGGATTCATCAGAATTTGGAGTTAAACACAACCCAAAGAGCATTGTAATGACTTCTCAAGAGAAAACGAGTTTCTAAAATTAAAAAAGCAAAAAGAGAGAACAGAATATTTTTGCATTTATTTTCTTGCCATGAATATTTATAAAACTTAGTTTAATAATATTAAGAAAACAGAGGGCAGTACTGGGTGAGAGCTGTGATCTCACCCAACCCCATCCCATGTCAAGGCACACACTGCACCTCAGCACCCGTGCTTTGCCAGAGCTGCAGCAGCAATTCCAGGAGCTCAGAGCAGGGACTCACCTATCCAAAAACCAAAAAACCCCCAGAAAGACCCCAAAACCACAAGGAATTTGTTGCCATTGCCACAAGCAATAAACACAGTGCCCAGAGAGCCCAAATATTTTTTTCTCTCTGCCCCATCACATCACACTCTCATTTTAATTGGTAAATAATCACACAAATTGCATTGTCATTCCATCCCTTCTCTGCCTGCCCAGGAATCTGTGGCTGCCTCATCTCTGGCAGTGCCCAAGGCCAGATTGGACAGGGTTTGGAGCACCCTGGGACAGTGCAAGGTGTCCCCGCCCATGGCAGGGGCTTGGAATGAGATGATCTTTAAGGTCCCTTCCAATCCAAACCATTCTAGGATTCAGTGATTCACCCATTACAGCACAAGTGACCTCTTCTTCAGCCACCACCCACAGATGTTCATTCCCCCTGCCAGGACCTGATGATTTCCACCCTGGCATCAAGGACATTTCCAGCCTTTCGGTGTAACGGGCTCTCTGCTGCCCCTCTGGAGCACATCCAGGGGAAAAGCCCACCCTGGGGGTGCAAGAATGTGCAGATTGGAAAGGGAAAATAATGGAGGAGTGCAGGGACAGAGATGTGTTGTCAAGGCAACAGCAACTGCAGGACTGGGAGAGGGAAGTGGGGGAAACAGGGGTACCCGGGGGTCTGGTGATGGACACAGGAGTACAAGAAGCCAAGGGTGAAGACAGGGAGAGAAACACCATCCCCTGCCCCTGAACAGCTGCCAGCCCTGCTCCCAGTGAGGGAGGATGACTCAGGGCCCCAGAGCATCCCCAGAGCATCCCCCAGAGCATCCCCAGAGCCCACCACCTGCTTCCTCCTGGCCCCAGAGCACGCCCAGAGCCCTGTGCTCAGGGTCCCAGGGATGGAAGTTGCTGCTCTCCAAGGCTCAGCAATTGAGCAAATGCCACCAGTGACTCAAAGGGAAACAGCTCTGGCTGCTCAGTGACACAGAGCACCACAGTCCTACTTTCAGACCTTTACATTTGTTAGTCTGAGCCAAACCAGCTCCCCACACCATGGAGCAGAGTTTGGAGGGATCCCTATCCCACCCATCTCCAAACCCTACCACTTACAGGAAAGGTTGAAACTTTGTTAAAGCCTTGGAGTGGCATGGCAGTGCCCAGCTCAGAGAGGGGACAGCAGGCACAGCCACCTGTGAGGTCCATGGTGGCTGGTGCAGCCACAGAGCTGCTGATGTGACCCAGGTCCAGCCTCAGATCCAAGTTCACCACGATGACAGTGAGAGTGCAGGTGTGATGGGGGCATGGGGAATCCTCTCCTCATGTGCACCTACAGACCCTGCTGTGCAAACAGGGAGCCAGGGAAGGGACAGGGGACAGGCAGGGGGTCAGTGCAGCAGTCAGGGGCTCTGTGCTGCTGTGCTCACTGCCTGAGCCCCACACCCAGAGCCCCACACCCTGTTCCCTCCTTCCCTCAGGTGTTGAAGATCCCAGAGTAGCCCTGGCAGGGCAGCAGCTCTTGGCAGCACGGCGAGCCCTGTCTCCTGTGGAGCCCCTGCTCCCTGCTGAGCCCCTGCTCCCCATGCACCTATCCCTGCAGCAATCCCTGCCAGGCCCTGACAGCTCCCTAAAGCTGCTGCACTATTTTTAACCCCACGGTTGCTATAGAGACATCAGAGCCGCTCCCCGTGATGATGCAGCTGCTTTTGGGTGATGCAGTCTCTTCCAGAACCACTGCATCACCCATTGTATCACCACTGTTATCACCTGCTGCATCATCAGCCACTGCATCACCCATTGTATCACCTGCTGCATCACCCACTGCATCACCCGCTGTATTACCCACTGCATCCCCCATTGTATCATCCACTGTATCACCCACTTCAGGTCCCCTTGGACACCGTTCTGGTCCCAGACATCTGTGCCAGCTCCTGTGCCCCCGGCAATGCCACAGGACATGGGGTCACACAGACACCTCCATCTATCACTCCTAGTACCCGGGGCTGGAGTGAGCTACTGCTTCTCCAGCCTGGTCAAGGTGCTGCTGTGCTAGGCAAGGTCTCACCATGGCCAACTCAACCTCCAGGCCAAAGCCAGGGACCAGAGGGGACAAGGAGCAGCATTATGTGGCACCGTATGGCCACAGGAGGTGGCAGGGTTGGCACCAGCATAATGGATTTTATGGATTGATTTCCAGCACCATTGTCATCACCCATTTTCCAGCAGGAGAAATCAGGGTTCCAATTAAAACAGGTACAAGCCTGACCCAGGCTCCAGCTCTGCTCAGATCTGAGGGGAAAACAAGGTGCTGTGGGCATGGCTGGACCCTCTCCCCCATGAAACCCCAGCAGGGGAATGGCTGGTGGGCTGGGACCCCCTGTGCCCAGGGCAGCCCCACGGTGTCCCACAGGTCCAGGGACCTGGACTGTGCCCCACGGAGCAGCAGCAGCAGAGCCAGTGGCCCCCTGCCCCAGAATGCAGAGCCCCCCAAGAATGCTGAGCTCGCCCCTGGCTGCACTCAGCCCAGGGAGGCAGCGTGGCTAAAAAGGGTGGAGCAGCGGCCATGCAGGGATGAGCTGGCAGGAATAACTCACACAGCCCTCGGCAAAGCACCCAAAATAGAACCTGCCAGTAGCGGGTGCCTCTGGGGAGATGGGGCTGGTTCACCCCTGGCGAGGCTGCACTGGCTCCCCCCCCTGTGCCTGAGCCAGGAGCGCAAAGGTCCAGGAGATGGGACTTTGGGACAAGACCCTTCCCCAGAAGACAGACCCAGCTCTGCTCAGCCAGGGGAGGGGAGAACAAGGAGACAACAACCCCTCACCATCCTGACCCTGCTCCCACAATCTCAGTCTCTCAAGGCATCACTGCAGCCCCTCGAATGCCCTGGGAACCAGAGCTGCACCCCACAGAGACCAGACAGCCCCATCGCAGTCCCAGAGAGCAGCTCCCTCTGCTCCAGGCTGAGCCAGGCTCTAACCACAACCTGAGCAGGATCTAATAGAGGGGTGACAGCTCCCTGCCTGCTCATCCAGGCAGGATGGTGCTGGGATGGCCCCTCAAAGCACCCAGCATCTCTGCTGTTCTCTTCAGTGACACACTTCTGTCACCTCTGCCCCTTTCTCTCCTGCCAAGGAAAAGGAGCCCCCTGCCCAGGTGAGGATTCGGGGTACCAGTACCAGCCATGGCACAGGGGATTGATGTCACCAGCAGCACTTCCAGCCACTGCCCAGACCTCCACACCCTGCGAGGGATGTTCCATGTGGGCACAGCACCCTGTGGTGGCACCCAGCCACCTCAAAGCCACCTCATCCCAATTTGTCCCAAACTGACCATGTCTGGAGCCCATCCTGCTGCCCCCAAGGCAGCACAGGCACTGCTGAGATCAAACCCATGGCTCAGAGCCCTGCACAGAACTGCATCTTCTCCGGCAGCCATCCCTGAGGTCCCGTTGCCATGGCATCTCAGAGATGGCAGAGACACTGGTGAGGAAGAAAAGGAGGATGAGGAGAGGAGGACACATAGGCTCTGCAAAGCCAGGGCATGGCTGGGGCATATTTGAGGCCCTCTGGCAGCAGGCAGGGGCCATTCCTGCTCCCCTCCACAGAGGTTCCAGCTCCCAGGACTGGCATAATAGAGCTGGCATCACCATGCTCCCTTCCCTGCTGGGGCATCTCCCACCCCATGGACACCTGGAAGCTGCTAAGTCCATGCTGGCAGAGCAGGAAAGGGAACTCGGGTTTGAACATCTTCAGGGATGGGTCATTCCTGCTTTCCAGCCTGGGGCCCAGCATGGGTGACAATTCACAGGAGCAGCAAGGGGGCCAAAGGAGGAAGGGGCACACACAGGGGAGGTGTCAGCTCCCCAACCCTTACTTCCAACATTCTCCTAATTGCAATCATCAAAGACCCAGGATCTCCCCTCTTCCCCCACAACCACCTCCCCCCTCCTTGTTCCCATTCCTGACCCATGCTGGTGTGCCCTGGGAGCAGAGCAGACCCTCTCGACTGGGGGGATGTGGTGACTTCCTCTGGTGTTGCAGCAGCATCCCCATTGCTGGGCAGCCTGGGGTCCTCCTGCCACCACAGCTTGTCTCTTCTAAATTTGTGGCTTTCAGGAGTTTATTTTTAAGGTGTTTATTTTGTTAAAGTGTTTATATTATCTTGCTTTTAGGAGCTGATGTGTTTATTTTTGACAAGTACAGTGGTGTGTTCATGCATCAGAAAATGGGCAGATAAATATATTTTGGGAGGGTTTTGACCAGTTTAGGCAGGTACTGCAGAGTGCCCGTGTTACCAGGTCAGGAGGAACCTGCCATAAGGTTTGCCAAATGCTTCCTAACATAATAAGACTGACTTAATTTCTCTGCTAGCTCTGATTCTCATTGTCATCATCATCTCTGAATGAAGAGTGCTGCAATATGAGAATATATTTTATTAACCAAGAGAGAAATTTCCCCAAATGTTAATGTGATACAGAGGGTGTGATGACAAACACCCTCTCAGCGGTGACGGTCTGCAGAAGTGACGAACTGTGGGGGTTAGGGTGGTGGTCGGAGCCATCTGTGACCATTTCCCCCTTCCCTTGAATCCTCTCTTCCTGCTGGGACTGCTCTGAAAGAAACACCGAGTAAAGTGAAGGAAGCTGCTGGGAAGCAGGTTCTTGCCCAGATGCGAGGTCTGGGGACGAAGGAGAGCCAGAGAAGCAGCACGCCGCTGCTTGTCCCTGTACACCACCCTGGCACTGAGGGCTGTTGTATCCGAAGAGCAGGCACAGGGACCCCAGCTCCTCCTGCAGGGCACAGAGCACTCCCGTGCTCCAGGTGTGCCCTCGGGCTTTCCCAGATGTGAGCTCAACTCGGAGTCATTAACATCAGAGGGGGCTTAGGGGGAAAATTCCCCCTGCTCCAAGTGGGGACAGCTATGGGCTCAGACCGGTTTTGGGTCTGGAGAGCCCCAGGAGCAGGGACACAAACCCCGCAGACCCCAGCACATGCACACAGACCCCGCAGACCCCCAGCACACGCACACAGACCCCGCAGCCCCCCAGCACACGCACACAGACCCCGCAGACCCCAGCACACGGACACAGACCCCGCAGCCCCCCAGCACACGCACACAGACCCCGCAGCCCCCCAGCACACGGACACAGACCCCGCAGCCCCCCAGCACACGCACACAGACCCCGCAGACCCCCAGCACACGCACACAGACCCCGCAGCCCCCCAGCACACGCACACAGACCCCGCAGACCCCAGTACACGCACACAGACCCCGCAGCCCCCCAGCACACGGACACAGACCCCGCAGACCCCCAGCACACGGACACAGACCCCGCAGACCCCCAGCACACGCACACAGACCCCGCAGCCCCCCAGCACACGGACACCCCCGCTCGCCGCTCCCCGCACCCACCTGCGGGCGGACGCGCCGCCCCCCCCCGCGCCCTCCTACTCGCGCAGCGCCGGGCATCGGCACCGGAACCGGGCACCGGCATTCGGCAGCGGCACGGGGCAACGGCACCAACACCGGAGAGCGGCACCGGACCCCGACACGGGCATCGGGCATCAGGTAGAGCCGGGGCAGCGGCCGCACCGTCACCACCGCAGCCGGGGGCGGCGGCAGGAGCGGGAGCGGGATGGCCGCGGCTCGAAGGGGCGCGGGGACACCAGTCCCGGCAGGGGAGGGGGAGAACCGGGCGTCGGTTCTGCCCCGGTCGGTTCTCCCGGGTCCGAGGGGTCCCCACGGGGGGGAGCTCAGGGGCAGGGAGCAGCGCCGTGGGCTCTTCTGGGACGGGCTGGGAGCAATGTGGGCACTGACTGCAGGTCCAGGGGCCGCAGGATCCCCGTGCAGGGCACGGAGGGGTAAGGAAGGGCCGGGAGGGTTGTGGCCTCTCCAGAAGCACTCTGGGGGCACTGGCTGCTCAGGGCTCCAGGAATATTCTGAGGAGAGAGACAGGGAGCGGGGGCAGCAGGAGGGGGTAGCAGTGAGGGTCAGTGGGGCTGTAGAAGCAGGGGGCAGTAGAAACACAACAGACGGCATGACTGTGGCTGTTTCTCCTTCCCTCCTGCAGTGAGGAAGCAGAGATCCCAGCTCCAGTACAGGAAGACATCAAGGAAGTTCATACAGTCTCCAGTGGGCTTCGTGTTGTGGCCCCCAGACCCAGCAGGCCGGCAGAGACCATCAGAAGCTCTCTGATCTCCTGGGGAAGCTATCGGACAGTGTCTGCACAAGGTGGGTGGACATGGCCAGAGGGATGGTGGGATGAGGGGCAGTGCCCAGAGCACGGCATCCCAGGAAGGCAGGGACAAAGCAGTGGGCTCAGCTCTTCTCCATGGTTTGCCCCACAGCCACCACTGCCATCACCCAGGAGAAGCAGCAGCCATGGATGAAGTGACAGAGCTGGAGCTGGGGGGAAACTCCCTCCTGAAGGCCGTGTGGCTCGGCCGGCTGCGGCTGACCCGGCTGCTGCTGGAAGGGGGAGCCTACATCAACGAAAGCAATGACAAGGGTGAGACTGCGCTGATGGTGGCCTGCATCACCACACACGTGGACCAGCAGAGCATCCACAAGGCCAAGATGGTGAAGTACCTGCTGGACAACAGAGCCGATCCCAACATCCAGGACAAGTCTGGGAAAACCGCACTCATGCACGCCTGCATCCGAGGGGCTGGGGGCGAGGTGGTGTCCCTGCTGCTGGACAGTGGGGCAGACCCCAGCCTGGAAGACCACTCAGGAGCCTCGGCGCTGGTCCACGCCATCAATGCCGAGGACAAGGCTGTGCTGCAGCATCTCCTGAACGCCTGCAGAGCCAAGGGGAAGGAGGTGATCATCATCACCATGGACACGTCAGCCTCCGGCACCAAGACCGCCAAGCAGTACCTGAACGTTGCCCCTGCGCTGGAGTTCAAAGAGAGGGCTCCCCCAGAGGAGGGCACAGCCCCCTGCAGTCACCCAAAAACTCCCACCTCAGCACCTTCCCCTGCCGAGAAGGAGAGCAGCGTTCTCACCCCACAGCCTTCACACACTGGGGACACCGAGCCACCCTCCCCGGGCCAGAGAGCTGGCACTGCCCGACGAGCCCAGCTGCCCCGGCTGAAGCGGCTGCGCTCAGAGCCGTGGGGTCTGGTGGCACCCTCGGTGTTGGCAGCCTCGAGTCACCGTGACGACACACGGGTCTGCACTGACAGTGAGGTCATCACGGGCATCGGCGACCTCTCGCTCTCCAAAAAGCCCTCCCTCACCCGCAGCAGCAGCAGCAAGGGAAGGGACCCCTCTCTCTTTCCCTCAGTGGATGAGCAGGCACCGGGGCCACTGGCGTGGAAAGCCACGCACGAGAAGAGCCCAGGCACCCACCCGTGCCTGTCCCGGAGCGTCACGGTCCCAGAGGAGCCAGAGAGCACGAGCTCGGCCGCGGGGATGGACACTCCACACTGGTGGAGGCCAGGCACTGAGCACAACGGAGACTCCGGGGTCACCGAGGTGGGCAAGGGCCCCTCAGAGAGGAGGAAGCTGAGCGGGTCCCACCTGGCCTTGCTGGATGGTTCCTGTGGCTCTCCCTCTGGCAGCACCAGCACATCACCCAGCGCCGTCCAGCGCCAGCCACTTGGCCTGCTGGAGAGGCGAGGATCCGGGACCCTGTTGCTGGACCACATCTCCCACACAAGGCCAGGATATCTGCCCCCCTTGAATGTGAACCCCAACCCCCCGATTCCTGACATTGGCTCCAGCAAAGCCCCCTCCCCGCTGGCTGCTGGGCTGAAGCCACTGGTGCCCCTCACGCCCAGCTCGCCCAGGCGGGGTGATCTGAGAGCCCACAGGAAGCTCCTCCGCAGACATTCCATGCAGGCAGAGCAGATGCGGCACCTCTCCGATTTTGAGGAGGTTGTGGCACAGTAGCCGTGTCACCATTTGTTCACAGGGAGGTAGCCAAAGCCGCGCTGTACCCGCACAGAGTGGGCACTGGCTCAGGGGACACGCTGGTGGCCGGGCGGTTCAGCCCTGATCCCAGGGCCTGAATCGAGAGAGCAGGCTGACTGGGAGATCGATCCTTCACCGTCCTCGATCACCAAGCTCCGTGCCAATGTTCCCACCCGCAGTTCACTTATTCCTCACTAGTTGCAATCCACTTTTCTTACACCCTGCTCGTTCTCTCACCGAATTCCCTTCCGGAGCCCCCGGTGGTGATCTCTGGGGCCGACGCGTTCATGAGGTGCCTTCCAGGAGGGGAAGGGGCTCAGTTTTGCGGCTGAGGAAAGGGGACACCCTGCCAGGCACGGAGCTCCGGGAGAGGGAGACAATCCTCCACCTCCGAGACTGCCGAGCGCTCCGGAGCTGCGGCGGCTGAGCTCACCCGGCAGCGCTGCAGCCTCGGCGGCTGTGGGCCGGGTCCGGCTTGTCTCCTCTCTGAAGTGGCTGAACTTCAGGGGGTTCATTCCCCACCTCGACGAGGAGCTCTGAATTCAGGAAACGCTGAATCCCCGAGCGGGGAGGTCCCAGCCCGGCTGCATGGGAAGCCTCTGCCAGAGGCGGGGAACCCGGAATGCCAAGGCACGGAGGGTGTCTCGGGATGACCCCAGGGTTTCCCCCCACATGGAAAGTCGCAGCCGAGATCCCGCTGTGCTCCTAGACCGGCCAGGGAGCCCCCAGCCCCCACACGGACCGGCCGTGCGCCGCGACAGATTCCATCACTCCATCAACGCGTTTATTTGCGGGACCGCGTGTGCGCAGGGGTGCAGGGGCAGATGTTGGGGTGACGCCGTGGCCCTACGGAGACTTTTGCACCAGTTTTGCACTGCATTAATAAAACGCTCAGCTTTGGAGGGAGGCTGATCTGGCGCGGACCCGACACCAGCCCGGCCGGGGGGACCCCGGGAGCGCCGAGGGGATCCCCGGGGTTGCCGGAGTGCTGGACCCGGAGATGCCGAGGGGTTCCCAGGGTGCCGGGGTCGGTGGAACGTTCCAGGGATCCCCGCCCCGGGGCCGGAGGTGCCGCCCCCGCCCGCCCCGCCCCGCTCGCAGCGGAAGCGCCACGTCAGGGGGGCGGTGCGGGGCCGTGCGGGGCTCGCTGTGGGTCGCGATGCCGGGCGCGGTGCGGATGCTGTGCCTGGCCGCGCTGCTGGGCGCGCTGGGGGCCGGCGGCACGGAGCTGACCCTGGAGCTGCCCGACAGCGCCCAGCGCTGCTTCCACCAGGAGCTGGAGAGCGGCATCAAGTTCAGCCTCGACTATCAGGTACTGCCCTGCCTGTACCTGCCTGCACCTTCCGGCAGCCCTGAACGCTCCTTACCTGCACCCCCTGCCCCTACCCCTGCGAGGGCTCCCTCCGCCCACACCCCATCTGTTCCCCATCCCTGTACCCCCATCCCTGTTCCCCCATCCTTGTTCCCCCATCCCTGTTCCCCATCCCTGTGCCCCTGCCCACATCTGATCTGTGCCCATGTGCCTGCCTGTGCCCCAGTGCCCTTGCCCACAGCCCTGCCCCTGTGTGTGCTGTTTCCTCTGCCCATGCCTCTGCCCACACTCCCATCCTGTACCCTGCAGAGCCCCGGGCAGGTAGGGCTCCAGTTCCCTCCTCCCATGTGCACCCCAGCTCCCTCCATGCTGCACTAGGAGCTGTCCCCAACCCCAGCCCCATGCCCAGCAGTGTTCACCTGAGAGCCAGATCTGGGATGTGCCCACATCAGCCATGGATGCCCCTGACCTGGGTCATGAGGACAGTCCCTGTCTCCAGGCACCCCGCTTGAGCCATGGGCACCCCACCTGAGTTGCTAGCACTGTGGTGCACAGCTTTCCCGGGGCTCCCCTGACCTGGGCCCCATCCCATGGGCATGGTGCCCGCTGGCCTCTCACATGGCTGTGGGGCTGGGCAGGGTCAGGGGGCCCTTGCCACATTGCTTGGCGTGTACCATCTGAGACACGTGTCCCTGCACAGGTGATCAGCGGAGGACACTATGATGTGGACTGCTATGTGGAGGACCCCAACGGCAAGACCATCTACCAGGAGACCAAGAAGCAGTATGACAGCTTCTCGCACCACACCGACATCAAGGGTGTCTACACCTTCTGCTTCAGCAACGAGTTCTCCACCTTCTCCCACAAAATTGTCTACTTTGACTTCCAGGTGGGCGATGAGCCGCCCATCCTGCCTGACATGAACAACCGTGTCACCGCCCTGACACAGGTGGGTCCCTGGAGGGAGGGAGGGAGGAAGGGAGGAAGGGAAGGAGGCAGGGTCCAGCCTCAGCCCCCAAGCAGCCTTGTGGGACAGCAGCTAGGGACTTGTCCTCCTCCTCCTCCGCTGGATGCAGAAGTGCCAACTGCCAGCCAACAGCCCCAGCACACACCACATCCTCTGCCTGGGCCAGGGGGGATTGCTGGGCCTGGGCTCCTCTATCTGCAGCAGCCCAGGTCCTACCCACAGAAGGAAATTGCATCAGCCATTCCATCCCTTGGTGTGAGCCTCTGGGCTAGGCATCCGGGTGCCCTGGGGGCCTCTCAGCCCTGTCCCAGTGGGGAACCACCCTGGATGGGTTCTGGTAGGGAACAGGGAACCTACAACACAGACCCTGCTGTCCTGCTCTGAAGTGTCCTCGCACGGCCCTTGGCCCCCTCAGCTGTGCCATGTCAGAAGTGACAAGGCACTCTTGTCCTTGTCCCCAGCTGGAATCCGCCTGTGTCACCATCCACGAGATGCTGAACGCGGTGATCGACTCCCAGACCCACTACCGGCTGCGGGAGGCGCAGGACCGGAGCAGGGCTGAGGAGCTCAATGGACGCGTCTCCTACTGGTCCGTGGGGGAAACCCTCATCCTCTTTGTGGTCAGCATCGGGCAGGTGATGCTGCTCAAGAGCTTCTTCACTGAGAAGAGACCCAGCAGCGGCGGAGCTGGCACCTAGAGCTGCTGTGTGTGTGCCTGAGTGGAGCAGGGGTGGGACGGCCCTGGGGTCGCACTTTGCCTCCAATCTGTGCCATGGGCAGCCGGGGGGGTGGGGGCAGGGGGTGACGTGACCCTGCTGAGCTGGGTGACTCAGCCACCCCAGTACAGGTGTCCCCCAGCATCACCTCCCACTTGCCATCGCCCGGCCTGCCCTGTCCCCTCACCTGACCACCCTGTCCCCGTTCTCTGGCTCCACTGGGAAGCGGATGGGACCAGCAGCAGCATCAACACTGGGGCACCCTCATGACTGTGAAGTGGCTGCCATTACCACGCCCTGCCCCGAGGGGATGGGGCATCACTGGCCTGCCTGGGGCAGCACTGGCCCTCCTGGTACCCACCCATTGCCATCAGCCCAAGGAGAGCTGCCCCTGGCTGGGGGTCTCTGCTCCCCAGTTGTCCTGTGGCGGATAGGGTGCTGCAGCGGGACCACAGCAACATCAGCATCCAGCAAGGGAATGCTTTTCACTGGGTGGTCCTCTGGCTCTAGCAGTTCCTACCCTCTCAGCATTTCTCAGGATGGCAGTGGGTGGTATGCCCCTACCAGGTGGTATCTTCATACTCACACCAGTTCGTGCCTGAGACTCAGCCCCTCACACATTCCCCCCACCTTGTGGACACCCTGTGCCAAGGAAGCCCCATCCCTGCCCCAGGAGCATGGAGGACCCACCACACACACCTGGGACTGCAGCCCCTCATTCCCTGGATCCTCACAAAATGGAGACCCCCCAAGAGCCTGGGGTGACACACCTCGCAAGACCCATGGAGTGTCTGGTGTGCTGGCCCTCCAGCCTTCAAGCAGGTGTGAGATAATTTTTCAGAGCTGAAGCAGCTCCACTTGACTTGTCCTTTGCCACTTTCAAATAAATCCCTGCAAGCATGGCTGGCACTGCTGTTATTTGGCACAGCTTCTGCCTGCCCTCCTGCCTTGCCCACCTGCCTCCTCCAGCTGAGCTTACTCCTGGCACAGGACCAGACTCTGAAGCCAGAAAGACCCCTCAGCAGGAGTAGCACCCCTGCCTGTGCCCTGGTGTGAGGCTGCACTGCCAGTGGGTTGTGATGGGTTCCTGCTGGGCACTGAGCCAAGGGAGCCCAATGTCCCCCTGCAGCACAGTGGGGACCCCCGAGCAGAGCCCAGCTCTGTGCTCCCTTCCCTGAGGCTGGGGGGATGCCAGGGCAGTTCCATTGGGCTGTCCCTTGCCCTGGCTATACCCCTGGTGCTGGGGGGACCCCAGGCACCCAGAGCCCTCGCCCACCTCTCCGTGGCCCAGCAGCCGTGCTGGTTCTGCCGTCAGCACTGGCCTTGGGGTGGCTGCTGCAGGCAGAGGAGTGGCCCTGTGTGCCTCCCAACAGCCTTGGGCAGGAGCCAGCAGCTCCTGTTTGGAATAGGGCTGACATTAGCAGCACCCTGGGACTGCCACCAGCCTGGAGTTCGCCGGCAGGGACCAGCCCTGCTCCCACTGGGACACAGAGCCCTGTGGGGATGAGCAGGGAGGGAAGTGCCAAGCCCTGGCCAGGCTGTGGATGGACTTGAATGCCCCTTGCTGGGGACTCTTGAGCCACCCTTGGTGGGGACAGGGGCAGCTGTGACCCCAGTGGGTCAGGGGCTCTGGGGACACCAGCTCAGCTCCCGGCTGGGGGACACAGAGGGGACGAGAAGTGGCCATAGGACACTTTATTGCTGTTCAGGGCACAGAGAAGGGAGAGGGGACAGGGACACCTCCAGCAGCACCAAGCCCACACTTGGGGCTCCCCAAGAGGCCCTTCAGGGAGCAGAGAGAGATCAGCAGTGACTCCATCCCCACCAGACCTCTGCTGACTCGGCCATCCTGCTGCCAGAACCCGCTGCCCTGAGCACCCCAGGGGTCTCACAGGGAGCTGCTGTGACAGGAGGTGTCCCTGGCAGTCCCTCGGGATCTCCGTACCCCCTGGACTCCCCGCCTGGCCGGCAGGGAGGAAGCTAAGCAGTGGAAGGAGCCGGTGGCTGGGGAGGGGGGCTGGGCCAGGGGGCCGTGCCTGCATGGGCAGCCCCAGCCCCCCCGGAGGGGGATGGTGAAGAGCCCATAGGTGATGGGGTCCAGGCATGCGTTAAAGAGGCCGAAGATGAAGAGAATGTGGGTGAGGGCAGGCGAGATCCTCTCCTCCATGGCGCGGGGGCAGAACCAGTGCCAGAGACCCAGCAGATAGTAGGGGGTCCAGCAGAGGATGAAGGAGGACACGATGACCAGGCTCATCCGCAGCATCCGCAGCCGGGCTCGGGGGATGTTGTTCCTGGAGCATCGCAGTGATGCATCCTGCGAGGAGACTGCAGGGGCACAGCCCGTGAGGGGAAAGTGGGGCTGACACAGGGACCCTGAGCCCTGGGGGAAAGCTGGGGGCTCCGTGCAAAGCTCCAGACAGGGCTTCCCCTGGGCATGGGGCTGTGTCCCGCAGTGCCTGGCACTCACAGAGGCCAGAGCCCATTCGGCGGGAGATCTCCAGCAGGATGCGGGCGTAGCAGCAGACCATGATAAGCAGCGGCAGCAGGAAGAGGCAGGCAAACCCCACCATGTTGTAGAGGGTCTCATGCCAGGGCCGGGGGAAGCTGCCACGCGTGGTGCACTGGGTGAAGTTGTGCGGGGGGCGCAGGGTGATGGTGTGGAACAGGAACAGCTGGAGATGAGAGGTGGGACGGGGCTGATGGGGTTTGTACCTCCCGAGCCACGGAGAGCACTGGAGGCCAAAGCAGGGACCTCTCAGACCCACAGGGACGAACCCTGCCGGTGGGGCGGGAGCTGTTCTCAGCCCTGCGCTGGCTCTGCTCCGCACTGACAGGGACAGTGGGCAGAGCTGGGTCAGGGGCATCCCTGCCACCACCGCTCTGTTGCCAACTCTCCATGCCCACCCCACAGGCATCCTCACCCTGCAGGTCACCAGCCCTGACGGTGAGCCCAGACAGTTGTCCCCAGACCCCGGGCTGGCTGGGGGTCTGTCACAGGGGCAGGAGGGGCCCCGGGGTCGGTACCTGTGGCGCGGCCAGCCCCGCGCTGAGGATCCAGGCCGCGTGCAGCATGGCGCGGTTGCGGGTGCGGGCGCGGGCGATGGCCAGCGGGCGCAGGATGGCAGCCTGCCGGTCCAGGCTGATGACCACGGTGACGAAGGCCGAGGCGTACATGGCCAGCAGGCGCAGATACATGAGCAGGCGGCAGGCCAGGTCGCCCGCTCGCCACTGCAGCGTGATGTTCCAGACGGCGTCCAGCGGCATCACCACCACGCTGACCAGCAGGTCGGCGGCCGCCAGGTGCCGCAGCAGCAGGCGGATGTGGGGGCGCCGGCCACTGCCCCGGCCCCCCACTGCCCGCAGCACCGCCAGGTTGCAGCCGGCCGAGAGGGCGAAGAGGGCGAAGGTGACGGCCACGCGCACCTGGGCGGCCGGGGAGAAGGTGGGCAGGCGCAGGGGCTCCTCGCCCCTCTCCTCGGGGGGGCTCCAGGCGCAGCCCCACTCGGGGGGCGTGATGCTGGGGGGCTCTGCGCTGGTGTTTCCCACTGTAGGGCCTGTAGGATGGCCCCTACCTGCTGCAACAGGCAAAGGGGCAGTGGCAGCCCTGAGGTGGGGGCTCTTGGAGGGACAGCACTGGGGGTCCTGTTCCCTAGGACAGGACACTGTGCCAACGTCACATTTCTACTCTCACTTCCCTGTGTTCCATCCTTGCCTGCTCGCTGCATCCTGCTGCTACCCCAGAGCCTACAGCAGCCCCCAGAGCCCCTCCATGCCCCCAGAGTTATGGTGGTCCCTGGCACCAAGAAGGGCAGAGGAAGATGATGGCGGCTGACCCCAACACGCCACCCAGCTCAGGCCATTACTGCTGTGCCCCTCTCCCTGCCCAGAGCACCCCTCGTGATCCTGCCTGGGATGGTGACCCCACCCAGCCCAACAATGATGCCCTGAGGACCAGACACCCCATTCCCCGCCTCACCTGCATCCAGGGTGTCCTGCCTGTCATTCCCCAGCCAGGCCATGGCAGGGCTGATGCTCACACAGTGCCGAGGCTCTGTGCTGAGGGCTCCTGCATTTGCTGTGGGGCACGAGGGGGAGCAGGGCAGGGAGTGGGGCAGGTACAGCAGAGAGCCAGCACCTGCAGCTGCTGTGGCGTGGGCGCCCTTGGCTGCTCTGAATGGTCCTTGACGTAGCCAGCGGCTTGGAACAGCACGGTCCTTCCCCTGCCACCCACGGCACACGGACACACACATAAGCGTGTGTGGCGCTCACACACAGCAATGGACGGTGGGACATGCCCCACATCTGTGGGAGGGAACCCCCCAGCCCAGGGGGTGCTGTCAGTGCCCTCCAGGTCTGGCGCTGCTGCTGCCAGGGATGGGTATCAGAGCACACAAGGGGTCCTTGCATTGAGGTGCAGCATTTGGGGGGCCCAGAGACCCAGAGGTCCCTCCTCCCAGCCCTGCGACTGCCAGCTGCTCCCCCAGACGGTGATCATCCCTGTGGCAGTGTCCCCGTGGCTGGAGCATGTGCCTAGCTCCCTTCAGCCCTGGCTGGAGAGCAGGGGCTGCAGCCTAGCAGAGGGCAAGGCAGGGGGCTGCTTTACACCTCAAAGGCTTGTCTCCAGTTCTCTCATCCCCCTCCTCCGCCCCAGCAGAGTATATTAACCTCATTAGAGAGTCCTTTCACACTCCATGGGGTTCATTAACACCCCCCCCCCCCCCCCCCCCCCCCCCCCCGCTCTTCACCCCAGACCCCAGAGCTGGGAGGATACTCCCCTGACACATTAGCAAACGGCTGCCAGGTCCCAACACCCTCCTGCTAATGGGGACCCCAGACTTCAGGGAGCCACCAAGGGGGTTGGGGGCATAGGGTCCTCATCACAGGCTTCCACACTCTGCTCCTGGCAGGGTCTTCAGCCCTATCCCCACACCGAGCTGGACCCCAAATCTACCCATTTCACTCTGCACTGGGAACTCTTACAGGCCCAGAACTGCCAGGTGGGAAGGCTGGATCTGGAGGGTGCTGGAAATCCTCACCCCTTCCTGGTGGGGTCAGGCCCCAGGATAAGGGCAGTGCCTCTCTTGATACTCCTCAGGTTGCTCTCCCAGCTGGTGCCTGGCTGCCCTCCAACCCCCAGCCCTACATCCCAGCAAGGAGACCCCAGGCATGCCAAACCCCATCCCGTGCCCAGCTCCTGGCAGCAGCCACACGGACACTCAGAGAGGGCACAAGGGTTTATTCACATCCAGCCGCCGCCCAGCGCGTCCAGCACGGCTCCAGGCTCCGGCAGGGCAGCTCCTTCCTGCAGGTGTCCCGAGGGCTGCGTGTGTCCCAGGCTGCAGGGACACAGACAGGCATCGTGGGGCTGTGGGTGCTCCAGGCCCGGGGACTCATCTGGGCTGTGGTGGGAACAGAGCCTCCAGCAGTGAGAGCAGGTCTGCAGAGAGATCCTGGGGAGCAGACGGGGACAGGGTGAGCAGCCAGACAGAGGTGCAGGCAGGGCTGGGGTCGTGGCAGTGACAGCCCACCCACTGGAAGTACTCCTGGACAGGGACAAGCAGGACTATGGAGTCCATTCTGTCCCCACTAATGGGATCCCCACAAACATGAGGGAGGGAAGCACCAGGAAAGATGGAGCAGGCTGGGGGATCCACCTCACCCACTGCAAAGAGCAGGGCACACGTCTCCGTTCCCAACCCCCGACAAGGCTGTTGTTACCCCAAAACCAGATCCTGCACTGCCCCAC
The DNA here is from genome assembly GCF_963662255.1 of Cinclus cinclus. NCBI lineage: Eukaryota > Metazoa > Chordata > Aves > Passeriformes > Cinclidae > Cinclus > Cinclus cinclus. Next base: position 21,488,644 of record NC_085058.1, read on the forward strand.
ACAGAGAGGACTCTGAGCCCACCCCAAGGGGGGTTTATTCCTGCCCCATGCCAGCCCCATGCTCTGAGTGACCCCAATCCCCACCAGCACGTACCTGGGTGACTGTCCCTGTGCCCACGAACTCTGACAGCACCAGTCCCGTGTCCGGGACATCACCAGGGAGATCCGGGAGGGCCCCAACCCCTGCAGAGTGGGGAGGGGTCAGCCAGGGGGACGCGGTGGCGGTGACAGCCTTGTTCAGATCTGAGGAGGTTCCCACTGTGGACATGTAGGGGGGTGGACCCCAGGTCTCCGTCTGGATGTTGGAAACCCCAAGCACCTCTGGAGGGGTCCCGGTTGCAGGGATGTAGGAGGGAGACCCCCAGGTCTCCATCCCGATGTTCGGACCCCCAGGTACATCCGGGAGGGTCGCCGCAGCAGGGGTGTAGGGGGGTGACCCCCAGGTCTCTAACCCCATCTCCGGACCCCCAAGCAGCTCTGGGGCAGTGCCCGCAGCTGGACTGCAGAGAGGGGACCCCCAGGCACCCATCCCCATGCCGGGAGCCCCGTGCAGCTCCTGGGGGGTCCCCGCCATGGGAGGTGACCCCCAGCCCACAGCGCCGGGTGGCGAAGCATCCCGGGGATCCGTGTCCTGGCAGCACCCCAGGCCCCGAGGGCACAGGGGACAGTGTCGGGGGACCGGCGCCCCCCGGCCGAGCCCCAGCAGGGCGGAGAGGTGGGCGATGTAGCGGGTGGCAAGGCGCAGGGTCTCGATCTTGGTGAGGGTGTGCCCAGCAGGTGCCAGCGCGGGGGGCAGGTAGTGCCGCAGCCGCAGCAGGGCCTGCGCCAGCCGCCGCATCCGCAGCTTCTCCCGCTCGCTGGCGCTCTGCCGCGGGACCCCCGCACCCCCTCCGCCCCGCACCCCCTTCCTGCCCCGCGGCCGGGGCGCGGCGTGCCCGCGGCAGGGTCCCCGAGCGGCGGCGGGGGACGCGAGGCCGCAGGAGTCGGGCGATGCTGCGGGAGAGCTGCTGCTGTAGCCCAGGGGGTCCGGAGGGTCAGCCCAGCCCTGAAGCGGGGCGGTGGCGGGCAGAGTGCGGCCGTGGGCCATGGCAGCGCCGGAGGCTGGGTCCCGTGTGCCGGTGGCTCCCGAGAGCCCCGACTTTATGCCGGTCCGGAGGTGTGAAGAGGCACCTCGGTGGCTGCAGGAGCAGCACTTCAAAGGCCGGGGGTCTGGGGGATGCCGGGGGCCGCGGCTGTGAACATGGGGTGACGAATTTCACTCCAGAGGTGTGAAGATGCTCGGTGCTGCCCCTCGGCCCCGCGCTGGGCTGGGCATGGGGCTGGGACCCCCACGGGAGCTGCAGCGGGGTCTCGGTCGGTCTGCGTGGGGGGAGCTGCAGTGGGGCTGCAGCACGGGCTGCACTGAGGGTGCAGGGGGGTGTTGTGGGGCTCTGATGGGGCTTCAGTGGGGTTTGCAGTGAGTCTGCGGTGGCGCGTCCCCGTGTCTCCCTCTGCAGAGAACCCCAGATGGGGAGCTGTCCCTGGGGTTTTGTGGGAGACCCCCCAATCCGGTTTGGGGGTGCGGGTCTCCCACCGCCCCTGACGGGCCGCTCTGGGCTGCCCGGTGCTGGCAGCGGCAGCGGAACCCCCACGGGCCGCGGGTGTCGGGAGCCGGGGCCGGGGCTGGGAGGAGCCCCCCCGGCGCGTTCCCAGGCCCCGCAGGTGTTGGGGCCGGCGGGTGTGAAGGTTTCCCGGGAAACAGCCCCGCCGAGGGACGGAAAATCCATCAGGGGTTTGGGCATGGCACGGCACACCCGGAGCTGGTGTGCACAGCCTGGGCTGGAGGTACATCTGGGGATACATCTGAGGGTACATCTGGGGGCACAGAACCCCCGAACTGGGTGTGCAAAACCCGCTGGCACAGCGGAGTGCAGGACCCCCCCAAACGCAGCGTGCAAAGCCCTGGGGAGCATGAGGGGCACAGGATCCCCACAGATCTGGGGGGCACAGCTGGAGGACACAGCTGATGGATACAGCTGGGGGCACAGCACCCCCAAACCGTGCCTGCACTTCTGAGCAGTGCCCAGCACCGATCCAAGACCACCAGTGCCAGCCCCGTTCCAACGTCCAGGCCCAGTGTGGGGGCGCAGGGGTATCTGGTGGGAGACATGCACCCCATGGGCCGGACCAGGCACGGCCCCTTCCCCACTACCGGCCCCCTCCTGGGTCGCATTAGCTGATGAGCTCCCGGATAATGAGTTCTGCACCCGTCGCAGCCGCTTCCCACCTCCCTGTTTGGACAAGTGCTGGGCTGGGGCAGCACCGGCTGCGGGCTCAGAACCCCCGCCGTGTTGGGAAAATCTTTAATTGTAACAAATAGAAATAGTGTGTAAGTCTTGTGAACTCCTCCAGTTTCAGCCAAAAGCACTTAGTCCGGTGTTAATGTACGCAAGTGGTTATCTTAGCCTTAGACACTGGGCCTGAGCAACACCAGTAGGAAGATAGATCTTGGCCAGACCACAAAATTGGGATGTAGTCAAAGAGAAGAAAAGTTTTTGGAGGCCTATGACCGAAACTGGATTAATTTGGGGAATGGGGAGTTCCCCAAACGAGCACCAGAGACCCTCAAAAGACCCCTACTCTTATGTAAATAAGTGTCAAAAAGTGATATAAATATGCAGAAGAGTTTGATGGAATGTTAAGCATCATGTGAAAGTTTAGGGAAATGTAATTAATAATTTACAAAGATTCAAACTTGTCTGTTAGCCAGGTGTGGTGTGTGTAGTAGATATTCCCTGAACACCCAGCACTGAAATAAAGAAATGCAGTTTTCTAATACTGAAATTACAGGGTTAGAGGGTTTTATTCCCAACTTTTGGTGAAATCAGGACACCCCACAGTCCCTCACCCCCATCCCTGCAGCCCCTATCAATGGAGCAAAGTGCAGGGCCATGAGGCAACGTGGCCAGGGCACCACAGCAGAGCTCAGCCAGTGCCCAGCTCAGGCTGTGCCCCCAGGAGCCCCCAGCCCTGCTGGGACCCTCCCAGGACACGTCCCCGCTCCCTGGGCACCTCCCAGACCAGAGGCCTGTGTGGTTTTTGGGGTTCATGCTTGTCCCCCTCTCTGGGACGGGCACTGCCCACAGGGTCACTGCCCAGGGCTGTGCCCGGTGCAGGGGTCAGCGCTGCCAAGCACCTGCCAAACTGCCCCCCTAACCCCCACTGTCCTTCAGCCCATCTGCACGCGGGGACCCCTACCCCCGGCCCCCTCAAGAGTTTGGCATCCACCACGGTGCACCCCAGTGCCCTGGGGACCCCAACCCGCAAGGAGCCCCACACAGGGCAGGAGCACAGCCCGCTGGGTCCCCAGATGCCCTCAGCTGATCTGGAGCCGTCCGGGGCTGCATCCATCGGACTGCGGGGACAGGAGCGGCACATCCAGAGCAGGGATGTCTCTGGGAACGGAGCACCCCGCACACCCCGCACCCTCGGGGCTGGGAGCTGGGCAGAGGGCACGGAGCTGCGGGGGCTCTGCCGGGTGCCAGGGCTCGGGGTCCCGGTACTGGAAGGTCAAGTCCCGGGTTCGGCCGCCGCCGGCAGAGCGGCTGTGCGGGGAGCGGCGGTGCGGGGAGAGCCGGTGCTGCTGCGGGGCTGGCGGCACGTTAGCATCTCTCACGGCCGTGTGAATGGCTCTCCACACACTTCCCAGCGCCTGCAGGGCCAATTAAGGACCGAAGGAGTCAGATCTGACACCTCTGCAAATGGGCCCGGCATTCCCAGGCTCCTGCCGCCCGCCCGGAGCGGAGCGAGCCTGGGGGAGCTCGACAGCTCCAGGTGGGCACAGAGGCATCGCCCCGCACCCCTGGCACAAGTAAAGCTGGGGTTACCCCCAGATGCGGCCAGCAGAATGGTCCCCAACCATGGCCAGACACAACACTGTCCCAAAGGTGCTTGGGGGTCCAGAGACGGGGTTAGAGATCTGGGGGTCACCCCCCCACACCCCTGCTCTGGGATCTCCCTAGAGCTTCAGAGGATTCCCAGTTACACTGCCCTGGAGTCTCCCCACAGGTATGCCACAGCCGTGGGGGATAGGATGGCTTCCTCCTGCTGCTCAGGGCAGGACTGATGGACACGGGGCACCACGGGACCCCTGCACCTGGATCCCAGCTGCCCACACATCACCAGGTACCCAAAGACCCTCCTGCAGGCCCTGGGCTGGGGTGGAGCATGGTCCTCATGGGGTGGGTAGCAGGGGGTGCAAGGTGGGGTCTCCCACAGCCCCTCACCACACACACCTCAGCAGCCCCTGGGCCCCAGCCAGGCTCATCTTCCCTGCTGCAGCCTCTCTCCTGCCCAGCTGCACCCCAGCACACAGCACTGCGAGGCTGGAGCTGACTGCACCCCTGGACACAGAGCCCCCACAGGCACACTGGCATGGCAGTGGGACATTGGGGCAGTGGCCATGGTTCAGTGCTGCAGAGTGGGACAGACACCAGAATCCCCCTAAAGCCACCCTGCAGCACTGCTCCCCCATTCCTTACAGCAGGACCTGCTGGCTGCACCCCAGCATGGGCACAGCTGGGAGCACCCTCCAACCTGGCACCCCCCACACACGGCCAGGTGCTGGCCCAGGCCAGCGGCTCAGTGCCAGCTGCCAGCCCAACTCATAGCCCAGGTGTGCCCCAGGGCTGAGGTGGCACAGGGACTCAGCACCCAGCCTGTCCCCAGCCCCACTGACCCCAGCTCCCACCTGCCTGGGGGTCCCGTTCCCTCCCTGTGCCCAAGGACAGCTCTGTCCCTCCATGGCCCAGGGTAGCCCATGGGGGACAGTCCCTCTGACCTGCCACAGCCACCCCGTGGTCCTGCCCGGGCCTGCAGCACCTGCCCAGAGCAGGGGCAGGCAGAGGGGTCCCAGTGCCAGTCCCCAGAGCAGGGCCCAGCAGGAGAGCTCACATGCAGCTGTCAGACACAGGGGCTGGGGCTGGCGTCAGTGCAGCCCCCGGAGCCACTTAGCACCAGGCTCCTAAGAGCCCGGGGGGCTCAGAGCCCTCCCCACCCGGTCTGTCCCGGTCCCCACAGCATGGCCCCAACACCCAGGCTGCCCCTGGAAACGTGCCCCTGGCACGTTTTTATTTACACCCCAATTTTTATTTACACCCCCAGAGAGCCTGAGCAGGCTGAGCTCGCCCCTCCCAAGCCCCCCATGTTCCCAGTGCCCATGATCCAGTGCCAGTGTGAGACTGGGGCCTGCAGGGGTCTGGGGGCCACAGGGATGGAGTGAGGGGAGCCAGGAGCGGGCCGGGCTCTGTCCTGGTGGCCAGAAGGCAGGCTCCTGTTATTGGCTGTGCTCCTTAAACCATTGCTTCACGGCCTCCTGGTTCTCCTTCACCCAGTTGATGTTAGCACGGGTCCGCTCCAGTGCCTGCTCCAGCGCCCGCGTCCCCGACCCAAACCCGATGTCCTCGTTGTCCTTCTTGAACTGCTCCAGCTGCCAGGCAGAGATGGGGCTGGAGCAGGCAGGGAATGGGCCCAGCAACCCCTGGCACATCCCAACAGCTCCCAGCACCACTCGACACCACCCAGGACCATCCCAATAGCCCCTGACAACACCTGTGAGCACTCCAGCACCACCCCAGCATCTCTTAGCTGCTCCCTAGCATGACACCAACAGCCCCCAGGAGTACCCCATTAGCCTCTTTGAGTCCCCAGCACCTCTCCAACAGCCCCCAGAGCCACCCAACATCAATCTGACAGCCCCAGTAGCACCCTGACAGCCCCTAGCACCATCTCAGTAACCTCCAGGAGAACCCCAGGAGCACTCTGACAGCCCTTGGACATCCCTGCCACCAGCCCAGCAGGCACCCAGCAGCCCATGATGGGGACAGAAGCCTCTTGGACCCCTAGGCACACAAGGGGCAGGAAATTCCCTCTCAAGGGCTGCTGGCAAAGGGCAGCTCTGCCAAGGCTGGGGTCCCTGGTGCCCTGGGCCCTGCCAGGGTCCAGCCTCACCTGTTGCAGCTCAAACTCTGAGGAAAAGCGCTGGGTCACAGATAAAATCAGGCGGGAGAAGGAGAAGGAGCCGCCCCCATACCTGGGAGAGCAGAAGAGTGCTGAGACAGGGGGATGGGATAGGGGAAGGGACAGTGCCACCCCCAAGGGGCACAGGCAGACAGGGGTGCCCCCAGCCCCCTGCAGTGCTCACTGGGTGAAGAGAGTCCTCCAGTTGCCACGGATGAAGTCCCAGGCCAGGGGCTGCCCCACAACATTGCTGGCAATGCTGTTGATGGTGGAGGTGGCATCCTGCTTGCGGATCTTTGTAGGGTCGAGGGTGTACTGCAGGTACCTGGAGGGGCACGATGAAGGGGTGAGGGGCTGGCAGGGGCAGCGGACACCATGTGGGTGATGGGCTGGTGGGGACACACCACAGTGCCAGCCAGACCCCACACACACCGGTTGAGGATCCAGGGCTGGGGGCTGCAGGAGAGGGCTGTGCGGAGCTTGTCAGCCTCAGACACCACATGGGCCTCCTGGAACTTCTGCCAGAGGAAATCCCAGGCCTCTTCCCCACCCGTGGCCACCATGCTGCAGTAGATGGCTGAGCGCAGGTTCGGGGGGACCCTGTTGGGATAAGAGCCATCAGTGCCAGGAGCCCCTCGCCATGCCCAGTCCAACCACACACACAGCACGAGGCCTCCAAGGACTCACGGGTTGATCTTGGTATTATTCCACTCGCTCAAATAGCGGGCGGCCAAGGCCTGGCACTTGGAGACGCCGTAGGAGCAGGCGGTGCTGATGGCATTGATCTCGTTGTACCTGGGGGAGAGAGGCCGTGAGCGCTGGGGTCCATCACAGGGCGCCCAGCGGCCAGTGCCAGCTGGAGGCAGGGCTGTGCCCTCTGCCCAGTGCAGCTGGGGAGACCCCAGGGATCCAGCCTGGCCCCAGGGCCACAGTACTCACTGGGCCATCAGGCCACTGGGGATATCTTTCCAGTTATTGGTGATGCGCTCGTAGTAGTCAAAGAGAGGGGTCACCTGCTTCCTCATGTATCTCTGGGGGCAAGAGGGAGTCAGGGCCCAGTGACACTGGCAGCAGCCCCCACACCACCGTGGGGGCAATCCTGGCCCCACACCCCCAGCACAGGGGGGTGGCAGCACTCACCGACATGCTCCCAAACAGCTCGCTGCGATCGAACATCAGCTGGAAGTACTGCAGGTTCCTGAGCGCTGCCTGCCAGGGCATGTATTCCGTCTCCCGGATCAGGAACAGTGTCGTGTTCAAAGCCAAGGTCACATCAACGTACTTGGCCCTGTCAGGGGTGAGGGCAGCGTCACCTCCCCAGCCCCACTGGCACTGCCCACCCAAGGGCACCCACCCCATCCAGACCCTCACCCCGATGGCACCCAGACCACCTGGCAGGGCTCACCTGGCCAGGTTAAAGGCATCGTCAATGATCTGGGCACGGTTGATCACAGGGATGACCTGAGAGAGCAAAGTCAATGTCTCAGGGCAGCCGGAGCGGGGTGGCGTGAATGGGATCCCACACCACAGCTCTGAGTGCCCCATGTACCGTCTGGTCAGTGCCAAGCTGATTGAGGAGCTGATCCCAGTTCTCCTGGTTGTAATTAACACGGAAGTATCCAGTGACATTGATGTTCAGCAGGAGCCAGCTGGAGCTGAGCCTGAAGTCATTGTTGGTCTCTGGGAAGGGGACAAGAGGTTCTGCCAGAGCTGCACCCCAACTCACCAGGGAGGGCCAGGCTCAGTCCCCCACCAGCACTACCTCCCTGGGAACCCCGAGCAGTGCCATGGCAGTGGAGGTGGCAGCAATACCCCCACTCACAGCCAGGACACACCATACCTGAGACTTTGGTCAGCCAGTAGTTGCCACTCCCTGGGTTACTGCCTGTCATCCAGGTGATGGGAACAATCCAGATGTAGCTGTGCCAGGACAGACAGGTGGTGGGTCTGGCCCTCATCTCCTGACCCCATAGTTCCCAGCTAGCCCCCACCACACTCACTTGAAATCAGAGGGTCTGTCCACAGAAGAGGTGGGGTCCAGCAGAAAATGCTTCTGGCTGACAGTGCCGTTGAGGGTGTTAACAGTGACCACAGGGAAGCCCATCTGCAGCGTCCAGCGATCCATGATGTTGCTGATAGTGTCAGGCAGCTTGACGTTGTTTTTTGCCACTGCCTGTGGAGATGGCAGCGCCGCCAGTCACCAGGGGCAGGGGCAGGGCAGTGTGGGGCATGGCCAGAGCTGCAACCCTCAGCCAGCATGTGGGACCCCGTCACAGCAGGCAGCCCCCCAGAGCCAGGGCTGGGAACACTGCAGGAGCAGCAGGCCCTTCCTACCTCTTGCAGGTGGACCCAGAGGTCAGTGTAGACGGTGTTGTTGTAGGAGAAGGTGTGGAGGTAGGACTGTGGGAGAGCACCAGGTAAGACACGTGAGCAAGGGCAAGTCTGGGGCGTGGGACACCCCTAGAGCACCTGGGAAGGTCTCTGCCACAGGATGCCCATCCTGCACTGGGCTTGCTGCCCTCCAGTAGCAGCACCAGCTCACCTGTAGCCCCTCCTTGAAGATGTCCTCACTGAGGAAGCTCGAGAGCATCCGCAGCACCGATGCTCCCTGCAGGGACAGCAGGTGAGAGAAGCCAAGGACACCCCAGAGTCCATCCCCACCCCAGGGACCCCCATGCACACCTTGCTGTAGGAGATGCTGTCAAAGACTTCACTGATCTGGGCCGGGGTGTTGATCTCCTCCTCGCGGAAGGAGAGCGGGTGGGAACTGGCCAGGGCGTCTGTCGCCATCACATCGTGCAGCTCATTGAGCACCATCAGGTCTTTCTGCAGAGGAGCACCAGCACCTGCCTCAGCCCTGCATGCACCGCCTGGCACTGGGGCAGCCCCGGGGTGCCTGTTCCCTGCCTGACCCCACGCCCACCGTCCCTGGCACTCACAATGTTCCAGTCGGGCTCAGCAGAGTCAGCACCCAGGTACTCCACATACGAGGCAAAGCCCTCGTTCAGCCACAGGTCGTTCCACCAGCGCAGTGTCACCAAATTCCCAAACCACTGCAGAGGGCACAGCACTCCCTTAGCCGCCAGCCATCAGCCAGGGGAGGGGCTGAGGGGTGCAGCAGGTACCTGGTGTGCCAGCTCATGGGCAATGACGGTCACCACCCGCTCCTTGTTGCCAATGGAGGAGTAACTAGCATCGAAGAGCAATGAGTTCTCCCGGTAGGTAACCAGCCCCCAGTTCTCCATTGCACCCGCATTGAAATCAGGGAGGCCAACCTGGTCTGAGGGCAGAGGGGAATCCCATCAGTGCCCTGCTGACAGCATGATGGACCATCTTCCCCCCTGCAGTGGGCACCTCAACCCAGTGCCCCAGGCACCCCGCAGCACCCACCAGATTTTGGGAGTGGGTACGCCGTGTTGTAATGCTGCTCAAAGAAGCTGAGGATGGGGCCAGTGACATTGAGTGCGTATGCGCCCTGGCCCTCGGAGATGGCTTTGGGGCGGCCCCAGATGCGGATCTGGAGAGGAGGGATGCAGGACTTATCAGTGGCCCAGGCTCAGCCACCCAGGTGGGAAGGGGGAGCACCCAGCCCATCCTACCAGTGTACCCGAGGAGTTTCTGTCCACATGGCTGAACTGGCTGACAATGAAGGCCAGAAGGTACGTGGACATCCGGGGGGTGGTGTCAAATTCAGTGACACTCCAGGTCTGTCCATCAATAATCTGCTGCTTGGTATCTGTGGAGATCAGAGGATCATGCCACAGCCCTGCCAGGTCCCCAGCCCCCCAACGGGGTCCCCCCACCCTACTCACTTTTGACAGGCATGTTGGAAATGGCTTCATAGTCAGTGGGGTGGATCAGGGTCACTGTGAAGTTGGCTTTCATGGCCGGCTCATCAAAGCAGGGGAAAGCTTTGCGTGCATCAGCCGGCTGCATCTGCGTGGTGGCCACCACCTGCCTGTGAGCCAACCCCATCAGTGCCAGGGGTCCCTGTGGAGGCTGCACCCCCCAGTCCCCTTTCTCCCATCCCCACTGGGGCAGCATGAGGATGCAAGGGGGGTACAGAGGCTCTACACACCCATCCCACAGTCCTGGTGGGAGAGGAGCCCCAAAGCCGGCCCCATGCCCCCCACTCCCCTTCCCACCACCACATCGGGCCAGCCCTGTGGCTTCCACCCCATCCCCTGCCCTCCACCTACTTGGTGCCTGACTCATCCGTGTATTCACTGCGATAGAAGCCAGCCAGGTCGTCCGCCAGCTCCCCGGTGAAGCTGCTGGACAGGCGGTACCGCCGGCCCTGCTGCAGGGGAGCGCTCAGCTGCACCACCAGGTACTGGGTGGGAGTCTCCAGCCAGGTGCGGGAGATGGCAGGGGCCTCGCCACCACCCTCTGCCTGCAGCGTGGCATGGAAGGAGCCCTGCATGGTGTAGTTCAGCTTGTTGCTGTGGATGAGGATGAGGTCAGTGGCTTCCTCACACATGAACACCACACTGCTGCTGCCCTTGAAGATGTACATGTTGTTGGCATCAGGTGTCAGGAAGGGCTGCAGGGTCACCTCGTAGCTCTCCGGCTTCAGTGCTGCTGGCAACCTCCATCGGTTCCAGGGGTTGTTGGGGGCAGGGGTGGTGGTGGTGGTGGGGCTGGCCGTGGTGTTGGTGCCCACATCTGATGTCCCCTTGTTCTTTTCCTGCGCATACACCACTGAGAGTGCAATGATGGTGGCCACAGCCCCCACGCCCAGCACGATGGCCACAATGCCCACGGTCTTGCTGATGAAGAAGCCGGCTGCCATCGTGGGCAGCAGGAGTGGCACCGGCAGACCCGGTGCTGGTGCAAGCACAGCTTTTAGCCTCTCACTCCCACGAGGTTTATTAGTCCGAGTTAATGGGTGAAGGATTAAATGGCCATGGGGCTCAGGGCGGTGACAGATCCTGGGATGAGTTTTCCACCCACCCGCCCTGCAGCCTGGCAGAAGCACCAACGCCCAGTGCCGCTGATACAGGGGCAGAGCTGGCCGTGGGGGCTGGCACCATCGGGGAGAGTGTGCGGGCTGTGGGCCTGGACCCCTGGCGTCCTTCCCCAGCGCTGACCTGGCCCTGCAAAAGGAGGGACAGAGAGGGTGGTCGCAGCCAGCAGCCACATCCCCACCACACTGCAGGGCCCAGCACATGTCCCCATCAGCCAAATCCAGACCCAGACTCAGTGTCACCCCATTTACCCTCGAGTGACAGGGTCTGAACCACTGTCAGAGGGTCTACGCTGCCCCTGCCTGCGAGGGGCACAGCTGACAGGGGCATGGGGTGCAGAATGGGGATCTGGAAGCGGGGGGGGGGGGGGGGGGGGGGGGAATGTAGGAGGGGACACCTGGGAGGAGCTCCCCCTGCCCACAGCCCTCTCAAAGTCCAGGGTCACAAATGTGGAGGCATCGGGGTCAAACTCCACCACTGTGAACCCAGCCCCCATGGGCACATGTGAGGTCCCCACCCAGGGTAGGGTGACACATCCAGTCACACACTGGGAAAAAATAGGAAAACCTGTTTCCAAGATCTAATCAGTGTCTCAGTAGGGAGATAGGGGCAGGTGCTGCCAGGAGCCACGGCTGGGGCAAAGGGCAAGCCAGGATAAATGGCATCCTGAGGGCGCCCTGCCCTGTCCCTGACACTCAGCTGCACCCATCAGGGCCATCGTGCCTGGCACAAACCACTCTGCTGGTGTCCCTGGTATTCTCTGCTAGGCACAGCCATCCGCCAGGTCCAGAGCTCACTGCTGGCTCTCTCAGTACCATCTCCACCCTGGCTCTGGCCAAGGGCTTTGAGGACAGTCCCCCACAAGCCACAGGTGGCTGGGAAGGTGTCAGGCACTCCGCACAACCCCGTCCCATGCCAGCAGGCCTTCTGGCCCTCCCCACAGCCCCTCGGGCACAGCACACAGGCAGCCCCCACTGGCTGGCCTGGACAGAGTTAATGGGGAGCAGCACTGGGGCGAGGCACAGCACCCACATCCTGGAGTCCAGCGGCACCTGCAGCATTCTGTCCACAACCCCAGAAGAGCCCTCTGGAGCCCAGCCAGCAGCACAAGCATCTCCCACGTCCCACAAGCAGCACAGATGTGGGGCGTCACCCCCGTGGGGACACTCCACACCCTGACACCCCCCCAGAGCCCTCCACACCGTCATGTACGCCCGAAGACACCTCCCTCCCAAAGCCCTGCACAGGGGGGTTGCATAGGGCTCCATAACCCCCCTGTATGTGAACCCCACTGCTGGCCCCACACCCCACAGCCCCCCACATCCCCTTCCCCCGACTGGGCCACCCCTCCCACCTGCACCCTGCGGAGCCTCTGCTTCGGGTGTGACCCCCGGAGCCTCCGCAGCAGCAGAGAACCCCCCTCACCTTCCTGCGCTCAGCCGGGGACAGCGGGGGACAGCGGGGGACAGAGGGGGACAGCCAGGAACAGCCGGGGGACAGCGGGGGACAGCCGGGCGACAGCGGGGGACAGCCGGGGGACAGAGGGGGACAGCGCAGTCCCGCCCGCCCTGCTCCCGCTTCCTGCGCCCCACGTGTGTCTGCCTGTCCTGCTTGTCCTCCTGCCCGCCTCAGCTCCCGCTCGCAGCTCCAGGGGGAGGAAAGCTTCCTACAAAGCTCCAGGGCAGGAACCCGGAGTTCTCGCCCCCTTAACCTCCTGTCTCCCGGCCGGCGGGGTGACAGCACGGGATCCCCCCACCCTGGAGCAGTTCTGAGAGGAAGGGGTGCTGCAGAGCGGGCCTGGGTTTGGGAACACGCTTCGGCGGGCAGAGCTAACCCGGCAAAACCCGGCCCCCGCGGGTGCCACAGAACGGCACGGCACATCTGGGGCAGGCAGTAGCCGGGGGCCAGAAGCCATCCCCAGCACCCAGCCCCATCGCCATCTCCGGACCTGCAGGCGGCTCGCAGGGAGCCCCTGCCCTGCTCAGCCCTTCCCAGGCCGCATCCCCGGCTCGCTCCGGGGCAGGGACGGGTGTGGGGGCCGTGCCCCTCTGGGGCACTCAGCCACAGCCACCGGCTCGGGGCTGAACCTCCTCGGAAGGGGAAATGATGGGCGGGGGGCTCACCCCGGCTCATCCCAGCCTGAACCAGGGCTTGGGAGCAGAGAGCGGCCGAGGGCGGAGGGGCTGCGCTTGCTGGGTCACGGTCACGGTCGCGGTGCTCAGCCTCCCCAGGCCCGCAGGGCTGCGGAGTTGAAGCTCTGGCGAGCCCAGGACGGGGCACTGGGGCCGGAGCTGTCAGCAGAGCCGCCACGGGAGGTGCAGAGGGAGTACATGTGGCCGGACACAACCCGGAGCAGCAGGGGGATGCTGTGGTGTGGGGCCGGACACGGACACTGCCCATGGCAGCCCAGCCCCCGGACCCTCGGTCTGGCACAGAGCAGCCTGCCAGCACCTCGCCAAGTGCCTCGCCATGAGGTGAGCCCGGAGCATCCCCTCCAATTGTCTCGGTCCTGCCAGATTCCACATCCCAGCCCCAGGACACGGCCGGGCTCGATGACTCACCTGCACCCTTTGCCAGCACCTGCAAGAGGAGAAGAAGGAGGAATAGGAACAGGAAGAGGAGAGCCAGTGGAGAACAGGACACAGTAGGTTGCCCAGTTTCTTGACCTGCAGGAGCGCTGATGTGGCTAGTGGCCAGCTGGGGAAGGGTTAAGCTGCAGGGAGGGGAAAATTCCTTCCAGGCAGAGTCACCGTTTCCCTGCCAGGGGAAGTGGAAGCAGAACCCAGAGCACAGCTGGGGAGCAGAGGAAGGGCCCCTGGCCAGCCCCAGGGGCTGGTGGCCAGATGGAGCCTCGACTGAGCCAGGGGCGTGGGGCACGTGGCAGACAGAGCCCATCAGGGTCACTGTGCACCCCAGGACGAGCCCTGCTCCTCCCCAGCCTCAGAGGACCCCAGCCCCACAGCCCCACAGCCAGAGATCTGTCCCAGCTCAGGGCTGCCCTGCCCAGATGCTCTGCAGCAGGGAGAGGGCAGGAACTGGCAGGGGGTGACCGGCCACCAAAGGCCCAAAGCTAGGGACACTGCTGTCACAGCCTGAGCAGGACCATCACCCTCTCCTTACCCGCTGAGAGCAGAGGGTGCAGCCAGACACCCTGCTCTGAGCCCCCTGCCCTTCCCTGGGACATCTGGGACCCCCTTTTCTAAGCCCTGGGGCCTCCACCAGCCAAAAGCCCCCAGGAGAGCTGCACAGATCCCCCCAGCCCCTCCCCATCCAGCAGCAGCCACAGCAGACACAGACACGGGTTCAAGGGCAGTTTATTGGGACATGGGGACACACTCCAGCAGCCCCAGCCTGGCCTGACCCTGCCTGTCCCCCAGGTCACTCTTGCTGCCACATCCCCACTTCAGCATCTCCCCACACACTGTCCCCAGGGCACACAGCAGCCCATGAGTGATCCCCACCCAGTTGAGGCCCATCACAGAGAGCAGGACCAGGGCAGGTGACAGCCACAGCTGGGAGGATGACAGAGCCAGCACTACCGGCACACTTTCACCACTGGGAATCCCAAGAATCCCAGGAGAGGCAGGAGCCAGCTCTTCCTCACAGCAAGGAGAGGCTGCATGCAGGGACAGGGGACACCCTCCTTGCTGGGGGACCAGAGAGCTGAACTGAGCCCAGGTCCAGCAGGAGGGATGCCCCCACCCCGTTCTCTGAGCCCTGACACTGCTCCCTGCCCTCGGCCACCATCAGACCGAGTGCCACATGGGCAGAGCCCCTGGAGGAGCCAGGGACCCCAGCTCTGCTTAGCAGGCAGCCCCCCACCTCTCACATGAACTGTGACAGGTTGGGCACTTTGATGTTGATGTCCCCGATGTTGATGTTGCGGGGGATCTCGGGCAGGTTGATGTTCTTCACGGCGGACACAGCACGGGAAGGAGCAGCTGAGAGGCCTCCCTGGGGACAGAGGGACCGTGACCACCAGTCCCACCCACAGCCCCTCCACAGCCCCATCTTTTATAAATCTTTTATGGCCTGGGTTCATTAACCTTGGCAGAAGAACCACTTCCACATTCTGGCAGCACCATGCACTCCTGAGGCACTGGGAATACCCTGCATACCCCTGTCCCCATGGGCCAACCCATCCCCATGGGCCACCCCTGACCCCATGGGCCACCCTCTCACAGCCCAGGGTCTGTCAGCTCCTGCAGAGCAGAGCTTCAGTGTCACTGCTCACCTCTGCCTTCTCCAGCTTGCCCTGGGCCTCCACCTGTGCCACGATCTCGTTCATGTTGGTCTCCAGCACCATCCCACCAATCACCATCTCCTGCAGGATGTGGTGGACCTGCCAGGGAGAGAGGGAGGAAGGGAACAGAAGGCTGAGGGACCTGTCCTGTCAGGGGCCAGCACTTCCCCAAGGGACACAAATCTACCCCTGATGCCTTCTGAGCTGCCTGGACAGTGGAAGGGTGGCCAAGGTCCTTGGCATGGGGAGCCCCAAAGCTCCACTCACCATCTGTACCCCACTCTAGATGACACCCACCCACCCACCCACCGGGCATAGGGCTGCCCCTGGAGCAGCCAGATGCGACTCATCCCACTGGCACAGCCTGGCTGTGCCATCCCCACACATGACTGCTCCCTCCCTGGGCCAGGAGCCAGGTTACAGCAGGAATGTGTCCTAGAGATGACCCCAGCATGCAGCAGGGTCCTCACTGGGCAGGACACTTGTCCCCAAAAACTCCTTCTCAGAAAGCCAGGCCAGAGTCCAGCCTCTCCACTGTCTCTCAGGAAGGCTGGGACTGTGACATTAGCACAGAAAAAGCACAGAACTGCACAGAACAAAGGGACTCTGCTCCTTTCCTGGGATCCTTCAATTCCAAGGATGAACAGCCAGGCAGGGGCAGTGCAATCACACAGCCAGAGCACGGAAAGGAACATTGCTGACTTGCAACCCCAGAAAGTGCAATCAACCCCAAGGCAACAGCCAGTCTGTGCTGGTGGCTACAACCACCCTGAGCTCCTGCAGCTGGCACAGTTCAGCATTCCCTGCACAGTCAGCAGCTCCCAAGCAGCTCCCAGCACAGGTAATGAATTTATGGGTGCCAGTTTCACTTCCGTGAAAGAATACAGGAGCACTGTTGGGTTATGAGATTGTTTTATGGTTTCAGAGCCAGGCTGCTCTTGTTACCACCTTGTGACAAACACTGCCAGGACAGTCCCAGGGAGAATAAAGTCAAGAGAGAACCCGCTCTGAGGGAATCCCAGCTCTGTGAGGTGATCCCACACAACAGTGAGGTGATCCAGCCCAGGGTTCCCCATAGGTCCTGGAGCAGCAGCAGATGTGTGTGATCAGCAGGGCACAGGGTGAGCCCCAGGGATCCTCCCCAGCCCTGGAACCCCCATCCCACAGCCCAGTCCCAGTGCACACTGAAGCAGCTGGAGAAAGTGGCTCCCATAGCCAAAAAGGATATGGGAGCATCAGGAAATGTTCCTTCAAGATCTGGCTTCATCCCAAGCTGGCTTCAAACCAACAGGGCAGAAATCCTGAGCAAGTTTTGTTTTCCAAGCCAAAGCACAGCACTTCCTGAGCAATCCGTGTCCCCTCTGGGACCCCACAGCTGCTGAGTGCAGCTCACACTCCCCTCCAAGGTGGAAAGCACAACTGAGAGCTGGGCATAGCCCACCCTGAGCCTGCCCTTATGACAGGGGACCCCTGCAGCTCTGAGGCTGGGGCTCCCAAAGCCAACAGCAACAAGCACTGGTGCCACTGGCACCTGACCAATGTCCCCCTCCACCACCCCATGGCAGGAGTAGGACCCCAGACCCACCACAGCTCTGGTCCCATGGCACTTATGCTGCAGGTAGTGCAAGGTGGAACTTAAGGCAAAAAGAAAAATTACAGAATGCAGCCAAAGTTGCACCTGAACCCCGCCATCACCTGCCTGGACAGACATTCACAGCCCTGTTCCAGGAGACACTCATGGCCCTGCCTGGGCATCCACGGGGCGCAACCAGAGCCAGCAGGACACATCACCACATTCCCAGAACCCCAAACCCTGTCCCTCTGCAACCGAACTCCTGGGAGCACAGGAACATGAGTACATCTGAGAAATAAACATGTGCCAAATATAGAAAGAGACCGGAGGACCAACTGGTAATGGCCAAGGCTCCAGTCTAAGCTGGGAAGCAGCGGGAACACTGGATTGGAGCTGGGATCTCCATTATCAGAAACCCTCAGTTCCAGTCTCCTGAGAATGTTCTTCCAGGCAGGAGAGGTCAGAGGAAGGGTGACCCCACTGCTGCTGGCAAAGGTGTGACGTGCTGGGCCCCAAGGCTGTGGGCTGGCTGTGTGGCTCAGTGTTTAACACACAAAGCTCATGGAAAGCTGAGAGTAAGTCTGAGCTAAAAGCTGCTGGGTCCTGCCCATGCCACAGAGTCAGTACCCACGAGCATATCCTCCCCCAGCTGTGAGCAGAGGTGACATGGGTAGCTGCCAACACTTCTCCCACAGCTGCTCAGCCCTCCTTCTTACTTTGATAAACGCTTTTGCTGACAAGATAATCATGCTGTGGTATTTTGGAAAAATTTACAGTAGGGCAAACAGTGAAACGAAAGCCCAAACTCAGCAGCTGGTAACACAGACCAGTCCTGCTCACTCTCCTTCCAGTTCCCCAGCTGGAATCACCAACAAAAAAGGCAGCGTTTTACACATTTTTTTCCCACAATGCTCTTTTTGTTGATATGTTTTTGTCTTCAGCAAAGCAAGAAAATCTTGATCAACAGCAACGCAAGCCCCGCACCCCCAGCCAAGCCTCTCCCTGCTCCAAGCCTATTCCTGGATATCTATTCCCAGTTATCTTCAGCCTTGCAGCCCAGAACATGATCAAAGGGGACGGTTTCCGCCCAGGATCTCCATCCAGCTCAAGAGGAAACATTACAGGCTGTGGCTCAAACCAGAGTTTACCCAGCACTTTGAATTCCAAACACTCCCATTGTTCCTTTCCCTTTTTTTTCCCTGCAGCTGTAGTAAAATGATAATTACCACGAGGTTTCACAGTCTGCCCAGCTCCACCAGTGCTGGCTGTGGAGCAGAGATGAATCACTTGCCCATGGCCACATGGCCCCAGGGCAGCCCCAGGGCAGGGAACAGCTCCCCCAGGCTTGGAGCAGCCCAGCACTCAGGTCTCTTGGGAGGTCATGATGTGAGTGGCTTCTGCAGAGCACAGGCTGAAGGCTTCCCATACAGGATCTCAGTCCCTCCCAAAGTGAGCCCAGCCATCCTCATACTCTGCTGGCCAGCCCCAGCCCAAGAAATGCAGGCTCAGGAGCAGCCCCGAGGCCACCACCCACCTTGTCCATGTGGAAGATGAGGTCCAGTTCACAGACATTCTCAAAGCACTTGTCCAGTGTCTCCACAAACACCTGAGGCAGACAGAGACCAGGCAAGATGGTCACACCAGCCCCATGGAACACTCCTGGCATGGCATAGTGACTGCAAAGCTGGAAGAGGACCTAGGGATGCTGGTGACTGTGACTGAACATGAGCTCAGGTGTGTCCAGGTGGGCAAGAGGCCAGTGCAAGGGAACGGAGCTGGGAAAGGGGCTGGAGCCCCAGGAGTGGCTGAGGGAGCTGAGGGGGCTCAGCCTGGAGAAAAGGAGGCTCAGGGGGGCCCTTCTTCCCATACCCTGGTGTTTAAAGGGTGGCTACAAAGCTGGAAACTCCCTTCATACAAGGAGTGACATGGAAACACATGGAGTGATGGGCACATCATGGAGTGATGGTTCCTCTTGGGGACGCTTCAATAAGGCACAAGAGGAAATTTTTTTTTCAAATAAACAGACGTATAATTTCCATGACGAAGTGAGGGATTCCCCAAAACTGGATATTTTTCACATGCCAGGGTGTTAAGCATTGTCTAGGCCACGCTTTGCCAAGAAAGTCTGGACCAGACAATCCCTGAGGTCCCTTCCAACCTGGGATTCCAGGATCCTAGGATTAATGGTTGCACTTGAAGCTCCCAAGGGTCTTTTCCACACTAAATAATTCTATACTCCTATTTTTAAAAGACATTCCTCAGGTACTCCGTGTGTACCCCCCTCCCCACCACGGTCCCGAGGGCTTCTCAGGCCCTTCAGAAGGGGATGCCATGGGCATGAAACGCCCCTGAGTAGTGCCAGGGCAGGGCTGTGCCCGGGAAGCTGGGCCCTGCAGGGACGCACCTGGATGAGGTCCAGGATGCCCAGCTCACTCTCCGAGGAGTCCACGCAGAACACGAAGTACAGCGTGGCATAGTGCCGGTAGATCAGCTTGTAGTCTGAGCCGCCGAACAAGCTGTGGGGACACGGGCAGGGCTGAGGGCTCAGGGGACAGACAGCACCCCGCGGTGCCAGGGGACAGCCCGGCACGGCCATACCTGCCGCACTCCAGGAAGTTGCAGATGTGGTCATCACGCTTCAGCACCAGGTGGAAGGTGTCACGGATGATCTGCTGCTGCACCTCTTCTGCCTGCCAGAAGGACACGGTGGGTGGGCACCCATGGATCACATCCCACCCGCAGGACCCACGGCCCCCCGCTGTTCCCCGCTGTCCCAGGAGCCCGCGGCTCCGGGTGACAGGCCAGTCCCGGTGCCACCCGTGGGTGACCCGGGGTACCCTGAAGGACGCGACCAGGACACCGGCAGGTGCCGCAGCGACCGCCCGTGCTCCCGGGACAGCCCCAGCCCATGGAGCCCCACGGCGCCCGCAGCCCCGCACTGCCCCCCGGCCCTGTGCCGCCCCGGTGCGCACCAGGTGCTGGTAGAAGCGGACGAGCCGCGGTTTCCCGTGGTTGTTGAAGACGAGGATGGCGTTGATCATCCCGGCGGCGCCTCGGGCCGGGCCGGGCCGGGCCCAGCACTGGCAGCAGCACCGCGGCCGCAGACCCGCTGCGGGAAGCCCCTCGGCCGCCCCGGAAGCGCACCGGGCTCCGGTGGGCAGAGCCTGGCTGACCCCGCGGAGCCGCCGGGAACAATCACAGCCGTTCCTGGGTGGGGGCTCCCCGGCACCGCGCGGCTGCACCGCGGCCTGCCGCCGTTCCTCGCGGCCCGACGAGGCACACGGGCAGGTCTGGAGCGAGGATGCGGCGGCCGCTGCCCGCGCCAGGACCGCCCGGACCCCCGGGACCACTGAGACCCCCGGGACCACTGAGACCCCCGGGACCGCCGCTCCCCGCGCGCGCCGCCAGGGGGCGCACCAGCCGCGCCGGGACCGGCGCATCGCTCAGGGGGCGGGGCTTTGCATTAGGCCACGCCCTCTTTTAAAGGGACATCGACTCTGTCTGCCCGGAGGGGGCGTGCGCGTGGGCACCGGCGCGGTCAACGCTCACCGGCCGCTGCCCGGCCCCGCTTCCGCCCAGCGCGGTCACACACCGGCAACAGCGCCCCGTGCTGGGGAGTGTGAGAAAAGGGCGGGGCAATCCGCGTGCAGCGGCGGCTAGCCACCGGCCCTAACCCGGGGGGCACGGACACGGTTCCTCGGGACCGGCGGGGGACATCGAGGGCAGGGAGAGAAGGGTCAGTGCGCGCCTCGGTGGGCTGGGAGGAACGGGGAGAGGGAAAGGGAAAAGCCACGGGGTGACCAGGAGCAGGAGACCGCGCGTCCTGATTGGCTGAGGCGGCTGCAGCTTCGGGCCTCCGCGTTCTGATTGGTTGAGGCAGCGGCCCTCTGAATCTGCTCTGATTGATTGAGATGTCCGCATCCTCCTGAATCTGCGTTCTGATTGGCTGAGGTGGCCGCTTCCTTCTGAACACGCGTCCTGATTGGCTGAAGCGGGCGGGCAGCTGTTCCCTGACAGCCGGAGGTGCCGGGGCTGGCCCAGTCCCGCTGCCGGTATCGCTCCGGGTCCCGCTGCCGGTGCCGCTCCGTGTCACACGGTGCGGTGCGCTCTGTGTCCCGCTCCGTGCCCCGCCCTGTTCCCCACTCTGTGTCCCTCCCTGGGTCCTGCTTTGTTCCCGCTCCGTGTCCCACCCGTGTCCTGCCCGGTGCCGTGCTCCGTGCTCTGTGTCCCGCTCCATGCCCTGCCCGGTGCCAGCTGCACACACGCCCCAGGCTGGGGCACCCACGGGAATTCAAATGAGCGAATCTCCCTGCGCCTCGTCTCTCCCCGCCAGTATTGGCAAATATTTGTGCAGGCAGAGCCGTTCCCAGGCCACGTGCGGGGCGAGGCCGGGCTGGGAATGTGGGGAGGGCAGTGGCAGTTCGGGGACCGGTGACACCAGCCGGGTCCGGGCTCTAGAGGACTCCGGGCTGGGCCGGCGGGCAGCAGCGGGACGTGACGGGATGGCAGACAGGCGTGGGGGATGTAAGCACCGGCAGCGGCAGCGGGGACAGAGCAGGGGGCTCAGCTTTCACCACGAACACAAAAAAAAAAAAAATCCCCAGAAAAGCAGAAGTGAGCCCAGACAAAGGGCTGCGTGTGGAGACAAACTCCGCTGCGATTAGTCCGGCCGGCGCCACCTGCTTCCATGGAGATGAGAATCTCCCGACACACCAGTCGAATCAATGCCTCACATGCTCCTTCTTCTGTGGGGAGGACATCCTCATCCTCCTCTTCGTCCTCCTCCTCACGATGGGAGCCAAAGCCTGCAGCCCACAGATCCTCGTCTGTTGCCACCCACTCCCCTTCCCGTGCCCCATCTCAGCCCTGTCCCTCCCTTTGGAGCTCAGCTGCCTCCACATCCCCACAGCCACACAGCTCAACCTCTCCGTCTCCCTTCTTGGGGAGGCCAACAGCACCCCCTTTCCCAAACCCTCCAACCTCTGGATCACCTGCTCCCCTTCCTATCAGTGCTCCGCATCCCATCTCACTCCCCTCCTCTGGCCACCTCCTGCCACCCTACCCCTGCACACTGCAGCCTTTCCCTCCTCCTCTTTGTGTCGGGTGAACAGCATCCCCTCCAAACCCCTCCAGTTCCTGTAACACATCGCATTTTTGGGGAGACAGGAGCCCTTGCCATCAATCCCTACAAGCTTTTTGGGTGCACCTGACCTTTCCCACCCCCACAGCAGAGGAGAGCGATGCCCAGCTGGACATGGGTCTCTTGAGAAGGTCGTCCCCTCCTCGGCATCATTATATGGGCTCACAGCACCCCAAAATGAAGGGTAGGAAATGCCCCCTGTGCTGCTGCAGGGGACATAATGCAGGGGCAGTGCGGGCACAGGGTCCTCATCGACCACTCCCACCCCACTCCCCCACCTCTGACCCCCCAGACTGGTACCCAGGGCGGCCCCGGCTCCGGTGGAAGATGCTGCTGAACGGGGGGGCGGTTCGCGGTGGTCGGGTAAGTTGAGGAGGGGGAGGAAGATGAAGGGCGGGCGAGTTAGGAGGAGCTGCTTTGCATCCCTTCACGTCAGCCCTGCCTCATTCCCTCCTTCTTCCTTCCTGCGCACCCAGCGCCGGGCCCGGAGCCGCCGCCGCCGCCCCGTGGAGCCGCCGGTGAGTCCTCACCGGACCCCCCCCCGTGCCCCTAAAGCCCCCCCACCCCACCGCCCCCGTTCCAACGGGGGGTACAGCAGCGGGGACACCGGGATGTTCCCGCTCCGCGCCACGGAGCCGGGAGCGATGGCGGCGGGAGGGACGGGAGGAACGGGAGGACCGGAGGGTCCCGGCTCGGGGCGTGGGGCCGCCCCTCCCCATGAAACCCCCCCGAGAACTTTCCCCGTGGCCGCGCACAAACTTTCTCTGCCGGGAAAGTTGCGGGGAGGGCGCGGGGCGGGGGGCCCTGACCTGTTGAGGGAGGGGGGAGCAGCGCAGGGGGGGCTGCTCGGGGGTTCGGGGGTCGGGCCGTGGGCCCGAAGTTTCGGGAGTTTCCTGGTGTTTGCGATCGGCCAGCGGGAGGGGTCCCGGGTGCGGTTCCCCCATGTTCGCAAAGTACTCCGGGCAGTGAAATGCAGCGGGAGTGGGGGTGACCCTGTGGGCTGGTCCCACACCTGGCGGGTCCCGCTTCACCTCCAGTTCCGGAACACACCGGGGTGTCCTGGTGTGCGACCTCCTGGTGCTCCGGGGGGCTCCGTGAGGGCTGGGGGGGCCTTTGAGTTCTGCACCCAAGCAAGGGAGCGAGGGGAGCTGTGTGAAAGCCCTCCGGAGTTCTGGTCATAGCTGGGTGTAATGGACAAATTAGTTATAATTAATTACTCGGTCAAGCGTTAGGATTTTTCTTGTGAGAAGCTGTGTGGGAAGAGAGGGGTGATCAGGGGGAAGAGGGGCTGCCCAAAGCTTGACCTGCAAGAGACTGGAGCCTGAAACTACCCCCAGGTCCAAATCCTGCGGCTCAATCAGACTCCCACATCCCACACCACACTCCTGCTCTCCATATCATGGTCCCGTGTCCCACACCACACCCACATCCCACACCGTGGTCCTGCATCCCACACCATGCTCCCAGGCTTGCCTTGGCCACTCCTCCAGCCCAGGTTTGAACTGGCCCCACCGAGCCATGGGTCCAAGTGGTTCCCATTGCTGCAGCTGGATCCTGTGGGTGTTCGGGCTGGCCACAGGACTGAACAAACACTTTTTTTGGGTTGGAGGAGGACTCCAGACATGGCTCTCACAAGGACCCTGAGAAGCGGCCTCAGCATTCTCTTTGGAGGTCACAGGGTGCCGAGTCTCTGGCTGGCCATGGGGAGCAGCAGCTGGGCCAGCACTGTCCGGGCTGTGGCCATGCCCTGCTCCCACCCTGGGTGACAACATCCTCACTGCAGGAGTAGCCATGGAGCAGGCACATCCCCCTCACCTGGGCCCAGCTCCTCTCCTGCAGGCAGCTTTGCACCAGTGCCCTCTTTATGGATCACACTGTGTCCCTCCAGAATGGGAAATAGGAGCTGAAGCTCTGCTGCACCCCAAGACACATTCCTACCCAAACCTGGGGGTGACTCAGAGGGTCAGACAAGGGTCCCTGCAGCCGCAGGACTGGAGCATCTCTGGTGGTGTGGGTCACTGCTCATCATGTTGGCATTTTGGGCTTGGTTTAATCCCTGAGAAAGTGTTCATTTTGGGTGGTTTTATTGGGCCATTTTAATTTATCAGCTAGTTTGGGAATCACGGTGTGGAGAAGGAGGAGCACAGGCACTGTCTGGCTTTGCTCTCCAGCTGGGAATACTGAGGAATCTGCAAAGCAGTGGGTTTGTACTGCCAGAACATGCCAGCATCACAACCCATGAGAGAGAGGCTGCCTGCACTCCTTTATTTTAGTTATTTTTCCTTGTGGAGAAGTCAGCTCCAGCTCAGCCTCTGCTTGAGCCCAGTCTCTGGGCATGTCCCTGTGGTCTGCCAGGCCAGAGCCAGTGTGGGGATGAGGGGCAGCCTTGTGTGAAGGGGGCTTCCTGCTGGGTTTGTTGCCCTCTGCCAGCCACTCCCAGATGTGTTTTCCCAAGCCCCATCACATCCCTGGCTCGGAGTCCACCTATCTGGGCTCAGGTGCCAGCTCCTGGAATGCCCCAAATACCTGTTCAGGGCACATGTGCCACGGAGGGGCTGGAAGAATGCTCCAGGGGTGTGATGTGCCAGCAGTGCCCAGTCCCATCCTTTGTGCTGCCTGTGGCTGGAGTCCTCAGGATGAGTCGTGGTCCCCTTCCCGAAGGGCTTGACCTTGGCGACAGAGGCCATGATCGGTGACAAGTGTTTTTCCTTTGTTTCTCTGTCCCACATTTTCTCCTGAGCCCCAGCACACCCTCCTCTCCTCCTCCCTCCTCCTGGCAATGGCCAAGGGTCGCAGTGGGGTTGGTGTGGGAGAAGACCTGGTACAGCCCGTGTGCTTTCCCTCAGTGCCAGTTTCTGCCCAAAACACAGTGCAATGTGTCCTGTTGGTCGGGAAGAGGGTGCTCCTGCTGAGCTGTGGAGGCAGGTCTGCATTTGTGTATTTGGGGCTCTGTATTTGGGCACCAGGGAGGCTGCTCTGCTCGCCTGGCTTCAGCTTCAACAGAGAAACAGAGCTCTTCCCCCTAAGGGAACAAGTGATTATGAACTCTCTCTCCAAAACTTTAATTTAAAGGGAGAAACATGTTTTTGACTTTTCCTGGCCTTTTCTTGCAGCTGTCCATCTGTCATTTGAGTGACAGTTGAGTATTTCTAATGAAAATTAACAGAAACAATATGCCAGAACCTGTGGGTGGTTCTGCAGTGTCCCTGTGCTTTCACCTCCTGGTCCTCAGAGTGTTTGGACAATGTTCCCTACAAAGGGTCACAGTTTTTTAGTTAAAGAAAAAGTGACCAGTGTCTGGGTGCTCTGTTGTGCAAAGCAAAGACAAACTTGCAGGAAGTTCACTGAATCTTCTCCACATTGGCTCCAGGGATAGCCCAGGGATGATGGGGTGCTGGGGAACACCATGGCTGTGAGAGGTAGGGAGGTCTGGTTGGACAAGGTATGTCTTGTGGCCCTGGAGAGTCAACACCAGGTTGCTCCAAGCCCCGTCCAACTGGACCTTGAACACTTCCAGGGATGAGGCAGCCACAGCTTCTCTGGGCAGTCCGTGACAATTCTGTGCCCTCTGTCAGTCTGATGCTATTGTTCCTGGCACTCCAGGTCCTTGTCCCAAGTCCCTCTCCAGCTCTCTTGGAGCCCCCTTAGGCACTGGAAGGGAGCCCTAAGGTCGTCCTGCAGCCTCCTCCCGTGCAGACCCTGACACAGGCAGGGTTTGGCAGAGAGCAGACCCAGCCAGGCCGTTCTGGGCAGTTCTGCTCAGGAAGAGCGGGCAGGGAGGAGGAAGCAGCTCACACACTGCTCATTGTTTCACTTCCACTTCTGCTCCGTGGGGACCTGCCAGGGCACTGCTCACCCAGACGTGCTGTGCTTGGGAACTGCTGGGGAATGGGAATTTCCTGGGCCGGCATGGGAGGTGAGGGGCTGCCCGTGCTCTGCAGGGAGCCTTCACTGACCCACAGCCCGAGCAGGGCTGGGGTCCCTCCCTGGGCACAGCTGGGACTGGCCCCCGTCCATCCGAGCCGTGCCAGCCCATGATGGGGTGACCTGGAGAAGGAGAAGAGGGGGAGGAAGGACAGGCAGAGGTTCCAGAGGAAGAGTGCTCACCACTGCCTCTAAATTTATCTTTCCTGTTTCTCAGCAGCAGCAGCAGCATTGTCTCATGCCCATTCTCTGTGTGTCAGGCCGTTCTCCCTTCCCTGCCTCTCTCCTGGCACCCTGTCCCTCACCATGTTATCCCGGTTTAACCAGCTCTGTCTCTCCCCTTCTTTTGCTTTCATGTTTTAATCCTGCTGTGCTCCCTGGCTGCTTTTCCCACACCCACCATCCCAGGGCCCTCCCCACGTACTGCAGCACGAGCCCCTGGCTTGGGGGTTCATCTGGGGGCTGGGTGGTTGCCAGTTCCTCTGGGATCAGGACTGGGAATCCATGAGCAAACTGGAGAAGAGAGGTGGGAGGTTTTCCTTGAGGAGCCCTTTGTCCAACCCATGATGGGCTGCTCTCAAGGGAGAACTTCTCCTTAGAACCATGGAATCATTTTGGTTTGACAGTACCTTTGGGATCACAGAAGCCTCAGGGCAGCCTGGCCTGCTCACCCAAACTTCCCCAAGAGATGCTGCACATGACCAGGCAGATCAGGGACATCCAGCACTGCCTGGGTGGATTGGGGGTGCTCAGGACCAGCCTGCCTGGTGGCTACCGTTGGGAAGAATTGTTTTTGTGGTTAGGGTGGATGTTCCAGGGAGCTGCTTCCCTTCCCAGTCAATCCACAGGGATTGTGAGAGTCTCCTTCCTCACAAAGGACTTTCTACTCTGAATCCTGACCCCTCTGCCATCCAAAATGTAGGCATCTTGAACTCCCAACTCAAACACTTCCCTGCTCCATGCCAGTCAATTCTTTGTTCATTTATTGAGCTGGCTGAGAGTCACCCTTGCCAGGCACAGACTGCCCTGCCCTCCTGGCTCTGCCCTTGGCCTCGCTCCAGAGCCATCAGTTTGTGCTCGCTGTGCACAAAGCCACCAGCCCTAGAAGTGTTCAAATGCTGTGTGGACGTGGCACCTGGGGACACATTTTAGTGGTGGCCTTGGCAGTGCTGTGGCACAGTTGTACTCCGTGATCTCAGAGGGTTTTTCAGGCCTGGTGATTCCATGATTCCAGCCCTGGCTCGCCTGTGCCCATGGCTGAGGGGGCACCAGCTCACTGGGAGCTAACGCCTCTCAGAGGAGCTCTGTGCCCTCTGGAGAACAAATGCTTTCCCAGAGGCAGAGCCATGGGCAGGGCTGGACAAGACCTGTCCATCAGAGTGCTGAGTCTCTGCTGAATCCCTTCACATACATCCCCATCTGCCTCTGCCACCCGCCTGGGCCATCCCTTAGCTTGCCTGCCACTGATTTATGGGGGCTCCAGGGGTTTGGTTTGGCTTTATGATTATCAGCGAGGGACACATTGAAGGAAATTATTTCAACAGCTGAATACTCTGTGTGTTTATGTGACTTTCTGGCTGTAAGAAGGAAGGGCATGAAGTACAGGGTTTGTGTAGATGGGGATGAGAACAGGGGAGGGCAAGTGGTACAGACCCCAGGGTGAGCCAGAGCTGCCAGAACCAAGGCAGAGACATCCCAGCCTCACTGAGACCTCAGGAAATATTAATTAGCATGAGTAAATGGTGCAGATATCCCCAACCTCCTGCTCACCAGTGGGATTTGCCCACAGCATCTCCTTGTACTGCCCAACGAGCCCTGTCTGAGCACTTTATGGCAGGCAGGTGATGCATCCCCCAGTGCCCACGGCAGCTCCCAGGCCAGGTTCATTCAGCATTGGCTCTGTTTTCAGGAATGGGAGAGCCAGGAGCTGCAGGGCCCTGGGCATTGCTCCTGGTGTGCTGGGCTGTGTCCGTGTCAGTGTCCATCCACTGCCACTCCCTGTCCTTTCAGCTCCTTTTCAGAAGATAAATATATGTATTTTTGTACAAAATCGTGGCCTCTGCCCGGAGCAGGAGCACTGCAGGAGCTTTCACAGTGTGATGACACACAAAAGCACACGTGCAATAAGCAGGAATTGCGTTTCACCTGGCCCTGTGACCTGGCAGCAGCCTGCAGCCAGCACAGCACAGCATCCCCAGACCAGACACCTCTGCCTTCCCCCCAGGAAAAGCAGGCACAGCTGGCTTTGGGCCATATGGGGATGGAGATATGTCTTCTACACCTGGCTTGGGTCAGTCCTGAGCTGGGAATTCATGAACTGCCCCCAGCAGGGACCCTTGTCCGGTGCCTCCTGCTCCATCTGTCCAACCCAGCCTCCCAAACACTCATCCCTGACCTGCTCAGCTGAGCAGAAAAGGATCCGAAACCTTTCCCACCTTGGGGATCTGAAAGTAGAAGTGGTATTGGCAGCTGTGCAGGTGGGTTTGTTCCTGTAATGGTGTGACATGTCAAGGAGCCTTGTTATTGGAAATTGGAAAACTGGGAGTGGGACACTGCCAGGTCCAGTGCCTGGTGGGGTGGAAGGAGCTCACTTCTCCCCAGTTCCTGCCCACACCTCCTCCTGCCCATGGTGGGATGCTGTGGTTCTGTCCCCTGGGATCATCTGGGGTCCGTAGGAAATGGCACTCCCCATGTTTGTGACTGGGCTGTGTGGGCTCAGTTCAGTTCCTTGTGCCAGAGGCGATTCCTGAGCCACAGAGCTGGAGGTCGGTGTCCCCCCGTGCAGGTTCAGCTGTGCCTCACTCACTGGGCCCTTCCCCATCCCTGAGGCAAACCACAGCTGCTGGTGCTGTGCTCAGGGATGTCCCTGGGCTGTGGCTCACTGGGGCAGTTCTTCTGAGGCAGAACAGCCTCCGAATGTGGAGCTGATGGAGCAGACACAGCCTGAGGTGTCCCCTGCCCTGCAGCCCCTCCTGTCCCAGCACAGCCTGGAGCTGGGAGTGCCTGCCCGGCCACAGACACACACCTGGAGGATTACCCAGATGAGTATTAATTATCACACTTAAATGCCCCTCAGCTATGATTGCTTTGTTTCCCAGCCCTGCGGTGGGGACAGCAGACGTGGGGATCGTGGCAGAGCTCAGCCATGCCCGCCTGGGGGGGCACAACATTCCTGTGGGGAGCAGCACTCCCAGCCCTGCAGGGACCTCCTGCCCAGGGTGAGCTGGAGGAGAGCAGGGGGAGCTGTGCTGGGCTGTGCTGAGGTTCTGTTTGCCCTGTTTGTGAGGGGTGACATCTGTCCAGCTGCAGGGCTCAAGGTGCTTCCCAGTGTGGGGAGACTGAACCTGTCAAATCATGTGTGGTCTGGGGCAGTCACCTTCCTCCCTGCTTTGACTCTGGCTGGGCATGGTGCCATGGGTGGAACTGGGCCAGCCCTGTGTTCCCATTGCTCTGTCCTCACAGCCCAGCATGGCTCAGAGCCTGGGGACACAGGGACAGGTGGGCCCAGGAGCCACTGTCCTGCAGAACAGACCTGCTCTACACATGGGAATATCAAAACTGGACTAAAATTGTTCCCAAGCATAAGGGCAGCAATGCTCTTGAAAGTAACACCCTTGAGTGAGACCCTTCCCACTGTGGGGATCTTCCCTTGCACCTGAGCAGCTCTTTGACATCCCACCAGGCAGTCTGTTCCCTTTGGGGTAGCACACATCTCCCATTTGTGCCATTTTGGGTTGGTTTTCCCTTTGTACAGCCACCTGGGCCACACGCACCAGGATTCCTGAGCTCCTCTTGTCTGTGTGTTGTCTCCTCAGACCTCTGGCCACATTTACGGCTCTGCCCCAAAGTCTCAGCAGTTTATGATTAACCCCAGGCCTGGGGATGCTGAGCAGGAGCTGTGTCCAGCAGGAGTGATGCCACATGGGCTCAGGACATTCCTCTCACCCTCAGCCCCATGTGCTTTGGGGTGGGATGGCATCACCTGGTCTGCCAGGGGTGCCTGTAGCCTCTGTTCCAGAGGACCTGCTGTCCTGCTGGGCTCCATCTCCAGTGTTTTCCTCCCCCTGGGTGTCACCTTCCTTTGTCCCACATCCAGCACTGCTCTCCCCCTTCAGCTTGGTTCATTTTGGGTTCTTTGGTCACTTTGTCCATCTCCACACACGAGGGTCTGTTAACCCCCACGCCTGCTGAAGATGCTGAAGGAACCAGGGCAGTGCTGGGACTCACAGACCCTGTTGGGTCTTTCCAGGCCAGGGTGGGTTCTGCCAGGTTTGGGACTTGCAGGGCAGAAGGGGCTGCACCCACCCTGTGTCACCTGCTCCCTGCAGCACCTGGCACAGCATCCCTGTGCAAACCCATGGGTGTGCCTCTGCCACAGCCATCCTTGATCCTTCCCTGCAAGGTCTGGGGAGGTTTGACCTGAATTCACTCTTGTTCCTACAGATTTGTTGGCTTGGGATGCTTGCCCCTTCGTTTTCCAGAGGAATAGTGAGGTGGTGAAGGGCCCAGCATTGCTGAGTCCCATTTCCTTTCTGCCCCATCTGCGTGTGTGAGTGCTGGGAGCGGGTTTGTCAGCGCCTTTCAGGGTCTTCGCAAAGAGCAGATTTATTTTCTGCTATGCTGAGAATTAGCTCCCCTTTCTTCCTCTTCCCTCTGCCCCCGCTGGAAAGAGAGAGAATGCAGGGAAGAAGAAAGGATTTCCATCGCGGCGGTGATTGGCACAGCCCTGAATGAGAGGTCATTCCAGCCGGCTCTTTCTTTTCAGGGCCCTTTTTTCCTGCTCCCTGTATTCAGGCTGGCAGCATTCTTTCTTTTCAAAGCTCCTCTGTCTGTCTCTCTCTTCCCCCTCCTTTATTTTTCATCCCTTTTCTTTACTTTTGCTGTCTTTTCATTCTGTTTTTCTCCACCCCCTTGGGGCTCCATTTTTTTCTTTCCCTTTTCCTCTATTCAGTTCCTTTTTTTCTTCTTGCATCTCTTGAATAGCTCGGCTATTTTCGGAGAGGAAAGGGACTGTGCCGGGGAGAAGCCGTTACAGCAAGGAGGAACTTGAAAGTCTTTTCTTTCCCTGTTTATTTCATTTAAAAGCAAAAATTGTTTTCCAAGGCAGAGCGAGGGTTGTGTGTGGAGCCTTTGAAGCCAGGCTGGGACAGCAGCAGGGCTGGGGGCCCTCCCTGCTCCTGGCAGTGCCGAATTTTCTGCTGGTCCCAAACCAGTGACAAAACCTTGGAGCACTGAGGCTCTGGGCTTGGTGCTTCCTTGGCTGGGCTCTGGGTGTGGGTGCTGCCAGGGGGTCCAGGCAGCAGCAGCCCCTCTCCCCAGCTCACCCCACACCAGTTACGTGATGTAAAGGCTCTTCCTGCCTCTGGGCTCAGGAGCAGCTGCATTTTTAGGGATGATGTGACCATAAGTTCCAAAGGCAGATCCTGGAGTTCTCCACAGCAGCGTGCACAGGGATGGGAGTGAGGGGCCATGTCTGTTCCAAAGGGGAATGGAGGGCTCACGTCAGGACACGTGGGACGTGCCAGGGGCCTGGTGTGCAGGGTGGACATTGGCCATGGTCAGTCCCTGCACCCAGATCAGAGGGACATGAATGCCAGGGTTCAGTCCCTTGCCCGGGGGGGTGACAGGAAGGGTCTCACACACATCCACAATGCCATGGTGATGTGGTGGTTCTGAGGAAAGCCATGGCTCAGCAGGTGAGGCTGGGCTCAGTGTCACTGCTCCAGGTGCCACCAGGGCTCAGCTTGCTGTCACCACTGCCCTGGTGCCACACTCTTGGAAGGGCTGTGAGGGCACAGGGGCTGGAAGATCAGGCCTGAAGCATGATCAGTGTCAGGGGAGAGATGCTGAGCCCTGGGACACAGCAGCGAGAGCTCCCTGGGCAGGCAGGTGGGGCCAAGAAGAATCCCCTTCCCAAAACTCTCCCTGCCTGGGCACCACTCTGGGCATGAACCATTGGTGGCTTTGGTGCACCTTCAGTGGGGCTTTGGTGTGGTTTTGATGCAGCTTTGGTGAGGTTTTGGTGCAGTTTTGGTGCATCTTGGACTGCTCACAGAACACAGGTTTTCCACCCCCTGGCTACAGAAGAATGCTGACTCCAGCATTTGCTCTTTGCTCATACAAACCTCCCTAAAGAGACCTCCCCAGAGCAGGAACAGGCTGGTGGCCACAGGCCTGCTCCATTGGGCTACTGGCTGTGCCACAGCACAGGAGTCCACAGTGTGGAAATGACCCCAAGCCAGAACCAGGCTCCCTGCTCCTTCCACTGGCCCCAGAACTCAGAGCTGCCCGTCTTCCACCGATATTCCACTACCCCATGCCCAAATGGATGCAATCAGGACTCTGATTTTTCAGGAAACACCTTTTCCATATGAATTTTAGTCTCTCCTTGTTTTGCTCCAACACAGCATTTGGCACAGGAGCTGCTGACCTCTGCTCTGGCTGTGTTAGGATCATGGAGTCACAGAATCCCAGATTTGGAGGGACCTCAGGGATCACCCGGTCCAGTCTGTTCTGGGAAAAGTTGGGACAAGAGGGGCTGGAGGTCAGGGCTGTCAGGTGCTGGAGAAGGGGTGGCAGGGCAGTGTGACCCCCTTGTCCTCGGCCAAGAGGCACTGGGGGTGTGGGCAGGGGTCCCGTGCCAGGCGTGTGGGCTGCAGGAGGGCAGGAGCGGGGCCGGGGCCCCGTGGTTAATTAAACAGATCATTTCTTTAAAGTGAGATTCAAATAATTGTAACCCTGAGATAGAGAAGGCTTTGAGAGAGATGAAAAGGGAGATAGAGAGAAAGGAAGCAAAGGACAGAGGTTCAGAATGGAGAGAGAGATTAGGAGAGAGATGAAAGAGAGAGGAGAAAGATAAGAGGGAGAGAGGGGACAGATCTCGGTGCGAGATGGGCGTTGCCAGGGAAACGGGAAGAATGAGGGAGCAACTGGAAGGATGGAGGAGCAGAGGATACTGGGGGTGGGGAGCGAGGGATGGAGGAACAGAGGGGTGGATGGAGGAACACAGGAATAGAGTAACAGAGGGATAGAGAAGTGAGGGGTGGAGGAACAGAGGGATGGAGGCTGGAAGGATGGAGGGCAGAGGGACTGAGGAGCAGAGGGATGAAGGAACAGAGGAATAGAAAAGTGAGGGATGGGGGCTGGAGGGATGGAGGAGCCGAGGGATAGAGCCTCTGTGTCATAAGGAGGAAAAGGGGGATTTCCAGCAGAACAGGAAGCAGGAGTGGGATGTCACAGCTCAGCACAGGCGCCTGTGTGCTGGGCAGAGCATTTGGGGTGGCAGCTCTGTCCCTCTGCAGTGAGACCTGCTGCTGTCCTTAGCCTGACCCTCTCACCCCGGGTCCCAGTGGTGGATCCATATCCCTGGGCAGATAATGGGGGAACCAGGCAGTTCTGTGCTCATCACACTCCTGTTCTGCAGCACTGGTAACCTCTGGGTATTTGAAAGCCATTTCCTTTCCCTCCCAGTCAGAGTTTGCCAATAACCATACATTTTCAAAGGGGTAAATATTTACCTCTGGTTGATGGACACAGTGATCAGAGTGAGAATATCCTAGTTCCATGGAATATTTTCAGAGGAAGTGCCCATGAAGAGGCTGGGGAGGGTTTGATGTGCTCTGATAACGCCCTGTCCTCCATGAGCTCTTGTCTCTCCCAAAGCCTCACTTTCACCAACTTCGTTTTCCACCTGCTCTTATTAAAAGTATGATCAACATCCCTCTGCGAATCCCAGATTTTGTGGGGGTTTTGTGAAGCCAAAGCCCCCAGAGACTGCTCTTTCTCCACCCAGGAGCATTTCAGTGACACGTGTGATGTCACATTTGTCGCTGGTTGGGGATCGCAGGGAGCAGCCACACTCTGATCCACTGACAGTGGAGGTTTCTTTTTTCTGAAGAAGTTTTCCTTAAAACAAAAGTTTTCCTTTGAAAATGTAGTTTGACAGTATCTGGTGTGGAGACACTGACTGAATTTAAACAGTTTTTTTTATTTGTTTTCTGTGGCAGCAGCACCTGGCCCCATGACTCCTGCTTATTTCTTAAAGCTTTGGTTCATTTTTACAGCAGCTCCTCTGTATCAGGGTCAGTTCTGGGGCAAGAAGTGCCAGTTTTGGTTCTGCCATGGTGTGTGGAGCCGCTCTGTGGGTCAGCCCCTGGCACACACCACCAGCACAGAGCCAGGGCCAGGCAGTGCAGCCAAGGTGACCCCCAAATCTGTGGGGCTGGTGCAGGACAGACATGCTGGGTCAGGTTTAAGAATAATTTTAGTTGGGATTTTCAGGAAGACAACATTTTTCTGTTTGGAATTGTGGGGGGTTGAACAGCTTTATGTGAAATCTGCAGGCAAGATGAAAGCCTGTTTTCCCCTTTATTAAATTTAAATGAAGGCTGCTTTTGAAAAAGAAAGGAAAATAAAATCAAAGGTTTTCTCACAAATATCAGATCCATTATCAGCCATTTTCTGGTAAGAAGTCTTGAACAGTTTTACTACCTCATTCCCCAGTAAGAACCCCCCATGCCCAGGGTCTTAGTTTGTCCTGGGGCTCGATCCTGTGCCTTGGGAGCTTTTCCCACAAGGTCTGCCCCACCACATCTGTCCCTGGGGAGCCCCCCGAGACCCCCAGGCAATGGGGGCAGAGGGGCTGCAGGAGGGTCCTGCAGAGGGCCCTGCAATGGGACCCTGATGAGCTGGGATAAGACAGAGCAAGTGAGTATTTGGGGGGCTAATAATGGAGCAAGAGAGGAAAACAGAAGTAAAATAGCACAAAGAAGTGAAAGCCATGAAAAAAAAAAACTGCTTTAAGTGACCAGGTTGTGAGTGAGGAGCCGGTGGAGGCTCTGAGGGGGGCAGCCAGGGCAGGGGATGGCAGGGTCTGCAGGATGTGCCAGGGCAGAGCCTGGATCTTTCCAGATGTGTTGGGAAAGATGGGAGGAGAGACTGCACCAAAACTTTAGAGTGGGAGGAGAAATGATGAAAGATCCCCAAATTTCACAACCCCAAAGGATCAGGGACAGCAGCCACCACTGCTGGCCCCAAGTGCATCTGTCCTGCGGGGTTGGCGAGGGGGAGATGGACGAGTGCCCTGGGGGTGCAGTGATGAGATGGATGAGTGTACTCGGGGTGCAGTGATGAGATGGACGAGTGCCCTGGGGGTGCAGTGATGAGATGGATGAGTGTACTCGGGGTGCAGTGATGAGATGGACGAGTGCCCTGGGGGTGCAGTGATGAGATGGACGAGTGCCCTGGGGGTGCTCAGGGTGCAGTGATGAGGTGGACGAGTGCCCTGGGAGCTCAGCACTTGCCAGCATGTCATGGAGGGGACATTGGCAAGTCTGTCTGTCCACGTGGGAGAAGGCTGGGCAGGCAAGGGTCTGCATTGGAAAATGAGCCCCAGGGACCTGAACCTGGCCCAAAGGGCTGGACTTTAAAACTGGAGGTTCTGAAGGGCTGGAGGAGGGTTTGGCTCCCAGTTTTCGACCCTGAGTGCGGTGGGTGAAAGGTCTGGAGGGCTGTGCTGGGCAGCAGGAGGAGCTGCTCGTGTCAGTGCTGGGACTGGAGCATCTGCACAGTGCTGGGGCTCTGCTCCAGCCCTGGGCAGGGTACTGCCGCAGGGGCAGCACCGCTGGCCATGAGCTGTGCTCTCTTTGGGCTGCTGGAACCAGGCTGGCAGCAGCACCCCGGAGCACAGAGGTGCTCTGCACTCCGGGGTGCTGGGAATTTCCTGGGGAGCTGGAATAGTGACCCCACCTCACTTGCCAGGGTATTGGGAAATGGTGTTTCCAGCTGCCTCGGCAAGTCCCGAGGCGTGACAGGGAAGTGAGAGCGGGAAGTGGAGCAGCTGCCTCTACCCAGTTCTGCTTCCCCGTGTGCTGTTTGTGCAGCTGCTGCTCCGGAGCGCCACAAACCCACACACACAGCGCCTCAAATCTTCCACACCGTGTCCCGAGGCTCGTGTGTCCGATGGAGACGGGTGCAGAGAGGTTTGTGCAGCACAAGGCTTTGGCTTTTTTTGAGAGGGGAGCTCATCCCCTCTCCCAGCACCGAGTAGGAACCACGTTTACTTTTCCCCTGTTTTGGGGCGGTTTTAAGAGTCCCCGGCACTGGTCGGGGGAACGTGTGGGTGCGCTGTTCTTGCAGCCGCCTTGTCTCGTGGTGCTTTTTTTGGGGGGCACAGACCCAGCACGTACTGGGGGGCCCGCTGACCCCCCTGCCATGCTGGGGAGAGCAGCTGTGTCCCTGTCCCGTGTCCCTTCTGCTCTGCCTGCGGTGAGCAGCTCGGGGGAGCCCCATGGGAAGGGGGAAGGGGGTCCGGCCCCGGGGCTGTTCAGTGCACCCGCCGCGGATCGCTCTTCTTCCTCCCAGCCCTCCTCCTCTTCCCGCCGCCGCCCTCCCTCCCCCACTCCTCGCTTTGTTCCTCTGCCTCCGCACTAGTCCTCCCCTCATCCCCTTCCTTCTCCTCCCCCTCCCACCCCCATCCTCTTCCTCTCCATCTCCTCCCTGCCGCCTGCATCCGCCCCTCCTCTCCACCCCGGTCCCTCCCGCCCCCGATCCCGCCCGCTGCCGCTCCGGGGTTCCCGGGCACACGGGGGTGCCTGGCTGAGACCTTCCCCTGGCAGCTCAGGCCTGGGCAGGGTCCCCTCCCCGGCTCTGTCTGACCCTGGGCCAAGAGTCACCAGTGCTGTGGTCAGTGCCATCCCCGTGGTGGCCCGGCAGATGGGAGGGGAGCTGAGCAGGGACCCGGTACCCCCGATGTACCCCCGATGTCTGCAAGCAGTCAAGCCCCTGCCCCCTCCCTTTCTCTGTCTGTTCTCATACTGGTTCTTGACCATCCTCATCA
This sequence comes from Cinclus cinclus, assembly GCF_963662255.1. Taxonomy (NCBI): domain Eukaryota; kingdom Metazoa; phylum Chordata; class Aves; order Passeriformes; family Cinclidae; genus Cinclus; species Cinclus cinclus. The sequence goes on from NC_085058.1 coordinate 21,525,325, forward strand.
TCCTCATCATCCTCATCATCCTCATCATCCTCATCATCCCATCCCATCCCATCCCATCCCATCCCATCCCATCCCATCCCATCCCATCCCATCCCATCCCATCCCATCCCATCCCATGTGCTGTGGCTGGTGTTTGGGTGTGCAGGGCATTGGCAAGAGGGGACACTTTTGGGGTCAGCAGGAGCAGGCAGCACAGAGAGGCCAGTGTCCTCAGCCCTGCTCAGGGTCCCTGCAGCCGACCTGCTTGCAGGGATGATGCCCAGGCACTGTGGGGTTTCCCTTCTCCAAAGTGGAGGTTCATCCCACGATCTCCTTATGCTGGGCAGGTTCTCCTGGGACTGTGACAGGATCTGTCTCAGAATTTATCCCTGTTTCACCTCCCCCGCAAGATTCCGTTGTTGTAGCTGCAGGAATAATTGTATTTAGGGGAACACTCCTTCAGCAGGAGAAAGCAGCAGCTCCCAGGCGCATGGCTGCCTGTCCTCTCTGGCTGCTGGGGGAGGATGCTGTGGTGGTGCTGGCACCCCCAGGGCGGGTGTGCCAGCCCCCAGGGCTGAGCCCATCACAGCCTCTGCCTGTGTCCTGCTGGTCCTGCTGGGTCTGGGTCCCGTCCCTCGTGCTCCCTGTGCTGTTGCTGCTCCTGCTGGAGCTCAGAGCCACACTCAGCTGTGAGCAGTTCCCAAACTGTGCGGGCACTTGTTCCCTGGAGTCACTCCTAGGAGCCTGAGGGCATACAAGCAGCCAAAGCCCAGCCCCAGGAACTAACAACCTCTCCAGAGAGGCTGACGGTGGGCACGGATCCAAGCTTCCCTCCTCCTCCCAGCTCTACAGTGGAAACCCCTGGGGCCACTGTGTCCCCACATCCTGGGCTGTGTGGTGCTGGGGACCCACACTGGCATTAGCCGTGTCAGTCTGGGGTTCACTAAGGGAAGCAGTGAGGGCTGGAGCGAGCCGGGGCACAGTGGCTGTGCTGGTGGGGTGCCAGGGGCTCAGGGCCGTGTCTCTCCCTCCCCAGCCATGACAGCGTAGGCCGGCAGCGAGAGATGGATCGGTTCAGCGAGTGCGGGACGCAGACGGATGCTGTGGTGGTGCTGTCCCTGGCCCAGGCTGCGGTCCTGGGCCTGGTGTCCGACAATGAGCTGCTCGGGGCCACCGTCACCCCTGCTGGCTTCTTCCCGGGGCTGGCTGGGGAGCAGCTGGACAATGCCTCCATGGAGCCTGGGGAGCCTGAGGGTGAGGAGCAGGCGCCTGGGGATGGGCAGGACGAGGATGCCCTGGAAGCAGACTCTTCCCTGGAGAAGCATGCCCGGAGGAGGAAGAGGCCACCTGTGAGGCTGATGCCCAAGGTCAAGAGCGAGAAGGCAGAGGTGGAGGCCGAGCCACCATACAGCATGCTGGTCCCTGGGGACGAGGAGGGCGAGGAGCAGCCCAGCCACGCGCCCCAGCCCCCCCAGCCCAGCCAGGAGCCGGCGGGGCAGAGCGGTGCTGTAAAGATGATCGACCTGGGCACCTTCAGCAGGAAGCCCCGACGCCTGCGGCACCTGCGCCGGCATCGGGAGCTGGAGGGCACCGAGCGCCGGCGAAGGGGCAGCGACGTGGCCAGCGGCACTGTGGGGGCCCCACAATCTGTGGGCACCTTCGAGGCAGGTGCCCCATCCCCTGGTGAGGTGGAGGCCCCAGCGCCAGCGTCCCCCGAGCAGGTGAAGACCGAGCAGGGCTGTGGATGGCAGGAGCCGGGGGAACTGGAGGTGGCCGGCGGCACCAGCGAGCACAGCAGGAAGGCGCAGCTGGACCGGCTGGACATCAACGTGCAGATCGATGACTCCTACCTGGTGGAGGCGGGCGACCGCCAGAAGCGCTGGCAGTGCCGCATGTGTGAGAAGTCCTACACCTCCAAGTACAACCTGGTGACCCACATCCTGGGCCACAACGGCATCAAGCCCCACTCCTGCCCGCACTGCAACAAGCTGTTCAAGCAGCCCAGCCACCTGCAGACCCACCTGCTGACCCACCAGGGCACGCGGCCCCACAAGTGCGGGGTGTGCAGCAAAGCCTTCACTCAGACCAGCCACCTGAAGCGGCACATGCTGCTGCACACCGACATCAAGCCCTACAGCTGCCGCTTCTGCGGCCGCGGCTTCGCCTACCCCAGCGAGCTGAAGGCGCACGAGGTGAAGCATGAGAGCGGGCGCTGCCACGTGTGCGTGGAGTGCGGGCTGGACTTCTCCACACTCACCCAGCTGAAGCGGCACCTGGCCACGCACCAGGGCCCCACGCTCTACCAGTGCCTGGAGTGCAGCAAGTCCTTCCACTACCGCAGCCAGCTGCAGAACCACATGCTGAAGCACCAGAACGTCCGGCCCTTCGTCTGCACTGAGTGTGGGATGGAGTTCAGCCAGATCCACCACCTCAAGCAGCACTCGCTCACGCACAAGGTAGGGGCTCAGGGTCCTCTGGGTGCTGTCCTCATCGTGCCCAGAGATGTGCCAGCTCTGGATGTGGGTGCTGGCAGCGAGGAGTGTCCCAGTGCCCCCAGTGTTGGGAGGAGGTGGGTGGTGCAGGTGGGCAGTAGCATCTGTGGCTGGCATTAGCTGGGGACAGTGGCATGCAGTGAGGGGGTCCCTGGGACCCAGCCCCTGCCCTTCTGGGGGTTCCCTTCCTCATGGAGGGAGTTTTAGACCTGCTGCAGGGTAACCTGGGCAGTCCTGTCCAGGAGCTCACGGCCCTTCTGGCCAGGTTGTGTGTAGGTGTTTGCCCCTTTCCTTGAGCTTGTTAATGGGGAGCAATTGGGCTGAGCCCCAGAGCAGTGCTGATGCTCAGGTGCCCTTACAGAGCCTGTCCAGCCCCCACCCACAGCCCCTGCATGTTGCTGGGCTCTCAGATACATCCCGTGCTGTGCTTAGCACAAGGACTCCATCCCTTACCCATGGGGTCCCTTCTCCACTCTTGGCACCAGTATCCCCAGTGCCTGGGGGTCTGCCCAAGCTCGGCCCCGGCCCACAGCTGTCCCACCCCTGGCAGGGCGTGAAGGAGTTCAAGTGTGAGGTGTGCGGGCGGGAGTTCACCCTCCAGGCCAACATGAAGAGGCACATGCTGATCCACACCAGCGTCCGGCCCTACCAGTGCCACATCTGCTTCAAGACCTTCGTGCAGAAGCAGACGCTCAAGACCCACATGATCGTGCACTCGCCTGTGAAGCCGTTCAAGTGCAAGGTACCGGGGGGGCTGATGGAGCTGGGCACATGGGGGCACAACTCCTACTGTGCTATACCCCAGGAATCTGGCCAGGCTGAGTACCTGGGCATGGAAGCAGTTTCATGATGCTTCCCATGCTCGCTTGGGCATGGATTATCTGCTCCAAGCTGTGATGGGAGCATTGCTGCTGCTGAAATGACAGCCAGTGCCTCCCTCTGACCAGTGCTGGATGCTTTGGAGCTCCCAGCAGCATCAACACTGCATCCCCAAGCCCCCCACCCAGAGTAGGAGGAGGGAGGGACCCCATTATTCACAGCGGGAGCCACAAGGGACTCCAGGAGGACTACTCCTGGCAGGAGCCCCAGGGGACCCTGGGGGCCAGGTGTGTGCTGCAGAGCCTTTGCCAGCCCTGGGGCTGACCATGGGCACACTGCTGGCAGGTTTGTGGGAAATCCTTCAACCGCATGTACAACCTGCTGGGGCACATGCACCTTCACGCCGGCAGCAAGCCCTTCAAGTGTCCCTACTGCTCCAGCAAGTTCAACCTGAAGGGCAACCTCAGCCGGCACATGAAGGTCAAGCACGGGGTGATGGACATCAGCCTGGACAGCCAAGGTGGGTTCCTGGTGCGGGCTGGGTGTGGTGGCTGCCCCTTAGCCCTGGGGGCTGGGCTGCGCCCTGCTGGCTGCCTAAGGTTCGGGTCTTCTCACCCAAGGGCTACCCCCACCAGCAGCCCAGATCGAGCAGGGCTGCGGCTCCTGGGCAGTTCTGGGCTCCAGAGCCAGGGAGGGGGGAGCTTCTGGCCCCAGCCCTCCCCACAGGTCCATGACTGCATGTCCCTGTGCTGACTCCTAGATGCCATGATGGAGCTGGCTGGGGCTGATCACACTGAGCTGGACGGCCAGCCTGAGATGGATGACTTCGAGGAGGAGAACTCTTACGGCTACGGGGCTGTGGGCAACCCCCCAGACGAGCTGGCCGAGCAGGCCATGAAGGAGATGGCCTACTACAACATGTTGTAGCCAAGGCTGGTGGGGCTCTGGGGGCTTGGTGGGGTTAAAAGGGGCTGCAGCACCCAGCCAGCCCCGGAGTTGGAGGGGTGGCTTCTGCTGGACTTGGGGAACACAGGGAAATCCAGAAGACTTTGCTGGAGCTGCCTTGGCTCTGTTGCTGCCCCCCTGTCCCTGCCTGCACCCTGTACCTGTGACTTGAAGCTGCAGGCCGGGGAGATATGACCCAGCAGATCACTGAATGAGTAAGGATGGAAGGGGCTGCTGTGGAACAAGATGATGAGCATCACTAATTATTCTACCTCCTGGGTCCCCCCCTCGCTGCACAGGGGTTCCCCCGATGGGCAGAAGTCCCTGCCCTCATGAGGAGGTGGGTTTGCATTTCCCACTCACGCCAGGGCTCCCTGTGCCAGCCCCTGGGATGCAGAACAGAGTATTTTCGTAGAAGCTCAGGGCGCAGTCAGCGCCCACAGCTCCGGGTCTGGAGCTGCAGCCAGCGGTGGATCCGGGGGAGGCAAACCCAGCCCAGCCCCAGCAAATGATGGTATTTTGAAAGTAATTTATTTTTTTCAGATGTGCCGCGTGGTTGGATTTATCTTTTCACAAGTTCAGTTCCCTTCAACCAATGTGCTTTGTAAACCCGTGTAAGCTGTGTGGTCTGTGTGAGGAGAGGGGGTTGTAAGGGGCTGAGGACCAGAGCGGGGTCTTGGGTAGAACGCCCCACTAAGGAACTGGCACCCCCTCCTTGCCCCACAGCTGCTCTGGAGCTGGAGGAAAAGGCTCCCATGGGGGCAGCCTGTGAGGCGAGGGTTTGCCTCCTTCATGCCCAGGGATTTGGCAGGGAAGCAGCTGGGGCAGTGCTGAGTCTCGGACCACTTTGGGCTCTTCGCTCTCTGCTGTGGGGCAGAGGACTCGCAGCACCCACAGCATCGCCCTCCAGAGCTGGGTTGGGTCCTGGCAGGCATCAGGACCTGAGGACCAGCCAAGGCACGGGGTCTGGGACACTGTGCTGACCCCACACACACCCTACACTTTCTGTCAGTGGCTGCGTTCCCTGCAGCACCATCTGCCCCATCCCCAGAAGCCCTGGGGTACTTCTGAGTGTGGCACCACTCAGTCCCCCAAAGGCAGTGTGCCTACTACCCCTGCCACCCACCTTTTCCCCCCACTACCAGCCAGCCTTGGGGCAGGATGGAGATGGCCACAACCTTGGTCAGCCCTGACCCTCCCTCACCACGGCAGGGCTGTGGTCCCCCATGTGCTACCTTCAGGCAATGCCAAAATGCTGGAGTGCACAGCCCCCCCAGGCTGGCCAGGCTGAGCCGAGGGGCCTGGCTGCCCCCCATGCCCTCACTGCAGAGCTGTGCCAGGTGATGTGCCATGCCTGGGGAGATATTTAATGGCACCACACAGTTACGGGGTACATGAATCGGGGCAGGACAGACACACCCCTACCTCCCCCCACCCCTGCATGTCCCTGCTACAAAGGCTTTAAAAATACTCCTAAGAAAACTTTGGAAAACTTATTCAACTGTTCCTGAGCTGTGCTGGTGAGTTGGGGGGGGGGGGGGGGAGGGGCACTTGGCCCCTCCCAGCCCCATCCATCCCAGAGATAGGGAGGCTGTCCCCTATTTCTTGCCCAGAGCCTTGTCCAGGTTGTTCTTGATGGCATCAAGGAAGTCAGTCGTGTTCACAAAATGCTCATTCAGCTTCACACTGGAGAGACAGGGAGGGATTGGTGGGGGTCCCTGCCCACCTCCTCCCACAGGCACCACAGCCCCGGGTCCAGGATGTGGCCCCTGCCCACCCCAATCAGTTGTGAATAGCCACCCCAGGTCCCTGGTGACTGTCCAGAGAGGCCAGTATCTCCCTGTGGCCACTGTGCACAGCCAGCTCCTGATCACTTTCCTACTCTTGTGGCTGCCCTGCAGGGCCACTCCACCCGCACAGCCACCCGAGCAGCCAAGTTGCCCTAGTGCAGGTGGCTGCCCCCCTGCCCTGCCCCGAGAGCCACCCGTACTTGGCAAGGCCATGGATGCAGCCAGCAAGGTCCTTGGTCATGGTCCCGCTCTCCACCGTGTCCACACAAACCTTCTCCAGCATCTGTGCAAACCTGGGGACAGCAGCACTGTGGCTCCAGCAGCACCACGGGCCCTGCCACGACTGCCACCTGAGCAGCTGCTGGCAGGGACCCTCACCCAGGGACCCCCAGCCCACCCTGCTCACCTGATGAGGTCAGGGTTACTGTCCAGCTTGCCCCGGTGCTCCAGGCCACGTGTCCAGGCGAAGATGCTGGCAATGGGGTTGGTGCTGGTGGGTCGTCCCTGTGCAGAGACAGTGGTCAGCTGTCTGGCGAGGACAGCACACCGTGGGCAGCCTGGCACAGGCAGCTCACAGGCTCTGCTCACTGGCACAGCGCACCCACCTTCTGGTGCTCCCGGTAGTGGCGGGTGACGGTGCCATGGGCGGCCTCGGCCTCAATGGTCTTCCCATCCGGACACACCAGGACAGAGGTCATCAACCCCAGGGAGCCGAACCCTGCGGTGGGACAGGGGTCAGGACAGCTCCCAGGGGTGATGATGCAGGGTCCACCACACCCTACCCTGCTCCACCTTGGGCCAGGATGTCTGACTGGACATCTCCATCGTAGTTCTTGCAGGCCCAGACAAAGCCACCGGATGATTTCAGCATCTGGGCAACCATGTCATCGATGAGCCGGTGCTCGTACCAGATCTTCAGCTTGTCAAACTCCGTCTTGTAGTGCCTGGGAGCCCAGGCCAGGGGTCAGCCATGCTCACCCACGTGGGTCTCACTGCCAGTGCCCCCAGGACAGCCCCCTCAACAGCCCAGCCACCCCACGCCCATACTTATCAAAGATCTCCTGGAAGATGTCCTTGAAGCGGCCATCGTAGGCCTTGAGGATGGTGTTCTTTGTGCTCAGGTAGAGTGGCCACTTCTTCTGGATGGCGTACTGGAAGCAGCTGTGCGCAAAGCCAGAGATGGACTGCGAGGGAAGCACACGAACCTCATGGGACCCCGTCCCTCAGCCTGGCATCTCCCCCACGGTGGCAAGGCCCTGCAGGGACCCCCTGAGCCCCAGCCCCAGCCGTACCTCATCCGTGTTGTACATGCCCATGCCCACGCCGCCGCCGGGGAAGTTGAACACCTCCCACTCCTTGGCCCCACTGCTGTCCTTGGGCATGAAGACCAGCTTGAATGTCCCAGACTTGTCCACCACAAAGTCGGTGGCTTTGTACTGTGGGGGCCAGGCAGAGCATCAGGCAGGGACTAAGGGAGCTGCTGGCCAGCCCCACGCTGCCGGCCCCTGCGCTGGCTCACCTGGTCACCATGGGCATGACGGCCAATGGTGATGGGCTTGGTCCAGCCGGGCACCAGACGAGGAATGTTCTTGCAGATGATGGGCTCCCGGAACACCGTCCCCCCCAGGATGTTTCGGATGGTGCCATTGGGGCTCTTCCACATCTTCTTCAGCTTGAACTCTGTGGGGCATGCAGATGGGAGCCCTGAATGACCCCCCCAGCCCCCCATGGCTCCTGCCAGCACCCAGCTCCACTGTGCCAGGGCTGCTGCCAGAGCCTGCTGCAAGGGGAGGGACAGCTAGCATGAGATCATGACTGGCACAGAGCAGGTGTCAGTGTGTCCCCAGGGCCATGGGGTCCCCACAGCACCCATGAGCCCCCCAGGGTGGGGAGAGGGGCACAGCACTGGGTATGGTGCACCCCCCAGCCCACCAGAAACCGGAGCTGACAGTGGGAAGGCATTGTTGACCCCAGGGGGCTGTGCACAGACAGGAGGCTCAGCACCCCATGGAGCTGCCAGCACCCTCCCACTGGGACGAGAGCTTGGCCCCTTGCCCTGCCCACCTTCCACCCTGGCTTCATCAGGCGTGATGGTGGCACACTTGACAGCCACGCTGTACTTCTGGGTGGCCAGCGCTGAGTCAATGGTGACCTGATCATCCGTCTTGTCCCGATGTGGCAGCCCCAGGTCGAAGTATTTTAGCTGGACATCCACGTTGGGCAGGATGAGCTGAGGGGCCAGGAAAGTGTCAGAATGGGGGGACAGGCTGGGGAGCAGCACCACAGCAAGGCCAGCCCTGGCACCGATCCTGGCCCAGCCTGGCTGCCTGCCCAAGATGGTCGACCCTGGCCAAGATGGTTCTGCTGGCAAGGATAATCCCCCCTGCCTTGAACACGCCTCCCTGTGTGAGACAGCTCCCGCTGCCGCTGCCCCTGCCCCGGACTGCCTCACTTAAAGGTCTTTCTGGTAATTGTGCCGATTTTACGACCTGCTTCCTGGAGACAGAGGGACAGAGGCAGGAGGGACAGACAGAGGGCAGCACAGGGATCACCCGTTCCCTGTCCGACCCCCCAGCTCCACTTGTGGCACACCCGCCCGTTCCTGGGGCAGGACCCCATCACCTTCTCTTTAATGAAGGCCCAGATGATTCGCGTCATCTCATCCCCGTCCATCTCCACCACTGGATTTGCCACCTTGATCCGCTTGTTGGCATCTGGAGAGCAGGGGGAAGCAGGGGTGTTAGGGGTGCACCCCTGGTCCCACAGCTCCACACCCTTGTGTGAGCCCAGGGCATCCTGTGGGGACCATACAGCTTCTTCCAGCCAGGTATGGGTGCCAGCCTGGCTCAGCGACAGGTACAGGTCAGGGGCGAGCTCCACTGGGGTCTGGGCCAGTTACTGGGTCCAGCACTGCTGCTCTGAGGGTCAGAGTGCAGAACCCACCATGTGAGGGGGACAGGGATAGGGGCACATTCCTCTGAGAGAGGGATCCACGTGCAAGCCGGGCTGGAACGCCTCAGTGAGATGAAGAACGGGACCAGAACCAGGAGCAGCTGCAGTCCCCTGGGGCCAGACTCGAGCACAAACCGGCGTGCAAATCCCTGTGATGATCCTGGACCAGGACTAAACCCCTCTGGGTGCCAAACCTCTCTGTGGATCAGGCTGTAAAACCGCACGTGGTACCCAGAGCAGAGGTGACCCCCCCTGAGTAGGACCTGAGCACTGACAGGGAACAAAGCTCTGCGTGGCGCCGGGAGCACGAGTGAACCCTCCTGAAGGTAAAATCCCGCGCTGGTCCGGCACCTCGAGCGAACCCGCACCAGGCTCAAACTAGGTGAGAGCGGGAGTGCAAAACGCCACGTGGAACCGGGACCAAACTCCCCTGGGACCCAACTGATCTGCGAAACCCCTCGTAGAACCGGGACCAAACCCCTCCCCAGGACCAGACCTATCTACAAAACCCTGTCCGCTAAGCCCCGCGCACCGGCGGTGAGCGTGAGCGCGGATCCGATTTCAGACACCGCCCCCCAAAAGAATCCGAGCCGCCCCCCCCGTGGGTGCGGAGCACACCCCCCCTCGTGGCGTGCACACCCCGAGAGCCCGCGGGTGTCCCCGGGTGTCCCCACTCACAGTGCCGGCGCTGCTCGGGGCGGGCGGGCAGCGGGCAGCGGGGCGGGCGGCGGAGCGCCGCGGCAGCGCCGAGACAGCGAGCGGCCATGGCGTGGGCGGACACGACCGGGCGGACGCGGGGGCGCGGTTCTCTCCGCCCCGGGGCGGGACACAGCCCCGGATCCCCCCGTGGGGCCCCGCGGGGGCTCCGGGAGGGGCTGGCGGGGTCCCGCGGTGCGGCTCGGGCTGTTGCTGCATCCCGCCGCTATGCCAAAGCTCGGGGTGGCCGCGATCCGCAGCGGTCCATGTTCCCACCAAAGGGGTGTTGCATCCTTGGGTACATCGGGCTTACGGATAAGCGGCCAAACCCCGCGTGGAACCAGGAGCAAACCCACCCGGAATCAAACCCTTCTGTTAAAATGCCGTGTGGAATGGGGACCGGGCCCGATTTGGCCAAGGACCAAATCTAGCTGTAAAACCCTGCGTGGGGTCTGGATCAAACCCCCACGGAATCTGACTCAGTTGCCAAACCCCACAGCGATCAGGGACCAAACTCCCCCAGGACCTGATCTGGTAGTAAATCCCCTCGTGGAATAGGGAACAAAACCCCCTGGGACCAGGCCTAGCTTCGCAACTTTGCATGGGACCAGGAATGAAACCTGGGGATCAGACAGAGGTTTAAAACCCCACGTGGAACTGGGAACAGCCCCACCCCCCGGGACCCTTTGAAAAAGCCCTTGTGGAACCGGTATCAGACATCCTCAGGACCAAACCTAGCCGTAAAACCCCGTACAGAACTGAGACCAAACCTCACTCCAAAACACGGTGTGAAATCGGGGGGGCACAGTGGGGCTGGGGACACGCAGACAGAGCCTGACCCTACATGGAATCCGGTGTCCCTGCTCATGGCTGGCGCGTGACTCGGCAGCTGGAACCAACTGGACAAGGGCAACTGCCACTGTTCCACCGGGGACCTTCACCTCGCCTGGCCCTGCGTGGGGAGGAGGAGGACAACGACGACAATGACGAACGACAACAGGGATGATGTACACCAGGGGCACCCCGAGAAGGTGCTTGGAGCATGCCAGGGTTGCCAGGAGGCTGCTCGGGCTGGGAATTTGTTGTCCTGATGTCCCAGCCAAACCGATGGCTTTTTTTAGCCACATGGGATGGGCAGAGCCTGCTCCAGGAAGAAAAACAGCCCTGGAGCTGGCAGCCCCCAGCGGAGGGGCTGGAGGAACCGCGGCAGTCGTTGACATCTGCCCGGCTTTAACATTAACCAGAGCAGGAGCTGGGGGGCCGCAGTGCCGGGGAGGTCAGCAGCGGTCCAGGGTCCCGGGTGTCCCTGCTCCCCCAGCCCAGCCCATGCTGCCAGCAGCCCTGCGGCCACAGGCCAGCACAGCTTAGGGGCCTGGCCACTGCCCCAGCTGCCCCCCTGGCTGCCCTTGCCCTGGCTGCCCTTGCCCTGGCCCCACGGTCAGAGCCACCCAGTGACCGCAGCGCTGGCAGGACTAGGTCAGGCCAGCGCGGCCACTGTCCCCCCCCCCCCCCCCCCCCCCCGCGAGGAAAGGACAAAAGCGGCCATGTGGCACAGGCCCAGGGAAGGCCCCAAACAAAGGCACCGCCCGTTCGTCCCTGGCCACAGCCCAACACCCTCCCTGCTGTGCCACTCCAGTGTCCCCAGCGTGGCTGCCCTGGGGAGACGAGAGTGCTGGCAGGGCTGGGTGTGGGGCCAGGACCTCAGGGAGGGACAGGTCCCACAGGTTTGGGACCCAGCCAGAGCCTGAACAAGGACACGGTGTGGGGGCTGTATGAGTTCCCTGCCGCCCGCAGGCAGGGCTGTGTCTGCCCGTGGAGGGGGCCCGGGGGCTGACAGGGGCCGTGTTTCCTTGGGTCACCCACAAACGTAAGAAGCCCAGCACTGCCCGGAGCTGCTGGCCTGCAGGCTGGAGTGGGAGCTGTGTCCCCCCCCGTCGGCGACCATCCGATCTCCTGGGGCTGCCAGCGGAATGCTGGGACCCCTGTGGGGACTCTGCCTGTCCAGCACAGCATTCCAATACCCATGATCCCAGCAGCTCTGGGCACTGCTGACACCCAGCTGCCAGCCACCAGGTCCGAGTGTGCCACTGTGGGGACACCATGGCCATGGCATCCCTGAACATGTCACCATGAGCTGCCTAGACCCATGAAGTATCCCAAAACTCCCTGAGCTGGCTATCACCACGAGGATCTCACCATGGTTTCTAGGGCTGTGTGTACAGGCATTAGGTGCCCCCATAGCCACCCCTGCCACCAGGGACCCCCAGGAAGGGCCCCCAGTGAGTGCTGCCCCCCCCAAACCAGGCTCCCCAATAGCCCCACGGTGCTGGAAGCCCCTCGGTGTACTGGGGCTGAAAAACGCAGTCCTGGGTACACCGGCACGACCCCCTTTAGGGCCTTTCTGGTGCCATCCCAGAAAGCGAGGGGGGCACAGACAGGCCCCTCCAGTTCCCACCCCCGAGAAATGAGGATGACTCCCCAGGCAGGAGCAGCCGCCCCCAGCCCGTGCTCCCCCGGGCGGTGGCGGGGCAGGGGCGGGGAGGGGCGGGCCGGCCCTTTGTTGTGCTGCGGGCGGAGCCCCCCGGAGCCGCCCCCGCACCGCCCCGCACCGCCGGGGGTGGGGGGGAAACACCGCGGAGCCGCCCCCGCTGCCTACGGCTCCCGCCGCGCCTCGGAGCCGCCAAGCGGGTGAGCTGCGGGAGGGGAAGCACCGGGCACCGGCACCGGGCACCGGTGGCGGTCGCGTGTGAGAGGAGCGAGTGTGCAAGGGGCGTGCACGGGCGGGTGCGCGTGCACGGGGCTGTGCGAGGGGCGGCGCGTGTACGCGCACGGGAGGTGGCCCGAGGGACCGGAGCGCGGAGATTTGCGGAGGGGCTGGAGCGCGTGTGAGCGTGGGAACACGCGTGTGTGTACGGCTGTGTGACTGTGCGTGTGTATGTGACAGTGACAGTGTGTGTGTGAGGGACAGTGCGTGTGCACGGCTGTGTGACTGTGTGTGCATGGCTCTGTGTGTGCGTGTGCGTGCATGGCTGTGTGTGTGCGCCTGGGTGTGCCTGTGTGAGTCTGAGCAGGTGAGTGTGCCTGTGTATGTGTGTGTTTTGTGAGTGTGTGTGCGCGCGCGCGCGCACGTGTTTTGTGTGTGTGTGTGTGTGTGGTTTTTATATGTGTTTTGTGTGTGTGTCTGTGCGGGGTGCCAGCACACCGGGGGCCATTCCCACAGCCTGTTCCCAGGTGTGTGTTTGCTGCCCAGGGTGTGAACACCCCGTGACCTGTCTGCGTGTGTTTACATGTGCTGGCTGTGCGTACACCAGGCTGAGGGTGCTTTGGACGGGCGTCACAGGCTGCTCACAGGGAGGCGTGTTAGTGCACGCTCAGGACTTGGATATGCGTGCGTGTGGTGCGTCCCATGTGTGTGATGTGCCCTGGACACTGCGGGGTGCACACATGCTGTGTGTCCCAGACATGTGGCCACATCTGCTGAGCAGCTGTTGGTGCCCAAGCTGTCCCTGGTCTTGGGGTGCAGGGAGGGTTGGGGTCCTATCGATTTTAGGGTCATCCCTTGGGTCCTAGTGCCTGCTCTGGCTGGGCCTGGGGCTGCTTCGGGGGCTGGGACTCCCTCTGACCCCAAGGAGCACTGGGGCAAGGGTAGTGAGGGTGCCAGGATGCTGGTTTGGGCTCTCTACAGAGTCAGGACCAGCTGGGAAAGGGGCACCCAGCCCTGAGCTTGGACCCTACATTCCCGCACTCCAGGGAGCTGACATGCCTGTGTTCCACCACCTCACTGCCCACAGGGGTACTCACTAGCCTGGGTTCCTGCTGGCTCTTCCCTGCCCTGTGCCAGGCCTGCCCAACAAGGGGTGGGGGCCCAGGGCAGCACCCTTGCACCCTCCCACCTATCCCCAGGTGGGCAGTGTGGGGGTGCAGGCAGGTGCTGCCATTGCAGGGGACAGCTGGAGTCTGGGGAGACCCTGTGTTTCTCAGAAGTGACTCTGCCATCGTGCAGGAGTGATGGGAGCAATGAAACAGGTGTGTGTTGTGGGGTACCCAGTGCGCGGGGTGCAGGTGCCATGTGTGCCCTGCCTGGGAAAAGGGGATGCTGTGGGGCAGTGGGGGGCTGGCTGTGTGCTACCATCGGTCCTGGCAGTGGGGTCTGAGCTCACAGTGGGCCAGAGAGGCAGGGGGACAGCCCAGCTTGACCCCGTGGGCAGCCCTTGGCCCAGGCAGGATGTCACAGCTGGTGCACCTGGAATGGGGGATGCCTCGAGGGGAGCCCTGCCGGGCTGTCGGGCCAGAGGCTGCCCCAACCCTCGTCCTGCTTGCGGCCTCTCTCAGGAGGCCGTCAGGATGCAGCAAAGCGAGGCTGTACAGGGGTATCCCCCTGCACCCCGGCTAGTCTCGGGCAGCTGGAGCAGCTGCGTGGCTGTGCAGGGCCCGCAGCCGCGCGCTGCAGGTGTGCGTGCATGCGTGCTCACACACTCTGCGTGTGCATGGCTGAGAGGAGGGACTGCCGGCTGCTGTCTGGCAGCTCCCAGCAGCCAGCCGAGCCGAGGGCGTGCGTGTGAGCCCCGCAAGGTGGGGGGAGCCCGGTAGCGTGGGCTGCATGCAAGCTGGGCACAGGTCCCTGAGCAGGGGCCATGTCCGTGCTGGGGCAGGCTGCAGAGGAAGGTGGGAGCCCGTGGGCAGCAGCAGCAGCGAGGCACACACAGCCCCGTCCCCACTCTCTGCAGACAGCAGCAGCAGCAGCCAGATCCATCACCGCCTTCCCAGGCACCCACTGCCAGTGGGAATGGGGTGGCAGGTGCTGGCGTGGGAATTTGGTGCAGAAACCACTGCCCCACATGCCTGCTGACCCCAGGCCACAGGTTTTGGTACTGCCCAAACAGCCGGCGAGGTTTCCCCATTGCCGGCAGTGGGCAGGGAGGGTGGCACGGCCGCCGTGCTGGTGCGTGCCAATGCCTGCAGTGGGGCGTGGGGCACGCACAGGCCTGTGTGAGGGCAGAGCAGGGCAGGGTGCTGCGGGTGCCCCCGGCGCTGCCCCGCTGGAGGCTGCGTGGGCAGGACGGGAGATAAATGGGAGTTTGGCGTAAACAGCCCTGGCTGCCAGCAGCGCTGGAGTGGCGCTTAAAGGCACAGGCTCTGGCCTGGTTCTGCTGCCTTTTCCTGCCCTCCTTTTCCTCCCTGCCTGCCCCTTCCCTTTCCTCCTGCTCCTGCCTGCTCACCCCAGAGCAGCTGCCCTCCGCACAGGGGCTCCCTTCCTCACTGCATGCCATCACAGCCGAGTGTCGACACGGCACTGCCACGGCCGTGCACAGGTGACAGCCGGGTCCCTGGAGCCCCCCGAGATGCTGCGAGGTGGCAAGGGGCAGGGGGCCATGGCTGCAGGATAGTCCCTGCTCCCACCCTGTTCAGGGTGACGAGCTTGGCTGGGTAGAGTCCTGTCCCGTCTGTGCCACTTCCCTCCCGGGCAAAGGTGCTGCTGATAAGGCTGGGGTGGAGCTGTGGGGCTGTCCCAAGCTTGGGAAAGAAGCAGGACTCCATTAGGAACGGCAGGAGCAATGGGGACGGGAAGGAAGTAAGGTCGATTTGGGGCAGAGGGGCACCCCACAGCTCCAGCCCCTGGACATCAGGTATGGCTGTGAGTGGGCACGTCCAAGCGGGCAGAGTGTGGGAGTATGGGCACAGCTGTTACAGGAGCATGGGCATAGGCATCCAAGGAGTGTGGATACAGCTGTCCCGGGAGGGTGGGGAGCATTTCTCCTGGGCAGGGGGCTCACAGTGGGCCCCACCATTGCGGTCCAGGACTAGGACTGACCAAGAAGGACATGGGAAGCCCTGGCCCACACTGGGAGGGCAGCGCTGGGTACTCTGGTCCCAGAAAAGCTGCCTGCTGCAGGGGAATCCTCGGACCCCATCCCTCGGTCCCCCTGTCCCCGTTGCCATGGCGATATAAAGTGTTGTCATTAATAACCGTTGTGTGGGAGCTGCTGGCCGGGTGGGCAGTGCTCTGAGGGCTGTGGGGGCTGTGAGACCCCCACACCCCAGCAAGGGACAGAGCCCCCCGAGGGCCAGGCAGAGGACCTTGTCCAGCACTACCTGCTCAGCACATGGCCACACCGGGACCCCTGGGACGGGCACAGGAGCTGGCAGGGATGCGTCGCCTGTGCCAAATGATACCTGTGGGGACACCGGTGCCGGCCAGATCTGCCCGTGGTAGGGCTGGCGCAGGCAGCCCGTGGTAGCCCACGGCTCCCGAGGGAGGGCGGGGAGCGCTGGGCTGTGCCGGCCAGAGCCCCCAGCACAGTGGCCGTGGGGCACAGCTGAGGGGCAAGGGAGCAGCTGTGAGAGCAGCCATGGGCCGAGCTGCTCCCAGGACAGTAGGACACCCCGGGACAGCTTTTCCGGGGACTCCCAGCCAGCCCCTCCAGGACCACCTCCCGGGATCCCGCGGGGGTGGAGGGGGTTGCAGGGAGTCCCGGGCTGCCGCTGGCGCCGGGGACAAAGCCCCGTCCCCTCCGCACCGTGACGGCCGCGGGGCGGGGGCCGGGCCGGGTCCCGTGGGGGCGGTACCGGCCGGGAACCGCCCGCCGCCTCTTCCGAGCGGGACGCCGGCGGGGCTGGAGCGGATCGGTACGGCCGGGAAGGGCTGGGAAGGGCTCGGGGACGCATCAGTAATGCTCGGGCGGGGCCGGTTCGGTCCGGCCGGGCGGGGCTCCGCCTGTGGCTGCTCCGCCCGGTGCCGAGCTGGGGCGGCCGGACCGGGCCGGGTCGGGTCGTGCCGTGCCGTGCCGTGCCGTGCCAAGCCGCTGAGCCCCTTCTCTCCCCGCAGGTCTGCAGCGCCCGGCCGGCTTCGCGGCCGTGGCGGCGCCCCGCGGCTCGGTCCGGGATGGCGGCGCGGCCGGTGCTGCCGGTCCTGGCGGCGCTGCTGCTCTCGGCGGCTCCGGAGCCTGTCCCGCGGGTCAGCCTGCCCTACGGTGAGTGTCCGCTGACCTCCGGTGGGTGAGGGTCTGCCCGCACCGGGGAAGGGAGTCAGGGCCCGCCGAGAGCTCCGGCTGGCGTCTCCCCCGAGGCGGCGGAGCGTCCCGCGTCCCCCCGGGCTCTCTGCGCCGCGTGGAAACGCCTTGTGACAACCCCGGCAGCTCCCCAGAACACCGGGAACCCCCTGTCAGCGGGACGTGGCAGAGCCCTGGGGATGCTGCGGGGTGTAGGGACCCGCACCGAGGGTGGGTGTGCCTGGGGCACCCGGGGGTGCTCGTCCCTACACAGGCAGAGCAGCGGTACAAGATGGGGGTACGGTGCTCTGTACAAGATGGGGTGAGCTGAGCCGGCCGGGGGACTCTGCCCGTGGGCTCCCTCCCTGCTCAGGATGTCCCTGGGGTTGGGGACATGCCACAGCCCCTCACTGTGCAAGTGCTCAGCTCTGCACAGCTCTGAGCCCCACTGTGGGCACTTGTCACCTGTATGGCCCCAGAGTGCTGGGGGCTGCCCTGGGCAGGGGCCAGGGAAGGACATCCTGGAGGGTACCAGGCCAGGCAGAACTGTAACAATTGGGGGGCTTGTTTGCAGCCCCTCCTGCCCTGCAGAGCCCCCAGCAGCTGGCACGGGCTGGGTGAGCCGTGGGGGCACGCTGCTTGGGCTCAGCCCTGGCAGCTGTGCTGTGTGGGGGAGCCACCCACGACTCTGCTGCCAGAAGGAGGCTGGATCCAGCTGCTGCCGGCCAGCAGAGCCCATCCCGTCCTGTGCTGGCTGGCCTGGGAGGGTGCCGTGGTTTGGGCAGCTGCAGGCGCTCCCTCGCTCAGTGTGCTGCAGCTCACTGGTGTGGATGTGGCCCCACCACATGCTCCCATGACCGCTGGCCATGGCCGTGGTGGCTCCAGCAGATGTGGGACCTGCTGAGTTGGACAGGAGGCTGGGACGAAGTGAGACAACCAGCTCGGCATCGTGCCATGCTGTGCCGTGCCGTGTTGAGCCATGCTGCCTGGCCCTGCCTGCACGGACCAGTTCTGCCCCATGCTCTGCACACCTCTGAGGATGTGGGACTTGGGCTGGAGCCACAGGCAGTGCGTAGGGATCCTGGCCTGGACCCCAGCGATGCAGGGAGAGCTGGGCAGGGAGCATGGGCCAGTGGCCGGTGTGTGCCCCGTGGTGACTCCCATGGAGCATGGCCACGTGGGGCTGTGGTTGGTGGGAAGGAGGAGCTGGGAGCTGCTCCCCTGGGAGCACTGGATGTGCCGGCAGCAGGTTTGTCTGGAAGAAGCAGGTCTTGTCCTGACAGGTCCCTGGCAGCCACACCAGCAGCTATCTCCCCATGCCAGCACAGCTCTGCAAGGCACAGGGGCCCTGCTGTCCCTCCACTGCCATGCCCACCACGGGTGGCATCACCCCTCCACCGGGGTGCAGGACCCCTCACAGGGGGTGCACTGGACATCAGCTTCCTCCTCTCTGCAGCACTGTGGGAGAGCTGGGCTGGTGTTGGGGCCAGCTGAGCCCCGTGCCATGGGGGAGGTGCTGCCCCATCCAAAACCTGGGGTTTGTGAAGCAGTGGGAGGTGAGAGCCATGGGGTCCCACCCCACAGCAGCATTGCCCCACAGTTCCCCCAGCCCTCACACTGGGGGCTGGCAGGGGGTTGGAAGAGGCTGGCAGGAGCTCTGGGGTTATCCTGGTGGGACTCTGGGAGCAGGCAGGGGTTTGGGGGCGATCAGGGAGTCCCCAGAGTGTCAGGGGTCAGGGAGTTGGCAGCATGAGTCAGCCCGACGTGTCCCGCTCACACAGCCAGGCCCCTCTGATTCAGAGCAGTAGGAGAGGAAGGGCTTCCGGGGCCAGGCCACCCACACGGGAGAGGACGGGCTGGGATGGGACAGGACGGGCGCTCCCTGACTCAGCTTGGCCACTGGCCCGTGTCCGGCACGGGCTGAGTCCCACAGGCCAGTGTGGACAGCACCGGGCTGAGCCCGGCATGCAGCACTTGCAGCATGGGGCTGAGCCCTGCGGGCTGGGGAGGAAGATGCTCCCAGCACCCATCTCCCCCTGCTGTGAGGTTGGGGTCCCTCAGTGCCTGGGCTGGGCAGAGCCTCCCGTGCTGTGGGGCTGAGCTCTAGGGCTGGATGTGGCTGAGCAGCTGCCCCTGTGCTAGGCAGGGTTTTGGGGCATCCTCAGGGCCAGGACACAGCTGTGCCTCCTGGGTGCCCTTGGGTCTGGCATAGGTCACTGCAGTGTGGGGTGCCACGTGTGTCTGGCAGTGTGGGCAGAGCCAGATCTGGCCCTGGCTGCTGCGGGTGGGTGGCATGGCCAAGGAGCTGGGCAGAGGGACCAGGAGCAGCTGTGGTGCAGGGTCCTGGGGCTCAGATGCCAGCATGAGGCTGATGCCTGCCACTCTTGCCCCACAGACTCACCTGAGAGAGTAGTGCAGCGCTTTGAGGCACCTGGTGTGTCCAACTACACAGCCCTACTGCTGAGCCCGGACGGTGGGACCCTCTACCTGGGGGCACGAGAGCTGCTCCTCACCCTCAACACCAGCAACTTCCAACCCAACTCCCCAGTTCGTAGGGTGAGCCCAGGGATGGGTTGGATGGCCCTTGGGGAGGGAGGGGGCACCCAGTTAGCTGGAGAGCAGGGATTCCGTCCCCACCAGCATTTTGGGTCTGTGTGAGCCGTCATGCATTCAACTGCCCCAGAGCAGGATGTTTGAGCTGGGTGGGATGTGGATACTATGAACAAGCCCAGGGAGAGTGTGCATGGACCAGCCAGGGGCAGGGGAGCTCCCAGTGACTGTCCCTTCTCCACAGCTGCTGTGGAGTGCAGATGAAGAGAAGAAGAGGCAGTGTGTGTTCAAGGGCAAGGACCCCCAGGTGAGCCCCATTGCCAGCAGGCACTGGGGGCTGCGGTGGGTGTGGCCAGTGCTCTGTGCAGGGTGGCTGTGAGAGAGAGAGCTGAGCCAAGGGCTGAGTTGGGTCCTCTAACCCCCACAGAGGGACTGTCACAACTACATCAAGCTGCTGCTGCAGCTGAACAGCACTCACCTGTACACCTGTGGGACCTGCGCCTTCAGCCCAGCCTGCGCCTACATCGTGAGTACAGGAGCAGGGTCCCCCCATGCCCTGAGGGCCCTGCAGTGGGATCTTTGGCAATGGGACAAGTGCTGCTGGCTCACAGCCTCGTCCTGCTGCAGAATGTGCAGCACTTCAGCCTGGAGCGGGATGCATCGGGGAAGGTGGTACTGGAGGATGGGAAAGGACGCTGCCCCTTTGACCCCGAGTACCGCTCCACAGCTGTCATGGTCGGTAAGGCACAACACCCTGGGACCCTCGTCATTCCTCCCTTGCCCTCGCCGTGCCACCCTGGAGCCCTCTCCCTCCCTGCAGTGCCCTGGCACCTTTGCCCTTCTCCCTGTGCCTCCCCCTCCTTGCGTCTGCCCGGCCAAGCTGAGCCAAGGCCGGGCTATCGCAGACCCCAGCAGAAGCAGGGCCGTGCTGGTGGCACG
Organism: Cinclus cinclus; assembly: GCF_963662255.1. Lineage (NCBI taxonomy): Eukaryota > Metazoa > Chordata > Aves > Passeriformes > Cinclidae > Cinclus > Cinclus cinclus. The sequence goes on from NC_085058.1 coordinate 21,545,476, forward strand.
TGGCAGTTCCCAGCAGGAGCTTGTCTTTGGCAGACGGCGAGCTCTACGCCGGGACCGTCAGCAACTTCCAGGGCAATGAGCCGACCATCTCCCGCAGCCAGGACAGCCGCATCGCCCTCAAGACCGAGAACTCCCTCAACTGGCTGCAAGGTGAGTGCTGGGGCTGGCATGGCCGCTCCGGGTCCCTTTTCCCCGCAGTGCTGTAGGCAAGGGATAGAGTGGGATGTAGTGGCCCAGCAGTGCTGAGGGTTCTTGTGCCTCTAGACCCAGCATTCGTGGGCTCAGCCTACCTGCGGGAGAGCCTGCCTGCCGGCAGCCCTGAGGGCGACGATGACAAGGTCTACTTCTTCTTCAGTGAGACCGGGAAGGAGTTTGACTATTTTGAGAACACCATCGTCTCCCGCATTGCACGTGTGTGCAAGGTGGGCATAAAGCAGCAGGGGCGTGTGGGGGCTGTGCCTGGGGTGTGACTCACTGCTGGACTGGGGGGGGGATGTGGGACCATCCTGCATATCTCCAGCCCTTGGTGCCTGGAGCTGCTCCGTTGGCTCAGCACGTGGGGTTCCCTGTGGCCGTGGCATGGCAGCCTGACCCGCTGTGCCATGCAGGGGGACCAGGGCGGGGAGCGCGTGCTGCAGCGACGCTGGACGACCTTCCTGAAGGCACAGCTGCTCTGCTCACACCCTGAGGATGGGTTCCCCTTCAACGTGCTGCAGGACATCTTTGTGCTCACCCCGGGTGAGCTGCGCTGGAGGGAGACACTCTTCTATGGTGTCTTCACCTCGCAGTGGTGAGTGCTGGGGATCCAGGGCAGCATGGGAGGCTCAGCAGAGCCAGGGCCTGATCTTGCCATGGGTTCTGCCTCTCCTCACCAGGAACAAGGGTGGACTGGGCAGCTCAGCCGTCTGCGCCTTCCCCATGCACAGCGTGCAGCGTGCCTTTGGTGGGCTCTACAAGGAGGTGAACCGCGAGACACAGCAGTGGTACACGGACACCAGCCCCGTGCCAGAGCCCCGGCCAGGCATGGTAGGTGGCCCCTTGGCACCTGCCCGAGCACAGGATGCAGCGCTGTCCCGTTGCTCTCCTGGCCCCAATGCATGGTACCCTTCTGAGCCTCTTCCTTTCCTTGCAGTGCATCACCAGCCACACACGGCGCCTGAAGATCAATTCGTCGCTGCAGATGCCAGATCGGGTGCTGAACTTTATCAAGGACCACTTCCTGATGGACAGCCCCGTGCGCAGCCAGCCGCTGCTGCTGCAGAGCCAGCGGCGCTACCAGCAGATCGGCGTGCACCGTGCGCAGGGCGTGCACGGCACCTATGACGTCCTGTTCCTGGGCACGGGTGGGTCAGGCGGGCTCTGGCAGGGCAGGGTGTGTGTCTGGCACTGGTGGGTGCAGGAGGTGGGCTCTGGTGGGGTATGGTGTGTGCCAGAGGTGGGTGCCCTGCTCAGCACAGCCCCTCTGTTTGCAGATGATGGGCGGCTGCACAAGGCTGTGCGGGTGAACCACGGTGTGCACATCATTGAGGAGATCCACCTCTTCCCTGACGGGCAGCCCATTCTCCAGCTGCTGCTGGACCAGAACAAGGCATGAGCCGGGGAAAGGGGAGCACTGGGGTTCAGCCTGCTCAGGGCAGGTCGTGTTCGTGGGCTGAGGGACGGAGACCTGGGATGGCAGGGGTGGGTGTGCAGGAGTCCCCCCTGCTGACCCCAGCACGTCCCCTCCCGCAGGGCCTTGTCTATGCAGCCACCTACGCAGCAGTGGCGCAGGTGCCCTTTGCCAACTGCAGCCTGTACCACAGCTGTGGGGAGTGTGTGCTGGCACGGGATCCCTTCTGCGCCTGGAGCTCGAGTGCCTGCCGCAGGGTCGCCCCACATCCCCCGGCACACTCACAGTAAGTGCTGCACCCTCTGCCATACCCCTACACCTCACGGCACCCACTGCCCTGCCCTCCCTCTGTTCCCAGGCACTGGGCACAGGACATCGAGGATGCTGACACAGAGCGGCTCTGCCAGCGGGCCAATGCCTCCCAGCCCCGTCCCCGCATCCTCCTGACCTCAGGTGAGATCTCGCTGGTGCTGGTGCATGAGTGCGTGTCCCAGGGGCTCCCACACATCCCGGGAGGGATCCACACATCCTACTCCAGCACACTCCCATCAGCCTCCTGCCCGCAGCAGTGGTCCCCTCCCTGATGTTCCCATGGGTTCTCTCTGCAGCCTCGGGCATCCCGTGCCAGCAGATCCGGTTACCTCCCAATGCAGTGCAGCCGCTGCCATGCCAGCTGCTCTCCAACCTGGCCTCACGGCACTGGCTGCACAACGGGGCAGATGTCAACGCCTCCTACCTGGTGCTGCCCGACGGAGCCCTCATTCTGGTGGGCAGCCCAGAGCGTGCAGGCATCTATGAGTGCTGGTCTCTGGAGGAGGGGTTCCACAAGCTGATGGCCAGCTACTGCGTGGGCGTGCAAGAGCCAGCCCTTGGGCCAGCAAACTCAGGCAGGAAGGTGGCTGCTGGCCGTGACACCCTGGAGACGGTCAGCACGTCCCGGAGCACATCAGCGGTGGGCAGTGCTGCAGCATGGCTGGACGGCAAGACCTACTGGACCGAGTTCCTGGTGATGTGTGTGCTCTTTGCTGCTGCCGTCCTCGTGCTGGCCTTCTTTGTCCTGCACCGGCACCGTGACGGCATGAAAGCCCTGCTGGAGCCTGGTGACCCCAGCAGGCACCAGAAGCCACCCCGCAAGCCAGTGGAGAGCCTGCCCCTGAATGGTAGCAGCCTGCCCAGCACGGCTCCTGAGCACAAGGGCTACCAGGCCTTGCAGGACAACTACATCGTCAGTACCCCTGTGCATGAGCCCCCAGGACCCCCACGCACCTTCTCTGAGTCAGAGAAGAGGCCTCTCCACATCCGTGACAGCTTTGTGGAGGTGTCTCCTGCCTGCCAAAGACCCCGGGTGCGCCTGGGCTCTGAGATCCAGGACTCGGTGGTGTGACGGGGATGGGAGCCCAGCCCTCACCCGTGACTGCCTCTGCTCTGCTGAGCCTCACCGGTTGGTGCACTGCTGCCAGGGTCTGTGTTGTCTATGTGTGCATGCCCAGAGCCTGGCACCCACACTCTGTGGCAGCACCCACCAGCCAGTGGGGTCTAGACCCTCGCAGGCTCCCTGAGCATCCCCTTGTGGGTGTGAGGGGTGCCACACACCTTCCAGGGACCTGCAGGGTGGTTCCAGCCCAGCGTCCCTGCTGCAGGTATAGACACGGTTCCTGGCTCAGGCTGCTAGTGCAGCCTGGGCTCTGCCAGGCCCTGACCCCTCTATGCAGAGGGCAGGAGGGGGCGGCTGCAGACCCCTCGTGCCCCACCTCACTGTGACGTCCCTCTGTGGGACCCAGGGCCATGTGTGCAGCTGGGTGGTGCCAGCCCCGCGGCATGTGCTGTGTGTCTGTGCTTGGTTTGTTTTTAGTATGTGGAAAATGTGAATTGTGTCCGGGGAAGGGGAGCTGGGAACAGCTTCCCCTATGCTGGGTGGGCAAGGACACCCCTGCGGCCCCATGTGCGTGTGCAGAAATGTCTGATGTTTTTATATAAAGTCCTTCAGACACCTGTGTGTGCGGCAGGGCTGAGAGCCTTCCTAGCCAGAACCACCCCAGTTGGCCCCATGGAGTGCAGCCGTGTCTGGCTCTCCCTGCAGGTAGAGGAAGATCTGCCCATGGCTTCAAAGGGGGCTAGAGGACTGTGCTGGCCATCAGATCTGTGGAGTCCCCTCCTCTTGTGCTTGGCTGAGCGCTGGGCCAGGGCATGTGGGGCCCTGCAGGGACACTGGCTGTATGCCTGCAGAGGGACACTGCCCGAGGCTGTGCTAACTTGGGCAGGCTGTCCCTTGGGCAGCCCTGGGCTCCTCTGGGGCCGTGCCTGGAGGCCTGTGCTGTGGCAATGTGGTGCAGGCAGAGCAGGGAGTCCTTGTGGTGGTGGAGCAGAGCGATGGGGTGATGCCACCCTGGCACCGTGAGAAACAGGAGAAGGCAGAGGTGACCAGGAGTAAGAAAATTTGGTGCCTGGGGCTGAGAGGAGGGCAGCCCCCAGCAGAAGAGAGGCTGTGACAACCCCCTTCAAAGACCACAGTGTTGTGCTGCATGTGGGACCCATAGCCTGCCCAGGGAGCATCAGCTCCTTGTCCCCATCTCATCTTGCTATGGGCAGATCCTGGACACTTTGCCAGCAGGACCTGACTCTGTGATGGCTGAGGGTGAGGTCTGGGATTGCAGCCAGGGCTGCTTTTGCTGGGAAACATCGGCAGTGCCAGGACAGGGCTGGGGGAAGTGGGGAGCTCCACACAGAACTGGCGTGTCCAGGCAGCATTCCCCCAAGGGACCAGCACTGCCTTGCTCCCAGGTGGACCCATGCACTGAACTTCCTGCACAGCCTGTTCTGGGACATCAAAAAAGCCACTGGAGGCGTTGGCTGCTGTGCTGCCAGCAGACACAGCCCTGGGGCTGTAGGGGCACAGGCCTCAGATACTGCCAGATACTACCATGGGGCAGGGAGCTGGAAGGGCCAGGAGCAGCAGGCACTGTGAGAAAGAGCTCTGAGAGCTGTCAGCATGGGGGCTCTGCTGGCCCCCAGGCCCCACATCAGCCCTGGCAGGGCTGCAGGCCAGGGCAGGGACAATGCCTGGACAAGGACAAAGGACCCTGGTGCTGCCCACAGTGTTGGCACCACTTGCCTGCCCAGGATTCCCTGGTGCCTCCAGCCTGAGCACTGAGGTCTTTGTGCTGCTCAGAAGGATCCTGGTGTGGAGGAGGGAGGGAAGGAGCTGGCCCACAGAAGGGGCTGTCGTAGAGCAGGATGTGGAGCCCGTCCCCTGGAGCAGTGGCTGGCGTGCAAGCAGAGGCCTGGCAGGAGCCCATGTCCCCAACACCCTCGTGGCACCCATCCCACAGCTGGACAAAGGCAGCAAAGAGCAAGGGTGAAACCGGAGCCCTTTAATTGTGTCCTCGCAGGGACTGGGGGAGGAAGAGGCCAGGGCAGCAGCACAGCTGCTGTGCTGGAGTGAAGAGAGAAGGGGAGGAGGAAGAGGAGGAGTGCAGGCTCTGAGCACAGCCGTGGGGGGACAGCTCTGCTGTGGGGTGCTACCTGTACAGTGACTCTTGGGTGACTGTTCAGAGAGCGCACCCCCATCTGGGTTACTGCTCATGAAAATGATCCACATTTTGATTATTGCTTAGAGAAATGGATCCATGTGGCAGCAGGGAGGCTCCCAGAAATAGAGAAGAGGCAGGAAGATGCTGGCAGGGGAGGCAGCTCCCTGCCTGCTGCTGGAAGGCACAACACAGGAATTGGTCCTGGGGGCAGAGGGGCTGTGCTGGTGCAGAATGGCCCCAGGCAGGAGCAGCTCTTCCTCCCTCACCTGCAGAGCTGCCCTTGGAATGGATAAGGATTCAAATTCTAGTGCTAGGACAGCAGAGGGGCTGCAGGAGAGGCAGATTCCTGGGACCCTCTGCTGCCAAGAAGGCACCTAAAAGAGGAGCAGGAAGGTTCCTGCCCAAGGCATTGCAGCACAGCCAGGCCATTGAGGGGCCGGGCCTGTGCTCCCTGAAAGAGGAAATGGCTGAGTCCACAAGGACCTGCAGGAGCTGGAGGAGTGCTGCTGGACAGCCATGGGGCTCACAGGACAATCTTGAAGGAGCTGCAAGAGATATGACAGGATCTGCACCTGCTTGGTAGTCACACAAAGGCTTTACAAGCCCCCAGCACTGCAGGGACCAGAATCCCATGTGGGAGAGGCTCTGTAGAGCCAGCATGGGGTGCAGATCCCTCTGCCATTACAGCAAACTTGGAAGAGGGCAGCCCTGCCCTCCTGCCACCACCAGCTCTGCTCCAGTGAGCAATCAGGTGATGAACCCCCACGCAGCCTCTGGAGACCAGCGCACCTGGCAAAGTCCGGGGAGCGGGAGACAACATGCTGGAATTCAGAGAGATTGATGGTGCCATCCTTGTCGATGTCAGACTCCTCCAGGATCTGTGGAGGAAGGTGAGTGCTCAGCTCTGTGCCTGGGGCCATGCAGTGCCCATGCCCTGGGCAAAGGGCCTCACATTTTGGATGAGCTGCTCCATCTCTGCACTGCTCAGCCTGGACTCCTCGCCTTGCCCTGTCAGGCAGTTCACCAGTTGCTCCAGGTCCTTCCTGTCCAGAGTCCCATCGTCATCAAAGTCTGTGGGGAGAGACAAGGTAGGTTTTGGCAGGGCTGCAGTGACCCCAGAGAGTCACAAGCACTGACAATGCACCGCTCTGTGTGCCTCACTATGCCAAACCAACTGTTCCCACAAGGAGTTCATAAAGCCAGCATCCCTGTGGGTAATGAAAGGGCACTGCCAGCTCTCCTGAACATCGATTCATCACCCTGCTCCCACTTCCTCAAGGTGCAGGGATCCCAGAACACAGCACCTGCCTCCAGCCTTACCAAAGATGCGGAAGGCATAGTGGGATTTGACATCAGAGGTGGCAGAATCACTGAAGACACTCAGCATATCAAGGAAGTCTTCAAAGGACATGCTGTCATCCCTGGTCTCTGAGGTTGAGAACACATGGCAGATCCGGTGCTGGAAGGGGTTTGCCTGCAGATACGGGAACAGCTCAGGCAGGGCTAGACTGTGCTGGCTCCATCAGGCACACCTTGGCCTTGGCTGCTGCTCTGGCAGGTGAGCAGGTGCCCCACTGTGCCACTGCTCCATCACCCACGGCACGGCCAAACCTGTCCTGTGCACCTCCTGGGATGCAGCAAGGAGAAGCAGGAGCCCTTGTGGCACAACAGGAATCCCCAGGATCCTGCACAGCAGGGATTCCTGGGATCCTGAGCTGCTCGGTGTGGACAAGGAAGCACTTTATTGGCACAGCAAGGCCGTGGTGGGTGCATGGGGGGCCCAGACCCGGCAGCAGCAGTGTCCCATGTCTGCCAGGCACCATACCCGCAGCTCAGGCAGCATCAAGATCTGGCTCTTGGGAACCCGCGCGGAGCAGGCGTTCTCCCTCTCCTCCTTTGGCAGCAGTTCACTGAACCTCTTGTAGGCACTTCATGAGGCAAGAAAAAGAGCGGCTCTGTGGAGCGAGCGGGGTGGCAGCAGCCCGGCTGGGCACCGGCAGTGCTTCCCAGGGCGGGGTGGACCGTTCCCAGGGCTCCTGCCAACTCCGCCAGGGGAGCGTGTTGGCCGGAGGTCCCATATCTGCTCCGAGACCAGGAGAGGAGCCGGTCTGTCTGCTGCCCACCCCGGGTACCTGTCAGAAGGGTCACCTCGGGCTCGGGCTAGCCCCCAAACCTTACCGCGCTGGCCAGGGCGTCACCGGTAACACCCGCGGACCTTCGCCCCATCACAGCCGGCTTTTAGGGAGTGTCATCAGCACCTCCCGGCTCAGCTGGGCGTCCCGGCGGAACGGGAGCCCCGGGGCAGGGCCGGAGCACTCCGTGCTTCGCGGACCGGGCTGGCGCCGGGGGCACGGGACGGTCCGCGCCTCCATCCCGCCCCACTTAAGATATTCCGGTACTTACAGCAAGATCTCCTGCTTGCTCAGGAACGTCAGCTCCTGCGGGGAGAGCAGGGGTCAGCGCCGGCACCGGGGCCAAGGCCTGATCCAGGCCACCTCGGCCACGGGTTACTTGGCCTCCGGGCACGTTCCGGGACCGCAACGCCCTGCCGTGCCCCCCGCTGCAGCCGGTGCCGGTACCTGGTACTCGCCCAGCAAGTCCCGCGGGATCACACTGGCCGAGCCGCCCATGGCGCCGCTTCCCCCCACACGTCACTCGCCCGCAGCTGCGGAACTGCCCGCCCCGGGCGGGGCAAACACGCCCACAGCACAGCCAGCCCCGCCCGCCCGGGAACACGCCGGACGCCCGGGGCCGGCAATCGCGGAGATGACGGCGATGGCGGGAGGGGATCCGGGCGAGCCTAACCCCGAGGAGTTCGTGTACGGCGAAGAGGACTTCGTGATGCAGGCAGCCGGCTGGGGCGAGCCGGACTCCGCGTCCTCTTGGTTTGACCGCGTGCTGCTGGCGGGCTGGAACGACCGTATGGAGAGGGGACTGTTCCGGTACCGGCTGGGACCGCGGCCCACCCGCGTCCTGCCCGGCCCCGTGCGCCTCGTGGCGCAGCTGAACGAGCAGCGCAGCGCGGAGCGCCGCCCGCCGCAGCCCGTCCGCAGCCTGCGGGATCCCTTCGACCCCGGTGCCTTCAACTTCACCCGGCTGCGCCCCGCCGAGCTGCTGTTCCGCCTGCGCCGCGCCGGCGGCCCGGGGCAGCCACCCGACCCGCTGCTGGTGGCCATCAACGCCAGCCCGCTGGAGCGGGGACACGTCCTGCTGCTGCCGGCCCCGGCGCAGCGGCTGCCGCAGGTACTGACGGCCCCGGCACTGCACGGGGCGCTGGAGGCGGCGCTGCTCAGCGCCCACCCCGGATTCCGCGTGGGCTTCAACGGGCTGGGCGGCGGCGCCTCGGTGAACCACCTGCACCTGCACGGGCTCTACCTGGACCGCCCGTTGCCGCTGGAGGAGGCGCCGGCCGAGCCACTGGGGCCGCGCCTGGGGCTGCTCCGTGCCGGACCGGCCCCCGCCTTCCTCTTCTTCGCGCCCGACCCCGCGGCGCTGGAGCCTGTGTCGCGGGCCGTGTGCCGGGCGGCGGAACACCTGGGCGGTGCCGGGCTGGCCTGCAACGTGCTGGCCACGCGGGGCGACCCGCTGGCCGGGCCCGGGGCCGGAGGCGGCCGCGGACTGCGGGTGCTGCTGTGGGCGCGCCGGCCCCTCTTCGGCCCCAAGGCGGGTGAGCCCTTCGCCGTGGCGTTGTGCGAGCTGGCAGGGCTGCTGCCGCTGCCCGCCGAGACGCTCTACCGGGACATCACCGAGGCGCAGGCCCTGAGCGCCATCCGCCAGCACCTGCTGCCCGAGCCCGAACTGCTGCACCTGGGCGGGGAGCTGGCGCGGCTGCTGGAGAGCTGAACCGGTGGCTCGGGCAGTGACTGTAGAACGGAACCGGTGACTCAGGCAGTGACTGCAGAGCTGACGGCTCCACGACCGGCAGGGGCCGCTGCGGGTGGAAGACGCGGAAGTGACTGTCACGTGACCGCGCGTGACCGCTCTGCCCTCCGTGCCCGCGTCTCTATGGTGTGGTCGCTATGGGAACGCGGCGAACCCGGGAGCGGTGCGATGGCGGCGGCGGGCGGCGGCGGGGGAAACGTGGGCCCGGACCCAGACCCATCCCCGGGAACCCCTCCGGGCGAGGAGGCTGCCGTCGCGGCGGTTCCCTCGGACAGTCCCGCTGCCCTCGCCGGACTCGAGCCGCGGAGGAAGCGCAGGCGAGTGCCGGGCCGCAGCCCCCCGGCAGGGTCTTGCTGGAGCCCGTCTAGCCGCTCCTGGAGGCGCCTCCTTCGCGCTGGGTCCCGGCCTCACTGCTCCCCGTGGGACAGTGCCCAGCCGGTGCCCGGCGCTCCCCAGCCCCCGGGAGCCGGTCCGGGATCCCGCTGACCCAAAATAAATGGTGTTCCCCCAGAATTGCCCCAACCATCCCCTGTGTGACACACCCAGGCACGGCTCCGTGCCTGGGACCAGCCTGCCGCTCTCCTTATGGCTGTAGCGAACCGGAGCTGGCTCGGTCAGAGTGCCCGGGGTGCTTTGAGCGCGCACGGGGGATCGGGGCTGTGTCCCCATTCTGTGCTCTGCCCGCTGCCTCACTGAGCTACTGTCATCTGTCTCTATTCCAGTGTCCCCTCCATCAACCTGAGCGGCTGCAAGTATGAGAGTGGTGAGTCAGAGGGGTCTCTGCAGGCTTCCAGCCCACACCAGGCTCTCCAGGTGCTGGGACCCAGTTCCCACTGGTTAATTTACTGCTACCAGACTGGCACTGGGCCCCAGTGTTAGCGGGGAGTTTGTCACACTTTGGATTGAGATTTCTCACGACTTAAAATGTGCAACAGCAGTACAAGCCCTCAACATCCCCCACACTTGCATTTGCCAGCTGTCTGCTAAAATGGGCAAGAAGGGTTCCATCAGGTACAGTGCAAGGGAGCACCTGGGATTGAAGACAGGACCTGAGGGTTGTCAACTGTTCAAGGTAAAGCTGGTGGTAATGCCTGGAACTTTCCCTGTGTTGTTCATCCCTGGTGACTCCAGGGAGCTGGTCCTCTCCCTTCCCACTCTTCTTTTCTTCCACAAGCTGGATCTTGAAAGAACAAACTCCTGGCCCATGAGAGGTGTTATTAATCTACTTTGCTAAGGGATCTTGGTAAGCATGGATCCCCATCACCTCCCCAGCCCTGCCAAATTCATACTTGGCACTAGCGTGAACCATCCCAGCAGAGACCTTTTCCCACTGAGCTGTGTTCTGCTGCTGAAAGACCTTTGATTTGGGAGATTAAATTCACACCTTCACAAGACTTCTTGTCTGTCTGTGAGGTGCAAGACCCATGGGAAGTTCAATGCTGCTGTTGAGGCCCTGGCACCTCAAGACAGGTAGAATTAGAGGGTTAAAAGCTCCCAGAATACTTGCAGCCAGAGGCTTGGGGAGTTGGCCAGATAAAACTAGTGTTCCTGACACTTTCCAAGGGGTCATAACAATAACTTATACCTCTCAGAAGGGAACTGCAGCCCTTGTTGTTTTGGGGGGTTGTTATCCCCTGTATGTGGCTCCTCCGCCAGAGATTTGTTTCACGTTCTGTCCCTGGTTATTTTGGGGGTTTATCAGTCCCTGTATGTGGCTTCCCTGCCTGGCCCCTGTCACTGCTTGCCTTGGCACAGTGCGGCGGGCGGCGCAGCACTGCGGGCTGAAGGAAGCGGGAGAAAACGAGGAGTGGACAGTGTACTGGACAGACAGCTCAGTCACTTTGGAGCGCCTCATGGAAATGAAGCGCTTCCAGGTAAACAAAACACTTGCCTAGCAGAAATTGCTCAGGAAGGAAGAGGGTGACACAAGGGTGTCTGTGGAACAGCATGTGGCAGAGTGAAACAGAAGTACCCAAAGCAGTGCCATGTGCCATCTGTGCCTCAGCTCCAAAGCACAGGGTCAGGTGCCTTTGTTTGTGCCATGTCCTTGGCTGGTGTCACCAGCAGCATTCAGCAGCTATGGTGGGAGCAGAAGCGTTCCAGCCCTGTGATGTGCTGTAAAATAAACAGCTGTTGATTAATGGCTCTTACGCTGCTCCAGGGCTAAGATGGAATAGGCAAATAAATCACTAGTGAAACTCAGATAAAGCGGCAGTAGCAAGTCTCACCCCCCCAGCAGTAGTTCAAGGCAGCCACAGGCTTGGCTTCCCTCTTCGTGCTGGTTCTCCAAGCACAGGCTTTCCTCAGGGCTGGGAGAATCCATTCCCACAGGGCCTCTGCTGATCTGGGTTTTTCTGCCCCACTTTCAGAAAATCAACCACTTCCCAGGCATGATCGAGCTGTGCCGCAAGGACCTGCTGGCTCGCAACCTGAACCGCATGCTCCGTCTCTTCCCCAAGGAGTACAGCATCTTCCCCCGCACGTGGTGCCTGCCAGCTGAGTGAGTGCCACAGGGAGGGGGAGGCTGCTCGCCTGCTCCTTCTGGGCACTGGAGCCCAAACCTTCACTTGCTTTGGCATGCACCGTGGTGACCTCTTGCACAGACCCCCCAGAACAGGCGGCGATGTGTGTGAGGGAAAGGTGGGATTTGGAGAGCTGGGTCAGGTCATGGACCAATCTGTGACTCCTGGAGATTAGGAATGGGGTTTTGATTCATCCCCTGCAAAAAATCAGTGTGTGCTGGCATGCATCACCATGTTCTCAGTACCCAGCTGAGCTCTTACGAGAGAGTTCAGAGGGGTGTTTTGCAGCTGGTGATAGTCACCCCTTCTTTGCACAGCTACGGAGATTTCCATACCTACAGTTCCATGAGGAAAGCAAGAACATTCATCTGCAAGCCTGACAACAGGTGCCAGGGAAAAGGGATCTTCATAACCCACCACCCAGAGGAGATCAAGCATGGGGAACGCATGATCTGTCAGCAGTACATCTCTGAGGTACTGGGACAGTCCCAGAACATAAGGGTAGGATTCCAGTCTCCACTCTGCCAGCATCCCCCATGCTCCCCAGGTCTCCTCAGATCTGCTGGAGGTGTTGGTGGCTGCAGCACGTCAGGGACACAGACAAAGCTTGTTCCTCTGCTGAGCAGCACAAGCTGCGGGGCGGTTCCTCACCTCAGCTTTGCTCCTGCCTCTCTCCTCACAGCCCTTCCTCATCGATGGCTTCAAGTTTGACATGCGCATCTACGTGCTGGTCACATCCTGTGACCCACTGAGGATTTTTCTCTATAAGGAGGGCCTGGCCCGGTTTGCCACCATGAGGTACATCGATCGCAGCACAAGAAACCTGGTAAAAAGGAAGTTTCAAAAAAACTCATATAGTATCTGTGGATGTCAGTCTTTAACTTGTCCTGGGGGCATTCCAGGCCTTGAAAAGGCAGGTGTTGGGAGTTGCAGGAATCCCAGCTTGATGCTTTCCTGTTCTTCCTCCATTCCCCTTCCTCCTCCTCATGGAAGTATTTCAGGAAGGATAGTAGATCTACCCCAAGGCCCCACATTTGGGCTGTTTACTGCCATTAATACAGAATCATTGTTTGCTTGGATGGAACCTTGGAAGGTCTCCAACCTCAAAACTTGGTCAACAATAAATTCGTATCTGATTTCTCGGGGTCTCACCCTATCAGGTTTTGAAAATCTGCAGAATGAAGCCCCCCCTGGTGTCTCTGGGCAGCATGTTCTGCTTCTGGTCCTGATAAGCATGCTCAATTCCACACCATTCCTACTCTGCCCGTGCTTCAGGCAGAAAAGAACATGGGAGTATCTGGTGAGGCTGCTCCTGCTTCTGCTTAGTGGTTCAGAGTGAACCACTAATGTCTCTTGTGGTTCCCTGCCAGGGTGACATCTGCATGCACCTGACCAATTATGCAATCAACAAACACAATGAGAACTTTGTTAAGGACGACATGGTGGGCAGCAAGAGGTACTGGCATGTCTGAGCACTGTAAGAACACTGCCTGGGGAAACTGCTTTACCTCAGCTTTCCTGGGGTGACACAGCTGAGCCCTTACCTCCTCCTGTTCCCCTTGCAGGAAGCTGTCCACCCTGAATGCCTGGATGGCAGAGCACAGCTATGACACATCAAAGCTCTGGGCAGATATTGATGACATTGTTATAAAGACGCTGATTTCAGCTCACCCTGTGCTGAAACACAATTACCAGAGCTGCTTCTCCAACCACCCTACTGGCTGCGCCTGCTTTGAAATCCTGGGCTTTGACATTTTGCTGGATAGAAGGCTGAAGCCATGGCTGCTGGAGGTGAGGAAGGAGTGGAGAGCTCAGAGCTGGGGGCTTGGGATGAACAGGGCTTGTTTGATTCAAAAGGACCACCCTGCCCACAGAATTAACCAGGCTGTGAAGCCAAACAACCTGCTGTGAGCAGGATCCAAGAGAACCCATTTCCTGTACGCCATCTAACAACAGAGAGTTTCCCAAGCCTTCAGACCCCTTGTCCTGTGAGCACCCTGAATTTGTGATAGCTGCCCCCGCCTGCACCCTCTGGGGTGGGCTCCAGGTGGCACAAGCAGGCAACACACTGCGGGAGAGAGTGCTGTGTGTAGCTTGCTCCTCTTGACATAGAGAAGAGCATCCATGGGCAATGTGGGGCACGGCTGGGACCATAGGCTCGGAGCTGGGGTGCTAGGTTAGGTTACCTGCTTGTCTTGGCAGGTGAACCACTCTCCCAGCTTCAACACAGATTCTCAGCTGGACCACGAGGTGAAGGATGCTCTTCTGTGTGATACCTTCAACCTGATCAATGTGCATGCCTGTGACAAGAGGAAGGTGCTGGAGGAAGACAAGCGGCGTGTAAAGGAACGGCTCCTTCAGGCCAACCAGACCGTCCGTGAGTCCAGGTACTGCTGCTCCCCCAGAGTGCTGCAGGTCCCCAGTGAGCTAAGTCAGGGCATGACAGAGCAGGGTAACACCAGGGCTGGCTGCTGGAAGCTCTCAGAGCCCATGGCATTGTGCAGCCTCCGAGCTCTCCCAAGCCATCTGCATCCTGCAAGGAGGAGCCAGGGCTCCTCTCTGGGTGCCAGGAAATCAGTGCCACCCTGTGCTCTGGACCCTGACAGAGCTGTCCCCGAGCTGCGCCTCGGGGGTTGTCATCTCTTTTGCTGGGGATGGGCAGTGCCAGCATCCTGGGCTGGCAGGGATGCTCACATGAGGAACCACGGCCCTGCCTCAGGAACTGGGGTAGCCTGGGCATGGGCCCTTCTCCAGGGCAGCGGTCCTTTCAGGGCTGAGAGTGTCCTCTTCCTCTGTCTGCATGTCCTTCCATAAGCCCGTGTTCAATGAGACTGCTGCTTTGCAGGCAGTGCGTGACTCTCTCCAGCTGCTGTTTCCATCAGGAGTCCTGGGATAACCCTGGACTCCATGTCAGCCCTGCACACTGCCTGTCCCAGAGCCTCCCTCCAGAGTTCCCTGTCCTCCCTCCCGCTGCAGGCGCAGGGAGCAGGAGAGCAGCCAGGCTGCCTGGCTGGCACAGGCTGAGACCTATGAGAACGAGCACCTGGGGGGGTTCCGACGCATCTACCCAGCACCTGGAACAGAGAAGTATGAGCCATTCTTCCAGCAGAGCAGGTCCCTCTTCCAGGAAACGGCATCATCCAAGGCACGAGAAGAGCATGCCAGGTACGGTGCTCCTTTGGAAACCCACTTCTCACAGGTGCAATGGAGACCACTTGCTCCTGGTCCCTCCTGGGGAGCAGCTCTGTGCTTGGCAGGTGTAAGAAAACAGGGAGAGTGGGAGGGGAAAGGAAGGAGCCTGCACATGCTGTGGCACCACAGCAAAGAGACTCCTTTCAGATGGACTCCAGAGAGGCAAGGGCAGTACTCAATTGACTTTTGGACCCTGGAGACACCATTTCCCAAATGTCCCCCTCCCTTCTGACAAGCACAGCCTAATCCAAGGGCATTTCTCTTTTTAAAAGTCTCTTCACAACCATCCCTGTCCTATCTCTTGGCACACTTCTATTACAGGCTATTCATACAGAACTTTGGCTGGCTGTAAATGTCCTCAGGTTGAAGGCTACTCCACAGCCTATTGCTGTTGTGGATTTGAGCCAGTGAGTGACTCTGCTGTTCTGTGGCAGGCAGCACCTGGAGGAGATTCGCCTGAAAAATGAAAAGCTGGAAGCTGCCGCCAGGAAGAAGAAAACAAACAGGATCCAGAATAAAAGCACAGCTCCTACAACCCACCTTGCCCACAGAAGCACCAAGTCATGGGATAGAAAGGTACCTCAGTGTCAGCATTGCCCATGGGATCTCCAAGTCAGTGACATGGCTCTGGGAGCTATGCTGAGCCATTGCTGCACCCATGAAGCAGAAATTCCAGGTTTGACTCCCTGCATGATGTTCAGAGTCAACAACTTGTGTTGGCAGCACCACTGTTGTGCCTTTCTACTTTGGCTCTCACTGGAATCTCTGTCCCACCCTGAGACTGTCCCCAGGGTTGGAGCAGCTCATGGCTTGTCTCACCCATGCATTGTCCCAGCTTCAGTTTTGGTATAGCTCAGGTGTTTCTCTGCCGAGGTGCAGCGCATACAGTACAACTCCATGCAGCCCCAGGACATCATAGAAAATGAAGAGAAGAGGAGAGTGAATTCTCTGCTGCGGCGTGAGAAGCTGATCCGAAACCTGGGCATCATCGACCAGCTTTCCCAGCTGCTCTCCACACCTGACACCCAGGGATCCTGTGCCCTCCAGAGCCAGGTAATGGCACTGCCCAGAGCCACCCCACACAGCCGAGGCAGAAGGATGGGGAGAAGTGAATTGGGCACAGGATGGGGGTGTGCTGCAGGCAGATCAGTTGCATCCTGTGCCTTCAGGATGATGAGTCTGGAATGGTGGTGGGGACAAAGTGCAGGGTAATGATTTAGTGAGCACCTGGACATGACTAGAGAAGACTTTTCCTTCCCATCTCCTGCCAAGGCCTACAGAAGTAAGCCATGGCCATTTTCCTTCCTTCCTTCCAGCTGCAGTTTCCCTGGGATGTCATCGGGGACCACAACACTGACGATGTAACTATGTTTATCTCATTCCTGGGAGTCCCAGCTGAGGACAGCCCTAGAGCCCAGGCCAGGCCACGGCCCGTCCCAGGCCCAGATCCCAACGACATGAAGACACTCTGCATTCAGGGCCGGAGTGTCCTGTACCACGCACGGCACGAGGGCCCCCGGGCGCTGGGCGGGGGCTGGCTGCAGGGCCAGGCCGCGGGGGCAGTGGTCACCCAGCCCTGTGCCCAACCTAAGCAGCCACTGAGAGAACAGCAGCTCCCTGGCACTGAAACCCAGGCTGAAGGCTGTAAGTACACATCACCTTCCTGTGTATGCTGTGGGTGCTCCTGGCCTTGCCAGGGTGAAAGGAATGGGTGGGCTTGATGGAGCTCTCAGGGGTGCTGGGACACTGCAAAAGAGTTGCCATGCTCTGCCTAGGATACTGGAACCACTGGAAGTCTCTGTCTGAGGCTTGGAGCATCCCATTTGCAGGGTCAGGGAAGAACCATGGGTGGTTTCCCAGGACCAAGGGTTGATGAGCAGGCATGGGGGAGCGTGAGAAGCCAGGAAAGTCAAAGGGGTGCATTAGCTCCTGGGGGTCAGAGGGGACATGGTGACATAGCACAGACCCCAATCTCTTCCCAGGCCTCCCTCCCACCACACTGCTCCCAGCCCATGCTCTCACCCTCCATCCCTGCCCTGCCTGGCTCCCCAGCATGGGCTTCATCCACTCTGCAGCCTTAGGACCAAGGGAGCAGGGGCAGAGGAGGTGCTGCCAAGACCAAGCCCCACTGAGAAGGGCAGTGGGGGCTGCTGACCTGCAGAGCTGCTGGCTCTGCACACCCCCACATCCGTGTGTGCTGTTCCAGGTGATGCTGGTAGCCCGTCATCCTCCGATGGAGGCAGCTGTCCCCCGGCTTCCCCAGCCAGCCCCAGGCAGGCCACAGGTGATGGCATCTTCAGCCATCCACTTCTTCCCGTCGCTGCTGCCGTTCGGGTGGAGCACGCAAATGCCTCAGACCATGGCAGAGCCTCACCATGCCAGTGTGTCACATCATGCCAACACCTCGCCCCATGCCAGTGCCTCGCACCTTCACAGCATGAAAAGCACAGGTAACATGGCCGAGGGGCTCAGCCTTCCTCCCATGTGTGCTGGAATGAAAACTAGGACTTACAGGACAGGCTGGCTGCCTCAATCAACTGCGGCGTCGGCAGCTGAGCCCCCTGACCAGAGCCTGGGCCCAGCATGGTTCTGGCTGCCCATCCCAGCTAGCTTCACCTCTGCCAGGACCGGAGCCTGGTGCTCGTACCCCTGTCCGTGCCCTGCTCGCTGCACTCGCGTCCGTGACCCACCACTGTCTGCAGCAAAACCCTGCAGAGGGCACCTGGCTCCGGATCCGTCGGAACCTCGCTTCCCCCCGCCCCGGGGCCCCTTCTGCCGCCGACCCCGCCCGTTCCTGGGCCGCTTCCTGGCCATGGCGCTGCTGCTTCAGCGCGGCCTGCGTGCGGTCCCGCTCCTCGCCTGGGCTCCGCGGCGGGCGGCGGCGGCGCAGCCCGGGGACCCGGAGCCGCCGGACCCGGCGCTGGAGGAGACGGAGAGGTGCGAAGCGGCCGTTCCGCGCTCGGGGCCTGTGCTGGCCCGGGCGCTCACGCATGTTCTCCGCAGGGCGCGGCGACGGCGGGCGGCGGCGCGGATGGAGCGGCTGCGGCGGGAGTTGGGCGGGGGTCGCGGAGCCCCGGAGCGTGCCCTGACCTGGCAGGCGATGGAGCAGCTGCGGTGAGCGCGGGACCGGGCGGGCCGCTCCGCGCCCGGTGACCGGCCCCGTGACCGTGCTCGTGCCCGCAGGTTCCTGCGGCAGGAGCTGCCCGAGGAGTGGCCGCTGGAGCGCCTGGCCCAGGGGTTTGGTGTCAGCACCGACGTGGTGCGGCGGGTGCTGCGGAGCCGCGGCTGCCCTTCTCCGCGCCGCCGCCTGCGGCAGGACCAGCGGGCGCTGAGCGCCGCCGCCACCGCAGCGCCGCCGGGACGGGGAGCGGGGGACGGGCGCGAGGTGCGCGCCCCCGACGGGACGCTGCTGTACCGGCTGCCGCGGGGCTGGGGCGGGCCGGGGCCCGGCGCGCAATAAACGGAGTTGGGACCCGCCTCCGCCTGTGTCGCTTCCGTCGCGCCGGGCGCGGGCTGCCAGGCGGCGGGGATGAGCTCCGAGGCGGCGGAGCTGAGCTCCAAGGGGCCGGCGATGGGCTCCGAGATGGCGCGGCTGCTAGAGGCGGTGGACTTCGCAGCCAGAAAACACAAGGAGCAGCGGCGTCTGGATCCCGAGGGCACCCCCTACATCAACCACCCCATCGGTGCGGAAACCCCGCGGCACCGCGTCCCGCTCCCGGGAGACCCCTGCGGCCCCTCTCTCCCTCACCCCTGGGACCCATCCTGCCCCGGTGCGCTGCCACCCCCTCCGGAGCCTCCCACTCTGGTCCCTGGGGAGAACCGTGTCCTTTCTCTCGTACCACATCCTCCAGCCCGATGGGGCAGCTTTCGAAGCACTGCAGCCCTGGCCCCTGCCCCAGCCCTGTGTCTGGGTGTGGCTGCCACCGCACTGTTGCACTGCTTTGGATGGGGCCCAGGGGAGCTGCTGAGGCGCCCCTAAGCCACAATCGCACCTGCCAGACCTGGGGGCAGCTCCCACCTTGGGGGTAGTGCCAGCGCCTGGGACCTTCCTGTGTCCCCAGCTAAAGGATCCACCGCGCAGGACGTTCCCGTGGGGTCTCCCCCGGCCAGGGTTGATCTCGGGGAAACCTCGCTGCCCACCGTGCAGCGCAGCCCCGGTGTCACCCACGGGAGCGACTGTCCCGGCCTGGAGCTGCCTGTTCCCCTCCCACGTTTCCGTTCTCACTGCAGGCGTCGCCAGGATCCTGGCACACGAGGCCGGTGTGACGGACATAGTGGTGCTGCAGGTAACGCCCTGCCCTGCCCTGCCTGTTCCCTGTTGCTCAGCCCAGACCACTGCAGTCCCCCTCGTCCCCTCCTCGCCACAGGCTGCCCTCCTGCACGACACCGTGGAGGACACGGACACCACGTTCTCCGAGATCGAGGAGTGGTTCGGTGCAGAGGTGCGGTGTGTGGTGGAGGAGGTGACGGACGACAAGACCTTGCCCAAGATGGAGCGGAAGCGGCTGCAGATCGAGCATGCTCCCATTTGCAGCCGGCGGGCCAAGCTGGTTAAACTGGCGGACAAGCTGTACAACCTGCGGGACCTGAATCGCTGCACCCCGCGAGGTACCGCCCACATCGGGAGGGACGAGCCCGGCTGGTCCCAGGCAGCAGCATGGCTGGTGCCGGCTGGCTCTGCCGAGGGGCAGAGGAACGCCGGGGCTGCCCGGGGCGGCAGTGGCGGGAGCGAGGGCAGTGTGCCTGTGCCTGTGTCAGTGGCTGGCTGTGCCTGTGTTAGTGGCTGTGTCTCCGTGCGTGTGTCTTCATGTCCGAGGACTGGGGGCGGGGGCGCTGCCGGTGTTGCGGAGCCCGAAGTGACGTCACGCGTATACCCGCAGGATGGTCGGCGGAGCGCGTGCAGGAGTACTTCCGGTGGGCGGCGCGCGTGGTGTCCGGCCTGCGCGGGACCAGCGCTGCCCTGGAGGGGGCGCTGCAGCGCTTGTTCGAAGAGCGCGGCGTGGCCACGTGACCGCCGCGGCCGCCTCGGCCAATAAACGTGCGCAGAGCTCGGCGTCGCTGGGTTGCCATGGTATCGTGCGCTTCCGCCATCGCCGAGTTCCGGCTGTGCTCTGCCCGCGCTCGGGCGTTCCCGGTGCTGACCCGGTCCCCGCCATGGCGCTCGCCGGGCGGCACGACGCGCCCGAGCCGCCGGACTTCGGGATCCTGAAGCGGCTGGCGCGAGACCAGCTCGTCTACCTGTTGGAGCAGGTCCGGGGCCCGCCCGGGGCAGGGATCGGTGTTGGCCGCGGGTTTGGGGGTCGGGAGTCGAGGTCGGGGCGGGAGGGGCTCGGCACGGGGCAGCCGCGGGGTGCCGGCCCATGCGCGCCTGCCCGCAGCTCCCCGGGAAGAAGGACCTGTTTATCGAGGCCGACCTGATGAGCCCCCTGGACCGCATCGCTAACGTGTCCATCCTGAAGGTACCGCGGGGTCCGCTCGGGCTGGGCCTGCCCGCCGCATTCGCCCGCGCCCAACCCGGCCCTGTCCCCGCAGCAGCACGACGTGGACAAGCTCTACAAGGTGGAGACGCGGCCGGGCCCCGGCGCTAGCGACCAGTGAGTGCCCCGCGCTGGGCCGCCTGCCCCGCTCAGAGCGCGGCTCTGCCGGAGCCCGAGTAGGGCCTTGGAGAGAAGGGTCCGTGAGCACGGGCGGGTGCGAGCAGTCCCGGGTACGAGCAGCTCTCGCTCCCCTCTGTGATGCAGGTTCTGCTTCCTGGTACGGCCGCGGGTCAGGACCATGAGGTTCATCGCGGGTGAGTGTGGCCCCAGAGGCGGCTGCCCCTCAGCTGCTCTGGGCCATCGCTGCGCCCGGGCCCGAGGGGCTCTCGGTGAGCCCCGCTCCCGGGGTTTCACTGTTCCTGGGGCGATCGGGCTCTGTGAGCCGAGGGGAGCTGTCCCTGGCAGGGTGGGCAGCTCTGCAGGGGCTGTGCGGGATGTCCACAGATATTGTCAACGCTGACAAGATGTCAGGGAGGAGTAGGAAGTACAAAATCATCTTCAGCCCCCAGAAGGTTAGTGGGACTCACAGCGCTGCCCATTCCCCTGTCACTCTGTGCCTGCCTAGCTTTTGCACCTTCCACCCCTTCTATAGGCACCAAAACCCATTTGTTTCTAACCTAGAAATGTTTAAGTAAACCCAAGTGTTTTGATACCTGGGAAAGCACTGGGCCCTTCCAGAGCTTTTCCTGCTTAGAGTCTGCTTGGACCTGAGGGTCTCCTGTTCCTTTCCAGTTCTATGCTTGTGAGATGGTGCTGGAGGAAGAGGGTGTCTTTGGTGGTGAGTGGGGCTGCAGTGCTGGCTCAGTGCAGCTGACACTGCAGGATTCCAGTTGAATCCCACTGCTGGCATCCCTGTGTGGGCAGGGACAGGAAGGTGGGCAGGGAAACACAGGTTCTCTTGAGGTTGGCAGATGTATGCCCACACAGCATCAGCCCCTCTCTTCTGCCTGAGGAGAGGAGACAGGATCCTGCCACCCATCCTGTCTGAAGCTGAATAGTCCCTGTTTTGGGCCTGCTGTGATTCTTGGGGCTCTTCCTGCCCAGGGCTGCATAAGTGTCTCCTATCCCTGTCCTGAACACAGATGTCACCTGTGATGAATGGTCCTTCTACCTACTGCCTCTGGATGAAGACATCATCAGCATGGAGCTGCCCGAGTTCTTCCGTGACTACTTTTTGGTCAGTGGGATGCTGTGGTGGGGTGGCAGCCCTTCCTGCCTCCTGTGCCTCACTGGGGCTGGGGACAAGGTGCTGTTCAGGGGGGAGGTGTGTGGCATCCTGCTCAGTCCCTCAGTCTGCACCAGGGGCCTTTGTTCTCCCCAGGAGCAGCTTTTGCTGGGGAGTGGCTGCTCATCCCTGAGCTGGCCCCTCTTCCCCTGGCCAAGTTGGGGCATCCTGTTGTGTTCCTGGGATGAAGCTCCAGTCCAATCCCCTGCCATGGCAGTCCTTCCCTGCCAGCTGCCCATACTCACTCCCTCATCCTGCAGGAGGGAGATCACCGCTGGATCAACCCCATCGCCAGAGCCCTGCAATTGCTGAACTCCCTTTATGGCCCTTTTGGGAAGACGTATGGCATCGGCCGCTGTGCTAAGGTGTGGCTGGCACCACGGGCCCCTTGGGTCCCCGTCAGGGCTTGCAGGGATCTGGACCCCATCAGCTGCAGGGCAGCACATCACCACAGAGGGTCACTGTCCTATGTCTCTTCCTGGGCAGGTTTTGCGGGGGGGGTCCCATATGCCAAGGTGGGCAGCAGAGGGGTGGCTGCTGCTCGCTGGGGTGTGGTGGAGCCCCCTGTGCCCTGAGGGGGGGAGCATTTGTGCCTGGCCTTGGTATTCATCCCCGCTGTGTGTCAGGGCCCTTGGTGGGAGCTTGGGGCTGCTCCCCTGCCCTGACACCCTCTGCCCCTCACAGATGAGCTACGAGCTGTGGCGGGACCTGGAGGAGGAGAATGAGAGTGAAGGCCAGGGTAGGAAGCCTGAGATTGGACACGTCTTCCTCACAGACAGAGGTGGGCTGAGGCAAGGGCAGTGGCCGGGGGGGTACAGTTCAGGCAGCAGGGCCCCCAGAGGGGCAGGGAAAGCCTCTGTGGGGTGGCAGGAGGAATGGGAAGGTAGCCTGGCTCTGGCTGTGCTTGCAGACATGGACTATGTGACAGCACTCTGCTCCCAAGTGGTCTACGAGGGGATCGTGGATGACACCTTCCGCATCAAGTGTGGTAGGTGACTTGGGAACAGTGACGGGGCAGCATGGAGCTCTGTGCTCAGAGCAGGGCAGAACACAGCTCTGCCTCAGAACAGGGCTGTGCGCTCTGAACGGGGCTTTCCACTTACAGTGAGCCAACACGGGGCTCTGAGCCCACCTGGCCAGTGCCTGCATGGTTTGTGCCTGGCACTGTCAGGCACGGTGCTGTCCCCACAGGGACAGTCCCATTGTAGGATGCTGCTGGAGGTCATCCAGAGGGACAGTCCTCACTTTTACCAAGAGACTGGGCTGGCATCCCCTGTCTCTACTGCCTCTTACAGCAAGGCTTGTGCGTGTGGAAATGTTGCTATGTCTGGGACAAAGCAGCGCTTCACTTTTCCCTGCAGGCAGCGTGGATTTTGGGCCAGATGTCACCTCTTCTGATAAGAGTATTAAGGTGCTGCTCAATTCCCAGGACAAAGTGAGTCCTCACAAGCCTTGGGGGAGTCCCCTTGGTGGGAGGAGGCAGAGTGGACCATTCTCTCCCCTAAACTTGAGCAGGAGTGGCTGGGGACTGCTGGGCCCCTGGAGCATGGGTTCAGGCACAGACCAGAGAAACCTGGTGCAGCTCCACTTCTGAACCTGTCAGAGTCCCTGCATGCAGGGCTGTGTCATAAATTAGTGTTTTAAGGTCACTAAAGGAATCACCAGCAAACACATGCACAAAAATGGGTTTAATGTAAAAGTCACAGCATGACAAAATTTGTTGGCAAAGTTCTAAATGGTTAAAGCACACGGATGAAAAGCAAAAAACAATTATAAATCAATCAATCCAAACCAAAACCAAGCCAAAAATATCCACATGGAGGTGGACGTGGGGAATGAGGGAATCTAAAGGATAGGAAAGGGTAAGGATATAAAGACCCTCCTGTTGAGTCACAAGGTTCATAGTAATTTTCCATTCTGGCCACAATTCAGGTTGGTATCTAACTGTGGAATTTGACAATTAAAACATTACCCCACTTGCATTTTTATTCAGGTTACAAAAGTAAGTTTTCCAGGCTGTTCATTTCAAACCAGGAGCTGGTTAGACAGTACTAGTTCCTAGGAGGAGAGAGAATGTTTCTGCTAAGCTGGGGAGAAACTCAGGCCAGGTGCTATTCAACAACGCTGATCCCTGAGGAGCCTTTCTCAGATCATGGTGTGGCCTGGGTCAGAGGGATGCACTGACACAGGCTGCTGTGCTGCCAGTCGGGGTTTTGGGGCATGGCATGACATGTGGCCAGTGTGCCATACAGGCTGCTGGGAGCGTTGGCCCTGGGCTCTGTGTCTCCAGGGCTGCAGCTCCTGGGAGCTGTGCTGCTTCCACAGGTATTCAGCCAGATTCGCAATGAGCACTTCTCCAGCGTGTTTGGTCTCCTGAGCCAGAAGTCACGGAACCTGCAGGCACAGTACGATGTGAGTGCCACCCTGGTGTGCAGGATGCCTGTGGCTCTGTCCCTCGCAGCCAGGCCACCACCCCCTGCTCTCCCTCCCTCAGCGGCGCCGAGGCATGGACATCAAGCAGATGAAGGACTTTGTGTCCCAGGAGCTGAAGGGACTGAAGCAGGAGCATCGCCTGCTGAGCCTACGTAGGAACCTGAGGGGAGGGAGGGGCCCTCTGCTGTTCTGCAAGTGCTGGAGCTCTGGGGAAAAGCAGGGGGTCAGGGGGCCCTGGATGTGCCCAGAGGGGCAGGGCAGGGGCTGCTGGCATGTGCCAACAGTGCCTGCAGAGCCCCTTCCCCTCCAAAGCCCCTGTGTCTCTTGGTTGTGTAGATATCGGTGCCTGTGAGTTTATCATGAAAAAGAAAACCAAGCAGGACTTCCAAGAGACCATCAAGGCAGAACACTGTGAGTGCTGCTCCATGCTCTATCTGTGCCCACCCCTGCCCAAGTCTGACCCATGGCCTCGCTTGCCCCAGGCCCGGCCAGCCTCATGCCTGGGGGCTCTCTGTGTGGCCACCATTCTCCCAGCCCTTGTTTTGAGGCTGTCTCAAGATCCTAAGTAGGGTCAGGCTGAGAGGGAATGTGTGGAGGGGAGGGGCCCCATTTCCTGGGCTGTTGGGAGGGCAGTGGAACCCAGAGCCTAGCTCAGTGGGCTGGCAAGAGCCCTGGGGTGATGCTGCCTGTTCCCCTACCACAGCACTGCTGGAGGGCTTTGACATTCGTGAGAGCACCAGCTTCATCGAAGAGCACATTGACCGGCAGGTGAGACCCTGGGGATGCAGCCTGCTCCAGCTGACCCATCCTGCCCCTGCTGATCCCTGCTCCCCACAGGTGTCCCCCATCGAGAGCCTGCGCCTCATGTGCCTCCTGTCCATCACAGAAAATGGTGAGTGCCCTGCTGGGCTGGGCCACGGCAGTGGCACTGAGCTCCAGCCCTGGCACAGAGCTCACCTGGTGCTCCCCGCAGGTCTGATCCCCAAGGACTACCGCTCTCTGAAAACCCAGTACCTGCAGGTGAGGGGCCCGGAGTCACTACAGAGCAAGAGCTGAGTCAGATGGGGTTCCCCTCCCTCTGGTGCTGGGCAGCAGCACTCCTGGGGATGGGCCTTGCCTCCACAGGCCCTTCAGGAGCCCCAGCATGCCCAAGCTGTCTCTCCAGGACAGACCCTGCCTCCACAGGCTCCACATGAGCCCCAGTCTCCAGCTGCCCCTGCCCTGTGCTTGCTGGGGGGCTCTGACCAGAAGGGATACCCTGTCTGCTGCCCGCGCTGGCAGAAGGGCTGCACGCTGAGCCTGTTGCCCATTCACAGAGCTACGGGCCTGAGCACTTGCTGACCTTCCACAACCTCAAGCGCATTGGGCTGCTGACAGAGCAGTCAGCTGGGGAGACTCTGACGGCCGTGGAGAGCAAAGTCAGCAAGCTGGTGACAGACCGTGCTGCAGGTGAGCCAGCCCGCTGCCCCGTGGCCCTGGGAGCTTGGGAAGGGGAGCTGCTGCCACAGATCTGGCTGCAAGCAAGTGGCAAACGTGTGGGCTGCAAGCACCAAGCATGTCTCCAGTGATGCTGCTGCAGGCAGAGCAGTGGGCTCTGCTGTGGGGGCACCAGGGCTGGCAGCCACCAAACATTCTCTGGAGCACACAGCTCTGGACATCTCTGCCAGCCTGTGTCTGGGATCCAGACGGAGCCTCTTAAGATGTTTCTCCTTGTGTTTTCCAGGAAAGATCACAGATGCATTTAATTCGTTGGCCAGGAAGAGTAATTTCCGAGCCATAAGCAAGAAGCTGGGGTTGGTACGTCCTTTGAGGGGTGCTAGGTGGCCAAAGTGCCCACTGGAGCAGAGAGCTCTGTTTAGCATGTGCCCATGCCCAAGCTGCAGGCTTGGCATCTCAGGGGGACACAGCTCAGGGCCAGAGCTACTGAAACTGCTCTAGGCTTCTCAGAGCTGGGGCCCACTGGCAGCCTCTGACTTTGCCCTGACCCTGTGCCATGCGGGCGTGGTGCAGTGCTGGGGCTTTCTTTGCTCCCTTCAGACACAACAGTGGCACTGCGCAGGCACCCCTGTGTCCTCCATCCTGAGTCAGAGGGCAGAGGGTGCTGGCAAGTTGACATTTCTGTCCCTGGCCCCTGCTGCACAGCCCACCCAGGCCATGCGATGCTGGCTCTGGCACGGTGGGGCAGGAGGTGGGGACAGAGCTATGCTCCAGGTGCCTGTCCCTCCTCACCCCTGCACCTCTGAGGGGGGGTGAGGCTCCAGGCAGCCTGGTCCTGTACCTGTGCTGTCACCTGTCACTGCAGATCCCTCGGCTGGATGGCGAGTATGACCTCAAAATGCCTCGGGACATGGCATATGTTTTTGGTGGGGCTTACATGCCCCTGAGTTGCAAGATCATTGAGCAGGTGAGCTCTTCTGCACTGGAGAGAGCCGGGCACGTCCCCTCAAGCCCCTGCCTCCTTCTGGGGAGTCTAGGGCTAGGGCTGATGGCGGTCATCTCCTGCTTGGAGCCTGCTGAGCAGTGCCCAGCAGCCAGCCTGACACCCTGCTATCCCTCAGGTGCTGGAGCGCCGGGGCTGGCAGGGCCTCGAGGAGGTCGTGCGACTGCTCAATGGCAACGAGTTCTCTGCCTCAGGTAGTGCTGGCGGGCTGGGGGCATTGGGGCTGGCGGCTGGCACGTCCTACAGCGCTCTTCCCTATCCAGACAGCACTGTGGAGGACAACCCTGCCTGGGAGTCCCAGCGTGTTGTGCTCGCTGTCTTCCTGGGGGGCTGCACCTTCTCTGAGATTGCAGCTCTCCGCTTCCTGGGGAAGGAGAGAGGTGGGAAGGGAAAGGGAAGGGCACAGGTGGGAGCACGGGGATCCTGGCGGTGCAGCCAAGCCGTGCTCAGTAACCAGCACCAGCTGAGCCGTGGGGAGGGGGTGTCAAGGCACACGGCTATCCTGGGAAGTGGGCGGGGACGGGGCTGGGAGTGTCAGTGCTACCCCACAGCACTGCTGGGGCACTGACGGCCTTTCCTGTAGGGTGCAAGTTCATCTTCCTGACCACGGCCATCACCAACAGCGCCCGCATGATGGAGGCCATGATCGAAGCCAAGGCCTGAGCCCCGGAGGGGCCGAGGGAAGCGTGCCAGTAAAATCTGTGCTGACAACGAACCGGCCCAGGGCTGTGTGTGTGAGGGTGGCCCCGGCGCGGGGACGCGCAGGCACCGCCCGGGCGCGCGGGGACGCGCAGGCACCGCCCGGGCGCGCGGGGACGCGCAGGCACCGCCCGGGCGCGCGGTCACGGCGCGCTGTCAGTCGCGAGCGCGCGGTGGCGCCGTTAGCCGCGCAGAAGGCGCGGCCGTCTCCCTCCGGATTGGCTGGAGGCGCCGAAGGTTCTGCACTACCATTGGCTAGGAGCGGCTTGGGGCGGGGCGGAAGCGCGGCCCGGCTGGCGGTTATGGGCGGGGGCGCGGCAGCCAATCAGCGCGGCCGTGAGGGGAGTTCGAATCGGCGGAGCGGCGGCAATGGAGCGCGGAGGGACGAGGAAAAGGTGCGGGACCGGGAGAACCGAGAACCAGGGCGGGGATCGGGGAGAACCGGAGTGGATCGGGAGACGCGGCTGGGCGGGAGCGCTGGGAATCGGGGCGGGAGGTCACGGTGGCCCGGGCGGTGGCTGGGGCAGCTCTCGGCCCCGAGGCTCTTCCCGGCCGCTGACGGCCCCCGCTGCCCTCAGCGAGGTGCTGGCGGCCGAGGCCGTGACCTGCCTGAATCGGGCCATGGCGGCCCTGCGGGACATCTGGGAAGAGATCGGTATTCCCGAGGAGCAGCGGCTGGAGCGCACCGACACCGTCAGGAAGCACATCAAGGTGAGGGGCGGAGGGCACCGGTTCTTCTGGTGAGCCGCGTACCTGCTGCAGCGGGAGGCCGGGACCTGAGAGGCTCAGAGTGAGCTCACCCAGGGCTGCTCTCTCGGGGTTTCAGGATGGGGGCACCGGGGGCCCCTGCCCGGCTGTTACCGCGCCTCTGCCTTGTCCTATGCACCCCGTCCTCCTGGGCCCGCACTGCCCACACTTCACTCGGGCCCAGCCGTGGATCTCTAGCCCTGCCCCTACTGCTCTGCCCGCTCTCCATTCCCACACCCTGCCTCTAACCACACCTGTGCTGCAGAGTCTCCTGGACATGATGGTGGCAGAGGAGGAAAGCCTGAAGGAGCGTCTCCTCAAGAGCATCGTCCTGTGTCGGAAGGAGCTGGATACCCTCTGCAGGGAGCTCCAGCTGGGCCCCTTTGAGGTGAGGTGTGGGATCCTGGGGTCCTTCTGCCTGACCTCTGCCTGGCTGTCTCAAGAGGCCAGAGGTTAGAAGGCAAATATCTATTCAAACCTGCTTTTCTGGGTGATTGGTAGAGCCGAGGAGGGTTTTGTGGCTCCTCACAGAACAGGCATTGGTAGGTGGTTGTGTTGTGTTCTCCAGCACCTTGTTTTGTGTGTTGCTGGTATTCATGCAGCTTCCTGGGGAGCACCTTGCTCAGACCCAGGCCTGGTGGCACCTGTCTTTGTATAAAAGCCTGAAGCATGAGCCAGGTACAAGAGAAGTGTATAACAGAGCTCATTTCTGGCCTCTTTCAGACAGAGGAGGAAAGCACTATCCTGCAGATGGAGAAAAACCTGCGCACCTGTGTGGAGGTGCTGCAGAAGCAGAAGCGGGACCGGAAGCAGGAGCTGAAGGCCCTCCAGGAACAGGACCGAGCCCTGTGTGACATCCTGTGTACACCTCTGTTCAGTATCGACACTAGCAGTGTGCCCAGCCTGGAGGACCTGGACCGCTACCGGCGCCACGTGGCCTCCCTCAACACCCTGAAGGTGAGCCTGGAGGGTGAGGGAGTCACTGAGGTGCCCAAAAGTGCCCCCTGGTTCCTGACACTGCCCTCACCCCCAGGAGCAAAGGCGGGAAGAATTTGTCAGCAACAAGCGTCAGATCATTCTGCTCATGGAGGAGCTGGACCACACCCCGGACACCAGCTTTGAGCGGGATGTGGTGTGTGAGGATGAGAAGGTGTTCTGCCTGTCTCAGGACAACATCATGGCCCTCCAGAAACTGCTGCAGCAGGTATGTTGTGCTGTGAGGCAGTGTTGGGGCTGCTGTGTGTGCTGGCAGCAGCAGCCATCATGATGTAAGAGCAACCACTGGGTTTTGGCAAGGCTTGTGCGTTAGAACACCCATATCAGGGGTGGTGAGGAGATCTCGTGTGCCAAGTGTGTGGCTTTGCAGGTGTAGCAGAGCCAAAGGCTGTACTAATCCCCTGCTCCCTGTCCCTGCAGCTGGAAGCCCAGCGAGCCCTGAATGAGGCTGTGTGCACAGAACTGCGCACCAGGATCGTCGCGCTCTGGGAAAGGCTGCAGATCCCAGAGGAGGAGAGAGAGTCCTCGGCCGTGCACCTGTCTTGGTCCAGAGTCAAAACGAAGAGAGCTGTAAGAGCCCTGTTGTGCTAATGGTGGGAGTGCTGGGGATCCAGGGGATCTCATGCTCCTGGTTGCTCAGTGAGGGGAGCGGGCCAAATTCTGCCTTCATGGAGGGAGGAGCTCAAGGTTGGTGCTGGCGGCTGCCTCATTATAGAGAGCAGATCCCACAGAAGATGAATCCTGTTCTCTTCTTCCTCCCTGACCTGTGCTCTGGTCCCGGGGACAGTTGCAACAGGAAGTGGACCGTCTGGAAGAGCTGAAGCTGCAGAACATGAAATCTGTAATCCATGCAATCCGGGCAGAGCTGGCTGACTATTGGGACAAATGCTTCTACAGCCAGGAGCAGAGGGAGAACTTCAGCCCCTTCTATGATGGTGGGTGCTACTGGCCAGGCAGTTTTGGGGAGGGATCCCAGGGGTTCCAGCCCCTGACCTGGCTGTTCTGCCCTTCCAGAGGATTACACAGAGACCCTGCTCGAGCTGCATGATGCTGAGGTGGGCAAGATGAAGATCTACTATGAAACACACAAAGATCTGTTTGAGGCTGTTCAGAAATGGGAGGAGAATTGGAAGCTGTTCCTGGAGCTGGAGGTATTGTCCAGACAGGAGTATGCCGGGTCGTGGGTCAGCGTGTATCTCTGCTCACATGGGAGAATGCTCTGGGAAGTCATGGTGGGCACCAGCAAGATGCTGTGTTTTGAGCACGGGTGTTTGTGTGGGGCTGGCTCCTCTGGGGCCTTCACCATGTGAGGTTGAGGGGATTGGGTGCTGTGTTTGTGTCTCTCCTGACCACTCTTCTCCACCAGAGTAAAGCAGCTGACCCCAGTCGCTTCACCAATCGTGGAGGAAGCCTTCTGAAGGAGGAGAAGCAGCGAGCAAAGCTGCAGAAGACACTGTCTAAGGTAGGGCCAGTCCTGGGGAAGGACCTGTGGTCCCACTGACAGGAAAAGGGATCCTTGGGTGTGGGGACACCTATGTTCAGGGCAGCCCCTACACTACCCTCATGTCCTGATCAGCTGCAGGAGGAGCTGGAGAGAAAGGTCCAGGCCTGGGAGCAGGAGTTCAAGGGAGCTTTCCTGGTGAAGGGCCAGCAGTTCATGGAGTATGTGTCAGAGCAGTGGCAGCTCTACCGTCTGGAGAAGGAGAAGGAGAAGCAGGAGCGGGTGAGTACAGAGCTGAGCATGTTGGCTTTCTGCCTGGGAGTGTCCCTGGCTCCTGCCTAAGCTCCTGCTATCCTAGGGCTGTCCCTGCTGGGCTCTGCCTGCTCCTTCCCAGCTTGGAAACAGCAGGCAATGGGGATGGTGCCCATTGCTGTCATATCCACATGTGCTGAGCCCCTTTCACTGCTGTCATATCCACATGTGCTGGCCCCAGCTGTGCCAGAGGTGACATTTGGCTCGATACTTGTGGATCTCTGATGACGTTCCTGCTGTGTGGCTCTGCCAGGCTGGCAGCAGGGCAGTGCCCCTGCCATGGTCACCCAGATTCAGTAGCTCCACGGTGCTCAGGTGTGTAAGTGTAGGTGTCTCCCACAGCACCTGAAGAAGAGCCGGGAGATGGAGGCAGAGATGCTGTATGGCAGTGCCCCACGGACACCCATTAAGCGGCGCATGCTCAGCCCCCATGCACCTGCCAAAGTAAGCAAGGTAAAATGTCCCTGCAGGGCAGTTGGGTGGGCTGGGGCCCTGCCTGCAGCTGAGCACACCCTTGGGCTGGCCTCGGCCCTGTGGAGAGGGTGGGGGGGGAGAGGTCAGGGTGCTGCAGCCCCATGGGAAGATGTCCTGTGTGACCTGTGCTCTGCTTTCTCCTCAGCTCCACGGCACCTTCAGTGCTTGCACCACACCCAACACCACTGTTCGCACAGCCTTTGGGGGAGCCATCTCCCACTCGCCCACATCTCGGCTGCCACCCTCCGGGAAGGTGAGGGGCCTTGGGCTGGGCTGGAAGGGACAGGTGAGCTGAGGTGGTGCAGCTCTTCTTGCTGTCATCCCATGGCTCACTTGCGGGGAACAGAAGCCCCTGCTTGTCTTCAGTCTGCTCTGTAGGGCTACTGCCATCCTTCTGGGGTGTTTCTGGTTCCTGAGGGAGGAGGAGGAGGAGGGTGCCAGAAAATCTCCAGCCCAGATTTCTAGTACACTTGTTCCTTAGTGCTGAGCCTGCAGCTTGGGGGACCTTCAAAATCTGTGTGTGCTGCCAGACAGGGCCTGAGCATCCTTGTCTGGTGAGTGGCATCCCTGCCTATGGCAGTGGGGTGGAATGAGATAGGCTTTAAAGTCCCTTCCCACCCACATCATTGCAGGAATCTGTGATTCTGTACTATCTGTTTTAGGGGCCAGAATTGGACCCCAGAATCTGGAGACCTCCTGGAGCCTCACACTGCTCTGGCTCTGCAGAGCAATGGTCACTGAAGCTGCTGCAGCTCTCCTGCCTCTGCTCAATTCCTACATGCCTTAACTGTCAGCTCTTCCCACAGTTTGGCCGGACCCGGACCTCCACCCGCACGGCAGTGCAGCCCCCCCGACCCAAGCTGAGGGAGCGGAACAAGGAAAACATGTCCCCCCTGAGCGGTGGGTGCACCCCCACAGCCCCTGCCCAGCGTAACCACAGCGTTAGTTCTGTTGCCAGCACCTATTCTGAGTTTGCGGTAATTCACCTCTTCTAACCCCGCCCCCCCCTCGCTGCCCCGCACCTTTGCTCCCTCCTGTGTCCCCCCCTCCCGGTGTCCTCTGATAGGGTCACTCCCCATGGAGAACTGCAGAGTTGGTGGCAGAGGGCCCTGAGCAGCCACTGGGGACAGAGCCGCAGCCCAGAGGCCAGGCTGTGGTTGGGACACACCTGTGCAGGGACACAGCCAAGGCAAAGCCCTGAGGGTGGAGTGAGCAAAGGCTGGAGGGGGGCTGCTTTCCTCTCTCAGGCTGGGGGATGTTGGGGGGGCCCTAGACAACCTGTCCTCCCAGCAGGCTGGGCTGAGCCACAGATTTACTGTTGTGTGACACTACCAAAAGTTTTTTACTCTATACCTTTTAGTGAAGAAAGGCATTAATGGTCACTGGATACAAGTTACATAGTTTCCATATTAATTACCACAATTCCAATATTAATTTGTATTCCAGCTCCTTTTAGTAGCTTGCCCTGCCTCTCTCTCTGTACTATGAGGCAGCAGCCCCCTCCCTTCCCTCATCCCTTTCTCTCACTTCTTATTTCCACAGCGCGGACTTTCAAAGGCTTCCACCTTTGAAAGCGCCTCTAATGTTCTCAACTCCACCACCAACAATGCCTCCTGATGAACCCCTGCTCAGGCAGCAATGCAGGGCCTTGCAGCATCTCCTACTCAATGATAACCTGCCCCTCAGTTTCTGCCTTAGAAATGTGGTTTTATTTAAAAAAAAATTCTAGGTGTTGTGAATAAAGTCCTTGTACAGCCCCCACCTGGGAGTGTATTTCTGGGGGTCCCTGGAGCAGGGAGGGGGTGGAAGGGACAGTGCAGGGCAGCCTCAGCACCTGGGCCTGCTGAGCACAAAGCTACAGCCCCCTCCCCCGATCACCTTTAGCCTTCCTCACCACCCCCCCCTCTGAACTCCTCCCCCCGGGCTGTGGAGCTAACCACAGGCTGAACAAGGAAAGTTGTGATATGAGACAACAGTTCACTGTGGGAAGCAAAACCACACAGAACTAAGCAAAACCAGGACTTCATTCCCTCCTTGCAAGTGGTGCTCACCAGCCCAAGGGCAGCTGCTCAGCCTCCCCAGGACAGCAGGACCCCAGCATGGTAATGGTAACTTGGGGATAAAACCACTACTGCTCTGAGCATTCCCCCCTTCCTTCTTCTCCCCTTTCCCCACTGGCCATGAGGCCACATGGTTTGGGCTACCTCTGGGGTCAGGTGCGGGGTCCAGCTCTGTGTCCCAGCCCCTCACAAGTTCCTCTACTTCCCCCCGCCCCTGCCCAGAGGAGCAGAATCGACCTCAGCTCTGGGCCAGCACTGCTCAGCCACAACATTCCTGAATTACAGTGTTCACACAAATCCCAAACACAGCCCCATATGGTCCCTCACCCCAGGACACCTTGACACCAACACTGCAACCCTTATGGAAAGGTGAATTTAATAAACACAGCCAGCCTGTCCCAGGGCATCCCTGGCCCTGATGGAGCTGCAGCCCCACTCCAGGGTGTGAATCAGGTCACTGTGGGCTAAACTCAGTGCCATCCTGTGGTGGGGAAGGGGGGGGGGGGGGGGGGGGGTGTCTGTCCCAGCCCTGAGGACAGAGTGGTCCTGGAGCTGGTCCTGCAGAACTGAGCTGAGCCTGCCCTCATCCTCCCTCTGGCAGCACCCACGGGCTGTGGGGTCTTGGGGCCCTCACAACTCCCGTACACGTATATAGGTGGTCCAGGGCCCACACACCACCTCCTCCACCCGCAACCCCTCGGCCACCAGGTGCTCAACGCGGCGTGCCTGGTCAGAGCTGATGTTGTTCCCGTGTCCCAGCTGTCCATATTTACCTGCAGACACATATTCATGACATAACATGGCCCCCCTGGGGGCCTCACAGGGCAATCGTTCCTGGTGTTTGGGGGGAGGGAGGGAACACAAGAGTCCCCAGCACAGATGGAACTTGTACAGTGACAGAACAGCCAAGGAGGAGAGAACAGGAATCAGAAGCTGCTCCTGGGGAGGTTGTACAGTCCCAAAGCAGAGGCGCTACTTACCCCAGCCCCAGGTGTAGAGCTCTCCGCCTCCTGCAACAGGGACAGCACCAGGTGAGCTCTGTTCCCTGTAGTCCTCTCCCTGATCCCGGGGGCACTGCCCACCGGGTGCTGGTCACACCCGGCACCTCTCAGCACCTTTGTCTCCCGAGGTGCTGCCCCCTGCCCCACTGGACACTCACGTGTGACCACGGCCGTGTGTCGGGACCCACAGCTGACCGTGCTGACTTCCAGGTCCTGCGACAGATCCAGCAGTGCTGGGAATGCCTGGATGGAAATGAATGCAGCGTCCTCGGCAGCCATCTGCTCCTGGCAGGGCGTCAGCTCGTTGTTCCCTGCAGAAGAGCCAACTCTCAGCTCCCAAGAGTGACTGGGTAACACCAGCATTGCTCACAGGCTCAGACCGTGCTGGCCCTGCACCAAGCTGCTGGGGCAGTGCAGGAACCTGGTCCCCCCTTGCCCTCAGCCTGGCCAGCAGCAGCACTCACCCGTGCCCATGTCCTCAGCCTGGGCTCGCTCCTCTGCCAGCGCTTTGGAGGGCAGAGCCAGCTGCCCTGACTCGTTCCAGCCCCACACGTACAGGTCTCCTGCCTCTGTGGGGTGGGGGAAAAACACATCAGGCAGAGCTTAGCCCTGAGCCCCACTCGCTGGCAGCACTGGTGCTCCAGGGACACCAACACCCCATATTCCCCAAGCCACGTGCCACCAGGGCCCTATGCTGCCATCAGCCTCTCACCCTCCCAGCTCAGCCCAGCCCAGCCCAGCCCCTTACCGCTGACGCTGGCCGAATGCCACCCGCCCGCTGCCACGGCCTGCATGGGCACCCCGGCCAGTGCCTCCACCAGCCGCGGCTGCAGCTCCGACTCCAGCAGCCCGTGGCCCAGCTGCCCATGCCTGCAGGGACACAGACAGACAGACAGACACACCCATAGCCCAGTGCTTCCAGCTCCCACGTCTCCTTCCCACGGTCCCCACCAAGCCCTTCCTGCTGCTGCCAACCCAGCTCCAGGCTGGCAGAGCCTGAGCACAGGAGGGAACAACCAGAGCTGAGCAGAACCAACTCCAGGAACAAGGAAAAGCCAAGCAGCCGTGGGAGAGCGATGCCCAGCACCACAGCACCACAGTGACAGCCAGGGCTCGGTGGGCAGCAGCAGGACAGGGCCCCAGGGGCTTCAGTTCTCTAAAACCCTTTACAGCCTGTTTAAAAAGTGTACAAGTGCCAACCAAAAAGCAGCCAATATCTAACCATAACAATTATTAACACGAAGTTGCCAACAAGATAAATCCTGAAATTAGTATAATTAAGACCCAATCTTCTTAAAGCACCCTTTGAACCTCAAAAATTAAAAATTCTTAGTTCTTTAACAATAAAATTTTGTACTTATTTTCTGTACCAAAAATGCAATTAAATGTTACTCCCCATCATCCTGTGTACAAAACCTCAATTTTTTACTACAATTATACCACTTCCATACCCCCAAAAGTAAAACTGTTAATCTTAACAAATTCCCACAACAATTACAAAAAAACTAACTCATTTATAAAGATAAAACCTAGCAAAGCATTCCCTCAAAAAATTAAAATTAACCCATATAACAAACAACTCACTATAACGCCTAGTGTTAAAAAAAAATTAAAAAATTAAAATCTGCCCATCATTATAAAAAAAAACTATAATAACAATTTTGAACCCTGAAGCCCTACAAAACAAGTTAGATCAAATTTATTTTTACCTAAAGTTACCTCAGCTGTAACATTAAAACAATTAATTAAAATGTTAATTAACCTACTACTACCATTGTAATTAGTAATATAATAACAAATGTTAGTACCATTAAACATACAACCTTATAAAACAAAACCATAATCAATTTTCTCTAACACATAAACACAGTTATAAAAAATTTTACAAATTGTATAATATAAATTTGTCTAACTATTCAAAATCCATCCACAAACAACCTCAAAACCTAAAAAATTTAACAAATCAAATTAAAACAAACTATAAATCCTAATTAAACAATCTGTTTAAAAAATAAAACTTTGCATCTCAACTAAAAAAGCTTTACAAAATAAGCTTATATATTAATTGTTATAGTAACAATATTAATAATTGCACTTTGTGTTCTTCACTGTGTACAGCAAATAATAAGTAAGACCATAAAAAAATTTTTATAGTTCAAGAAAGAGGGGATGATGTGAAAAATGGCTTTGTAAAGGATTCTCAAAGCCTGACTGAAAGCTCTCACAGTCTTGTACATCTGGATGTAAACTGAGATAAGGTGTGCTGACTTAGAAAGGCCATGGAATAGAGAACAAAGAATACGTTGTTGAGACAGATATTGAACTAGAAACAAGTTTCAAATTATGGCTTTGCAAAAAGACCAGATATTTTTGAGAATTAGAACTGTGAAAGATGCACTGTGGCAAGACCACAGGGGGTAAAATAAAAGGTGATTAGTACTAGAAGTATTAGCACCACTGTGTGGCAAAAGTTAATAAGCTAAAAAACATTTATACCGTATTATAACAAAGAAATAAGTTGGCTTCAGAGACAATGGCACAGAGTTTTACATCTCTTATATTTCACCCTTCCATGAGACTAAAAATGGAACAAAATCTTCCAGAAAACACCTCTCAGTTACACCATCACTGTAAAGCTGAGATATCCCAACACTCAAGTACATGTCCCCACATGCAGAAACCTTTCCTCTGAAGGGAAGGCAAGAAAGACCAATGAATGCAGTGCCTGCAAAGCAGCAGCTGATGGGATGAGAGCAGTGTTTTCCATGAGCTGTCTGCTCCGGGAGCGAGGAGCAGGGACTGGGGAGTGAAACACTCCTGAGCCACGAGGAGCAGCGAGGGCACCGGGCCAGGGCTCGCAGCTCTGGGACAGCGACTGATGATCAGGGCTGGGGTTGTCTTCCATAAATAGCAAAGAGGAACACGGCAGCCCTTGCACTCCACAGATGAGAATAACTAGCTCCTACGACCAAGCCTCATCATGCGCCAGCAGAACTCAGAGATCCAGGACAGGGAGACCTGTGGCTGGGCTTTCCAGCACCTTCTGGGAAAACCTGACTGGGGCAGCAAATACACAGACAGCCCCCTAATGAACAACAAATGCCTCTGCAAGAATAAACTGAGCCGTGCCACCAGCTCAGTTTAATGCACCCAGGTTCAGCTGCCGGCAGGTGACACAGGGCACTGGGGCTGGAGACATTTCCCAAGGGGTTCCCTCCCCTCCCACAGGCTGTACCAGAGGGACCTGGCACTGAACTGTCACAGACTGATGAAATCAATCTCCAGTTCAGAGCTTTGCTGCCAGCTGGTACTTATGTGGCAAGTTATAGAGGAGCAGGAATAGAGTACGGACCTTGATGGTCATACAGAGACATAAGTGTCCTCGAAGACTGCCCTGAAGGAGCCAAAAGTCAGAGCAGAAGCCAGAATCAGTAGCCAGAGACCCAGCACCCAGAGAGGACACAGGGCTGGCCATGGGGCCAGCGAGGGCTGTGGGAAAAGGGGCATGGCCAGGCCAGCGCCCCCCAAGAAAGGCCATGAGCTGGGATGCCAGTGCGGGGGGAGACCTGGCTCAGGTGAGGGACAGATCCCACCAGCATGTGGGCAAGCACTGGGGTGCAGCTAGTACCCCAACACTTCTCTCAGCTGTAACCTCATATCAGTCCCAAGTCCAGCCCCACAGGAAAGTCAGGAGGCATATCCTGGCCCGAGGCAGTGTGCACAGGACAATGGGGGTTCAGGCCCTGAGGTGAACCTAATTCCAACATCTTCTCACCTGCACTCCCCCTTAACACTCCCCATATCCTGCACATCCCTTCTGCATCCCCATCATTCTCTCTGCATCCCACCAAGCACAGTGTTTGTCCTGGAGATAGCCCTGGAACACCCACCCGGTGCCATCCCGCACCCCTGTGTCCCCACAGCCCCTGCTCACCTGCCACCGCCCCAAGTAAACACCTCGCCGGCGGCGCCCAGCGCTAGGGCGTGCTCCGTGCCCAGGACCAGCCGCTGGGCCCGCACGCCGGCAGGCAGCGCGGTGAAGAACGGCGGCCGTGGTGTGGCGAAGCCGCCGGGCAGGAGCGGCAGCGGCTGGCGAGGCTCCGCGGGCAGGTCCCGGCTCCAGGCGGGCTCGTCCCGCAGCGTTCCGCTCAGCGCCACCTCCCGCCGCCAGGCTCGGGCCGCCGCCGGGCCCCGCAGCACCAGGTGCGTCTCGGACGGCAGCGCCTCGGCCCAGCCCGGCAGCCGCCGCCGCTGCCCCGCGCTCCGCAGCTCCAGCCCCGCGCCTGCCGCGGCGGCATCTCAGCGACCGACAGCACGGGGGACGGGGACGGGAACGTCACCGGGGGAGCAGCGGGGAGCATCCCGGGGGAACGGCGCAGTAGGAGGGCTGGGGGGTCCCTCCCGAGGGAAGGGGCGGACAGGGCGAACCGAGGCGACCGGCGCGGCAGGGCACGGTGGGAACGGGGAGCCACCACCACCCCGGGGAGCGGCAGTGGAAGGGGGCACAGGACTCCGCCGCGGCAGGGGCTGGGACCGGGGCTCCGGGGGCTCTCACCGGTCTCCACGACCACGTAGCTCCAGGCGGGCCACACGCGGGAGATCCCCTCGGGGCCCGCCTCCAGCCGCCATGGGCCCGGGCCCGGGCCCGGCTCCCCGGCCGCCTCTTCGGGGCTGAACCCGAACACGAGCCACCCGCAAGCGGGCGCCTCCATTGCTGGAGCGCCACCGGAAGAGGGAGCGGACGTGACGGCTGAGGGGCGGACGGACAGACGTATGGAGGCCGGGCCGTGTCCAAGAGTAGCTTTAGTGTTACCGGGTGGGCCTAGCTCCGCCCCCACGGGCCCGCCCCGGCTCGGCCCTCCCGGCTAAGGCAGACGGTGGCAAAGGCAGCAGCAAGCCCTGTCCTCCCCCTCGCCCCGGGGCACCGGGCGGGCGCCGTCGGGTGCGGCGTGGCCCCAGCCCCGGGCAGTGCTGAGCCAGCTCCGCGTGCAGCCAGACCCCGCAGGGCAGCCCTGAGAGCAGCGTGAGAACACCGGCCTCGGCAGTGCGTGCAGCCTGTGTGCGAGCCCCGTGGGCCCTCAGGCGTGGCCAGGGTTGGGTTTGATGAGACCGTAAGCCACTGCGTGTGCCAGGCCCTCCTGGGCCGCCTGGGCTACCCGCGGCTTGTCCTTGTCCTTGGCAAGCACGGAGAGGATCTCCAACATCTCGCTGGCGATGAGCTGCTCGGCCACCTCCCGAGCAGCTGCCATCATGTTCATCACCACCACGGCACCACGGTGCTGCAGCTCTGCACTGGGGCTCAGCAGCAGAGCCTGCAGGATCTCCAGCCAGTGCACTGTCTGTAGGGGAGTGGGGCCAGCATTATCATGGACCCCAAGAGAAGGGGCCCAGTTCTACCCCTGCAGCCCCATTTCAAAATCGACCGATTGCCCTGTCTTCTGGGGTCAGAGCTCCAAGCCACTGTGGGAAGGGAATATGGGACATGGGTCCTGTGTGCCCCCAGCCCACCCTGGGCACTCACCACCTGGGGAATCCGCTTGCAGATGGGGGGATGCAAGGCAGTCAGCATGGCCAGGGTCCCCGACGCTGCCCGCCGCAGCTTCTCATCCTCTTCCCCACTGTACAGGACCATCAGCTTCAGCCGGTCACTGCCCTCAGCCAGGAACATCTCCTGCACCTGCACAGGGGATAGAGGAGGGATTGGGTGGGGATGGGGTGGTCCAGCAACCCAGCACAGACCCCAGTCCATTCCCGCCTTCACCTCCTTGCTCATGGCCATGTTGCACATGCACTCAGTTGCGGCTAGCCGGATCAGCTCATGCTCCTCAAACATGTACCCCTCAATCATGGGCACAGCCCGCTCTTTCAGGATTTTCTGCCTGGGAGGCAAGTGGGCAGTGAGCACTCCCTGCCCAGGGCAGCCCGCCAGGCCCAAGGGGACAGCCAGTTTCCCTCTTCCTCCATCCCTACCGCAGCCTCTCACTGATGCCAGCCAGGTTGGTCAAGGCCATCAACCCCTCAAAGTTCTCCAGGCCTGTACGCTGCAGGTGCAGGAGGCTGACCAGGGGCCGCACCACCTCATAGATCTGTGGAGACAGAACACATGGGACTGAGTCAATGTCCAGTTCTGCTCCCACATAAGCCCCTGCCTGGCAGAACCAATCCCCTGCCCCAGCACTCACCCGCTCCCCAGGGAATGCCATCTCTGGGTTGGAGGTGATGGTGATCTTTGCTAGGGCCTGTGCTGCCTTGGTCTGCCCCACCTCAGTACCCTCCAGGGACAGTGGAATCAGAGCCTGGGGGCAGAAACAGCAGCCTGTCCTGCAACCAAGGTAACAGCTCCCCCAGTCTCATGTCCAAGGGAGCCAGTACAGCCCCTGCTAAACCACAGAGCCCATGCCCCAGCACCACCCAGAGCAGCGGGGTTCATGGTCTCACCTTGCCTCCTCCCTGAGCAACCACACCACCCCGGTCTTCTGCCTCCTCCACCAGCGCCAGGAACACTCTAGGAACAAGTGGGACTAGTTGCAGCACTTGGATAGTCACAGTGGGCCTAGGCTGCATCAGATTCCTGGACATCCCCTCTTCTGTCCAGGAGCTGGCCTTCACCACAGGCACACAAGTTCAACAGCAGGATGGCAGCAGCCTGGAAACCCAGCTCCCTCCTGGCCCTGGCACACCATACCTGGAGATCAGCTCCCGACAGGAGCTGGTGAGCGCCGGGTTCTCGCTCTTCACCATGCAGGCCAGAGCTGACACCACGCCAGCTGTCAGCAACTTCCGCACCCGCCGCTTCACAAACTCGGGCTTGTCCTGTCCGGCAGGCAGAGTCACACTTTGCCCAGAAGCACCAGCTGCCTAGTGAGGTGTTCAACCCCACCCCTGGGGGTCTTAAGGACACCCTGTCCACACCGGGGACCCCAGGCTGTGTACCACCCACCCACTCTCCTCCCAAGCACAGCCGTCCTCTGCTCACCTTGGGGTGCTGCTCTGGGATGTGCTGCTTGGCATACTTGGCCAGTTCCAGCATCTGCGGGTCTGGCTCCTCATGGTCGTAGCTGTTGGTGCAGTTCACCAGTGTGGAGGCAACAGCATAGAGCACACTCCTGTCCTCTGACTGTGGTGACAGTGGGCATCCATCACACTCACAGCAGGGAGAAGCAGCCAGGCCTAGAACCCACCCAGCTTCTACACATCCCACCCTAGAGCATGAGCCCCACACCCGCTCCAGCACATTTCCCTGGTGCCAGGGTGTCCACCCCATGGCTCTTGGTATGCACCTTGGCCAGGTGGAACATGGCCTGCATCGCTGCCTTGTCCTCCACAAACTCCTCCTTGACATCTGCATCGAAGGTGAGGTAGGCCAGGCCCTCTACAGCCCAGCGCCGTGTGCCCGCATCGATGGCCTCATTGCAGAGCCACCTACGAGAGTGGGAGAGCCACCTGAGCCTGGCTGTGGAGAGCCCAGCTGCATGGAGCCCAGCTCTGGGAAGCCGTGCTCACCCCCCACACCTGGCCCCACTCACTTGCGACACTGCTTGGCCAGCTTCATGGTGGATCCCTCGGCAAACTGCTTCATGCTGAAGTCTGTGCCACCAGCAGATCCCAGCTTGCAGAGCCCCTGCAGCCAGGAACAGAGTGTGGGAGCAGGAATGGATGTAGGCAACCTGATGTGTCTCCTGGACCCCCAGCACAGGGGAGCAATGCTGTGCCTGGTGGTCCCGCACCCACAGCCCACCCCAGGGCCCAGCCCCGCCACCCTGTCCCACCCTGCTCACCACGAGTGCACGAATGCGGATACTGTCCCTCTCGCTGTGCTTGTAGATCTCCTTGAGCAGGTTGACACCATTGGCCGTGATGAAGGAGGCGCGCTTGGCCTTGTCAGCTGCGTGGATCAGTGCCTCCACTGCTACCAGCTGGTGGGCCTCACAGACAGAGGCACAGAGAGACAGCACACTGTCCATGATCCCCTCCAGCTCCAGCACCCTGTTCCCTGCATCCGAGGGACCCTGCAGCAGGCACGACACTGTCTGAATGGCCCGTAGCTTTCCCAGCAGCTCGTGCCCCTCGAACCAGCTCCTTTGGGGAAAGACCACCAGAAAGGGTCAGGATGACCCACCTGTGTCCTCCTGTGCCACCTACTGAACCTCCGCCACAGCAGGTCCCCAGTGGGTCTGTAGTCAGCTTTAGCACTGAAGTGCTGCCAGGCTGCAGGTGACAAAACCCCACCACCCCCAGGACACCCTGGCTTACCTCACATAGTCCTCACACAGATGGTGGAAGTTTTCCCTCTCAGCATCACACTTCAGGTCCTCATACAGTTTGCTCAGCAGAACAGAAGTACTCATCCGGGTGTTCTCTGTCACGGGCAGGCTGCCCAAGCTGCCACACACTGTGCTGCCCACCTCCAGGATCTTCTTCAGGCCTGGGAAACATCAGACAGTCCAGTGAGGGGCACAGTGGCATGTGTAGACCTGGGACAGAGTAGCACAGTGCTCCAGCAGGACATTGCTAGCCACTCCACTAACCCTGGTCAATCACCCAGAGGCTCAGGCTGTTGTTGGTCTCTTTTGGTGACTTCCTAGGCACCACCTTGATGAGCAAGTTGAGGGCGTTGTCACGGCCGTGCGCTGAGGCCCCTTCCAGCACTAGCAGCTCCAGGAGGTGCTTGATCAGCAGTTTCAGGTCCCTGGAGGAATCTTCCAAAAAAGACAGTGCCCAGCAGTCATCACCCTGGGCATGGCCTCACCCCCACTGTGGTACAGCTGGCAGAGATGCTGCCATGACCAGGGGCTTCTGCCTCCTGTTAACCCTGGATCAGGGCCCAGCTTTGCTTTGCAGCTTTGCTTTGCAGTGACAGGGCAGCAGCAAAAAAAAACCCATGGCATCTCTGCACCTATGTGGGGCCCTCTCCATACAACAGCCAACCAGGGCAGCCCACACTCACCCAGCACTAATGCATCCTCCTTCCCACGGAAGTCCTTCTGCAGCCCCTCCTTCAGGGAATCAAACATCACGTGCAGCAGGTTGCAGGCAGCCAGGGACACCTGCTCATGCTCCACACCCAGCACTGCTGCAAGACGGGGTGCCCCCAGTTCTGCCAAGATGGCTGTGGTCTGCAGGTACAAGCACACCTGTGTCTTGCAGAGGCCCTGGGGAAGCCTTGGCCTTTCCCAGCCCCTTATCAGGATGGTTTCCTCTCACAAGTTCGCTCCTGGCAGGTAACAGCTCACAGCTACCCTAACATTCTGCAGCCTCCCCAGCCTGGCTTTCCCCTGGGCCCAGCTGTGGGATCTGGTGGCACCTACACGAGAGCGGTGGCCGGAGCACAGCCCCACCAGTGTGCGCAGGGCTGCCAGCATCAGGTCAGCCTTGGCCGTGTCCAGCAGCTGCATCAGCAGCCGCACACCATCACTCTGGAAGATCTTCTCTGCTCCAGCCTCTTCTCGTGCCAGCACGATCAAGTTCTGTGCAGCCTAGGGAAGGAGAGTTCTGTCTGGGTGACAGCAGCACACTGTGCACAAGGAACTGCTGGCAGCTGCACCCACCCTTGTACACCCACCCTCCATCCCTCTCTTGGGGAATGTTCAAGCCCGGCCTGCCCAGGCAGCATCAGCTGGCCCAGGAGCAACAATCCTCCCCTCCTCCAAAATCCTCCCCTCCTCTCCTCCCAGCCACAGCCCCACTGTGCCCCACTCCCTGATCTCAGACTTTCTGCTTCTTGTCTGCATCCTTTTCATCAAGATCCAGCAAGATCTGGAACATCTGCTCTACTTTCGAGTCTGTGCAGGACATGGCCTTCATCTGCAACACAGCAGAAAGAGCGGCTCAATCCTCCCCACCTTCTCCTGCCACCCACAGCCACAGCAGGGCCAGCGGCCCCCCACTGCCCCCCTACTGACCTTCTCCTGCATGCTGCTGCCCAGCGCACGCAGGGCCTCCTGGAAGGCCTTGTTCCTGGGCTCCAGGCTCACACAGCGTTGCAGGTCACTGACGGCCTGGTCCAGGCGGCCCAGCTGCTGCAGGGCCTGGCTGCGGCGGAACAGTGCCTTCACATCCCGGCCGTCAGCTTCGATGGCTGCACATAAGGGGGGCTATGACAGAGCCTACCCCGACCTGCCCCCACCTGCCCCAATGAGCAGCTCAGAGGCTGGTCCCCCCCAGCCCCCCACTGATAGTACCTTTGGTTGCATCAGCCTCTGCCTTGATGTAATCCTCCTGTGGAGAGACAGTAGAGGGATGTGCCTGAGCACTGCTGGCACAAGGCCCACACAACCCACACCCCTAACTTTGGGGACTGGGGACAAGATGGGAACGGCATCACTGAAGACAGGGAGTCAGCACAGTGGGACACACTCCCTTTCCCGGAATACAACCCTCAGAGAGAGTCCTATGGCCCCTGGTGCTTTTCAGGCACTTATGGTCTACTCAAGCCCCTGAAGTTCCTCGTGTTCACCCCCTGCCCCAGACATAGATCCCCCGCAAGGGATCAGAGACGCTGTGACTGCTCGGGAACAGCCCCAGCCAGCCGGGCAGGTTCTTGGGCGACACACCCGCCCAGCGCTCACCAGCTTCAGGTAACACGCGGCCCGGTTGCGGTGCAGCACGGCGCGCTCCGACGCCGCGTCGCTCAAGCTCAAAGCTTCCGTGTAGGCAGCGAGGGCGGCTCCGTGATCCCCCGCCTGGAACAGCGCGTTACCCCGCGCCCGAAGCTGCTCTGCAGTCACCTGCCGATGGGCACCGGTGGAACACGGCCCTGGGCTCCGCACGGGCGGCTGCCCAGGGATGGATCCAGGACAGGGAGACCCGGGACGAGCACCCCCCGGGACGGGGACCCGCCCGCTCCGGTCC
Organism: Cinclus cinclus; assembly: GCF_963662255.1. Taxonomy (NCBI): domain Eukaryota; kingdom Metazoa; phylum Chordata; class Aves; order Passeriformes; family Cinclidae; genus Cinclus; species Cinclus cinclus. The sequence goes on from NC_085058.1 coordinate 21,590,427, forward strand.
CGCCAGTCTCTGCTCACCGGCTCCTCCATGGCGCCGCGCCCGTGACGCCACCGCCCTTGTCACGTGACGGGGCGCAGCCGGAAGCGGGCGGGGCCGGGCCTGCAGCGTCGCCTTGTGGCCCGGCGGTGCCGGTACCGGCCAGGGCAGTGTCGTGTGTCCCCGCGTGTCCCCCCCACAGCCTCCCGCCGCGCCCCCTGCTCCCCGGCCAGCGAATGAACACCCCCCCGTGCTGCGGCTGTCCTCCCCGTGCACCCTCCCCGCTGCACCCCGGGATGACAGTGTCCCCCTCGCCCCGGTGTCCCCGGGCACCCCGGGGTGCGAGTCCCCCCTGTGGACGCCCCCTGCCCTGCCCGCGGCCGCCCCTCAGCAGCCCCGGCCGGGCCGTGTCAGTCTCGGGGCACCACGGGAAGGCCGGGAGCCGGCCCGGCGCCCCCGCGGGAGTCGGCGGGCCACGCGACAGGCGCACGGCAGCAGGCGGCGGAGGTGGCACCGTCGGGTCCGGTAGAAGTGGCAGAGGTCGATGGCCATAAGCAGGAGGACGAGGATCCCATAGAGCCCCACGAAAGGCAGGGCCAGCGGGTTCCTGCGGGGTGGGGCACTTGAGAAGGGGGCAGCCATGACCCTCCCAAAGCACAGTGGTACTGGGGAGGGGCACTCAGAGCCCACCGTGGGCCCCAAAGGACACCACAGCCCCTGCCCCAGCAACCACGAGAAGACCCTGGGAGTGTGCCAGGAGCCCCAAGGGTTCCCCACCCTCAGCAGCATTGCCGGTGGTGGCCCTGCTCACCGGAGTAGACCAGGGCTTGCCAGGCTGGAGAGGTTCACTCCAGTGAGAGCTTCCAGGGCCACTTGAGAGCAGCAGGACTTGAGAGCGTCCAGGCTAGGCTGGCAGCAGTAGCGGTGGCCAGGGGGGTCAGTCAGCCGCGGGCAGTAGAAGCCGGAGTGGGAGAGGCCATCAGGGCCCACATAGCCCTCGCAGAGGTGCAGGTTCTGCACCACGGCTGCAGCAGGGAGCAGGGCATCGGAGAGTGCCGGGAACAAATCCCCACTGCAGGGGCCACGGAAACTGTGCAGTGCCTGCAGGACAGGCTGCCAGCTCCAGCGAGATGGTAGTTGCTGTGATGCAGCAGAGCAGAGCCTCCCCCATACCATGGGGCTGGGCTGGCCTGGGCTGAGGACACACCAGTCCTAGGGAGCCTGGCTAATGTGGCACAAGGGGCCCCAGCTCAGCTCTCAGAGTGGGCTACACCCCACGAGGCAGCACTGGCCGATCAGAGTACCCCCGGCACTGCCTTCTGGTGACCACAGCCCTGTGTACGCTGTGACCTCCAGTGCTTGCCAAGGCCTCAGCAAGGGCAAACATGGGCAAGGGCAGTGACAGAGGCAGAGAGGAGGGAAAAGTTCCCAGGACATGGGGTCCCCCATCCCCCATGCTGAACCCCCTACCTATTCCCCATCACCCCACAGCAACAGCACTCGGACCCCACAGATGTGCTGCAGCAGGAGTAACCCCAGCACAACCACACCTGGACCATCATTCCCAGCATGGACCACCACCTCTCACTGCAGGCCACTGCCTCCCAGCACAGACCCCCCACCCTCCATTCTGGGCTTCAGGGGAGCAACCCTCAAGGGCCAAGGCCCCATTAGGGATGGGTTCAGGGAACGGGAGGGGCAGGAATGGGGCTGTACCTGTCCCAAGGATGCTGGGGAACAAAGCTGTGGTAAGGAGCAGCTGGAGCAGGTGCCCATCCAGCATCTTCCAGGCCAGCCCTGGCCAGAGGCAGTTCTGTCTCCAGTGGAGGCAGAAACCACAGCCCCTCCTGCTCCCGCCTCCCTCGCAGCCTCCAGCAGGAGCAGCTCAAAGCCATTAGAGCCTCCTGCACTCTGTCCACAGGGACCAGGGGGGAGGCGGGAGCATCAGTAATGAGCTTCTGGGGCCAGGAGTAGGACGCCAGGCTCCTTTCTCAGCTGGATGCAAGTCACCAGCTGCTGTGTTCAGGGCCCCATTTGGGCACCTGGGCCCACCCTGGGAGTTCCTGAAAAGGCAGTGGACCAGGCCAGGGCACAGTATAAGCACTGCGAGGTGCTGAGCGTCCAGGGCCCAAGCCCATGGGATATAGATGTGCTGGGAGTTGTGCAGGAATCGTGGAATCACAAAATCATCTTAGACCTCTAAGCTCATCCAGTCCAACCCAACCGAGCCAGAGCTAAGGCAGTTCCCCACCTCACACAGTCCTTCCCCATGCCCCCCCCCCGCTGGCACCCTGGGCAGTAAGTAGCCCTAGGGGGCCAGGAAGCATGGCATGTGGTTCCCACAACAGCCAGGAGGATGCTCTGGTAACATGGTGTAATTAACTGCGAGTCAGACACCAAAGCTCCAGCAGAGTGGACTGCCAGGCTCACTCTCAAAAGGGGCTAGAGGCTCTGGATTTGGAAGAGGCGCTCCCACGCTTCACCCAGATATTGCTGCCTGCACAAGGAACTGACTCCCATCCCCCTGGCTTCTGCCCAGCACCAGGAATTGCCTGCCTCCAAGTACAGCTGGGCCTGGCCATGCCACCAGCTCCTCACAGGTGCCTGGGACTCCTGGCCAGAACTTCAAGCTGGCCTCCGCCTGCCTCAGAGTGCTGCTCAGTCTCCCCACAGCGCACCATTCCCACTCCCCTGAGTGAGAGCCACAAACCACACACAGACCAGGGCCTGTGGAAACATCCTTGTGTTTCCTATGAGCTCCAGGAGAGCTCAGTCCCAAGTCCACAGCACTTCTTCAGGCAGCTGCCCAACACCACCAGTGCTCCTGGCCTCCCCTTGCTGCCTCGCCAGTCAGGGAGCCCTGCCTGAGCCCCTGCCCCAGCCATCAGGGTGGCCACATTCCTGGGCAGCCTGTGAATGTGACAGGGTAGCAGTGTCTGTGCCACCAGAAGCAGCAGAGCCCACCCTGCTGCCCTCCCCAGCCATGCTCTGCCCATCCAGCACTGTGTCCAGCCCTGCCACAGCAGTTCATTCCAAAATCTATCTGAGAACATGGAACTAATAAATTATAAAGCGGCAGCAGCATTCAGTCTTAGTCAGTCTGGCCCCTCCTGCCCATGCCCGCCACAGTACTGCTGGCCTCGCTCCACTGTTGCACTGTGCTGCTCCTGTGCTGTCCAGCCACTCCACTCCTGTCCTGCTCGACACTACCCCAGGCGGACACGGAACGTGGCGATTTCCATGGGGTCCAGGTGGATGTTGGTGCTGTTGGAGGCTGTGCCCAGCGGGTACATGAGCGTCAGTGAGGTGGGCTGCAGGGAGCCCAGCTCCAGCCCCTGGAACAGGCCTCCCAAAGACAGCTGTGGATAGAAGAGGAAGAAGTGGGGAGGCACAGGTGAGGATGTGATGCCTGGGACAGCACTCTGCCCCGGACAGCCTGACACATGCCATGACTGCCATGCCGAGGTCCCAGCCAGCTCTGACCCCATGGAGGTATGGGGGCAGCCAGGCCCTACCTTGCCCTGGCTAGTGGTGCAGTTGAAGCCCAGGTTCTTGGCCTCCAGGCTGCAGTCAAAGCCCTTGCGGTGCAGGATCAGTGCTGCCTCAGCTGATGGTAGTGAGTCATCCTGCAGGGAGCTGCAGTGTGAGGCACAACACTGGGGACAGCAGGGGCAAGACCCCAACAGAGTTCCGCCACCCCTGGACCATAGCTCACCTCTGCCTGCAGCGTCCGCAGGTTGAGGATGTGGAAGTCGCAAGGAAGGGTGGTGGCAAGGGGCACAAAGGAGCGCAGGGCTGGCAGAGCTGGCTTCTCCGACACCACTGGCATGATCAAGGCCTCAGCATTCAGGTGCACGGAGGTGATGTGGCTCAGCAGGGACGGGAAGCTGATGGGGCGCTCATCCTGCACCTGCCAAGCAGCACGTGGGTCAAGCATGGTCCCAGGAAGCTAGGCAGAGCCTGGGCAAGGCCCACAGAACCCCACTTCCAGCAGCGCCTAGAGACTGGGCACCCACCAGCACAGTGCACACACAGCTGCCCCTGCCCAGGCAGGTCCCCCCTCCCCAGCACCATACAGGACCCCGGCTAGCTGATGGTCAGGCTACAGACCTGCTACAAGCCTGGCTAGACTAGGGGCTAGCAGCTAGTGCACAAGACAAGGAGAGACAGCAGGGCCAGGCTGGCCATTACCTCGGGGCTGCCAGTTCTGGTGCCAGGGAAGCTCAAGGCTTTAAACATGGAGACCAGTTTGGAAAAGAAGCCGGAGCTCTGAATGGGTGGCACAGCACACGCAGAGGACAGCGAGGGGATGGGACAAGAACACTGTGATTATGAGGGCAACGTGGCTCCACAGGGACAGACCCCACTGCATGTCCTGCTCTCCCCATGCCCCCCTGCTCCAGGCCCATCTCTACCCAGTGCCAGCACAATGGGACAAGAGGGGAGAGGACACTGCATCCTATCACGTGTGACTTGCACATGTGATGCCAATGCCTCTGCCCTGCTCCATCCCAAGGCAGGGCTGGGCTCTCCCATTCAGGCCAGCACCTTGTTGGCAGTGCTGCGGCGCTCCAGGAGCAGCCGGAACCGGTTGCAGGTACGCTTGTTGTCCTTCAGCCCCTGGCCCAGGCCCCGATTGTCGTCCTGCATGAGGCGCCGGTCCAGGATCACCTCCAGCTGGCCTGTGGAGAGTGAGTCCCTGCAGCCCAGGCTTTACCAGGCACAAACCATGCCCTACAGAACAAAGCCCCCAGAGGCAGCAGGACCAGGGCACTGCCCAGCCTGCAGCACTCCTCCCCTGCTTCCCTTGGGGAGGATAGCCCTAGCTCCACAGCAGATGCCCAAGGCACAGCCCCCCCCCCCGACTCACCGCTGTGGAGGCTGGAGACCCCCAGGGCCTGGGCTGTGAGCAGTGTCAGGCGGCTCTGCGCGTCCTGGATGTAGGCCATGGCAGGCATTGGGTAGAAGTTGGCCTGCAGTGGCAGCTTCTGCTGGTACCTGCGGGCCTGGATCTGCCAAGGGACAGAGATCAGTGGCCAGAGGTGGCTCCCACAGTGCCTGGTGGCGGAGCACTGTGTCCCTGTGGGCAGCTACTGTCCCTCCCCAGGCTGCTGCTTACCTGGAAACCATTGAGGTCGGTGAAGAAGGTGTCATCACTCTCAATGTCAGTGCTGAAGCGCAGGGCCAGCTCCTTGTTGATGTGGTCACGGATGTCCACCAGGCAGGAAACATCCAGGGACAGGCCCTCCACCCCTGTGAGTAGGGAGTGAGGGGCTGAGCCTCACGGGCAGCATCACCCAGTTCCCTGGGCCAGCAACACATGGCACAGCCTCAAGATCTCACCTGGCACATTGTACAGCCGCACCACAGTCTGGACATGCTGGTAGTAGCTGGAAACCTCTGAGAAGAGGGGTCCCTCCATCACCCGCACCACTGGGGGGTCCCTGGGAGTGTAGGGCTGGGGAGAGGGATAGCTGTGCTCACAACAGTCCTGCAGCACAGCTGTCAGCTGGCTTCCAGGGGTGGATCCTGTACCTTGGCTTCACCATCAGGCAGGAAGAGATAGGCCCCACTTTTGTCCTTGGAGGTCCTGGTGCCGTAGACGAGAAATTCGCTGCTCACCCTGTGCACCTGCTGCTCCCCAGCTTGGCGCAGGCTCTGCAGGTGTAGCATGCACAGCATAAGTGCAAGAAGCAGCGGGATGTAGCCCTCTCCTCCTCCACCCCACACCCTGTCAGAGCCCTGCACTCACCTGGAGCAGGCCCGTGCGCCCCAAGAAGCAGGCCTGTAGGTGCTGGTTCTCCAGGCAGAAGTCATCAACAGCAGCCGGGAAGATGTGCAGGGGCACAGCCTCGGGCTTGCGCACGGGCGCGTCCCGGCTATGCAGGTACAGGCGTGTGGAGGCCCTTGGCGTGGCGTGGCCATCCAAGGACTTGTGCAGCTGCAGCACACGCAGCCCCAGTGCAGGCAGGCGGGCCAGGACAGACACCTGCAGGCAGTGTGGGGACCTCAGCCAGCCCCCCGCGTCTGGGGAGTGGCTGGGGGTCAGTGGGGCAAAGACCCTGCTCAGCATTGCGGGGTCTCTGCTGAAGAGGGACACACACAGGGACCTGGGGGTTTAACAGCGGTGGGATCTCGTGTTGTGGGGCAGGGGTAGAGCAGGGCTGCCGGTGTGTCCTGGTAGTGTGCGGGATGGGAGGCTGGCACACGTCTTGTGGCTGTGGGGCACCCCATACCTGGTAGACGTCAGGCACCACAACAGTAGCAGAGTTCCACACTGCACTGAGCTGGGAGGGCAGGGGCTGCCCCTCCTCAGAGAGCACACGCACGTGCGGGGTGTCCACCAGCACTGGCACCACGCTCAGGCGCTCCTGCTCCAGTGGGTTGAACACCACCAGGAACCTGTGGAGGTAACACAGGGATGGCATCCCAGCCTCACAGCATTCCTGATGTCCCATATCTCACACCACCTACAGATCTACTGCACCTACCCACAGCTTCACAGGTACCCCCTCAGTGCCCCCCCACAGTCACGTAAGTGCCCAGAGCAGGGCAGGAGGCTCTACCGTGGTGAGGTGTCCAGTTTGATCACTGTCCTCTCTGGGAGAGAGTCCTGGCTGGAGCGTGTCTCATCCTGAGGAGTAGTAAAGAGCAGAGGTGTGCCCCAGCCAGCTGGGCCCGGGGACATGGGCCCAAGCTGGGGCCCTTTTCCTGGCCTCTGTAGCACAGAACTGCTCCTGGGGGCATGGGAACAGCGTGCCAGAGTGCAGGGAGCCAGGGGCTGGTGCTGCTCACCATGCCAAGGAATGGTGCAGCTGGGTTGTGGTGGTATGTGTCCTTGTCCCCCACTACAAGGTAGTGTGCAGCATTGATGATGACACGCTTGAGGTTGGTGAGGGAGTGGAGCAGCCTGGGCAGAGGCAGAGTAAGCCACTTGGACCAGCACCCCCATCTGCCCCAGGACTGCCCCAACACCCTCTACATCTCCCCATGAGAGGGAGGCCCTCCCCACAGCATCCCCATATCTACCCATTCTCCCAGCCTTGAGCCCACCAGCCCCACTCTGAGAGAGGCTCTGAGAACACCCTGGCCCCTACACACACCGGACTCCGTAGTCCACGGCCACAGCCTCCTTGGCAGTGCCGGCGATGGCATCATGGTGCTGGAAGAGGCCCAGGTTGCGGCGAGCGTTGGTCAGCAGGGCGTAATCAGAGAACGGGTACCTGCCATCAGCACCGCTACGGCGTGCATGGGCCAGCGCCAGGCTGTACAGGATCTCTGCCCCCCTGCACAGGGACAGAGGCACTAAGGGTCCCTACCCTGGTGCTACAGTACTGGGAGGGCTGGCCTGGGAGGGGGGCAGCAAAGGCACACACTGCTCTGGGACTGGGTGAGGGTTTGGCATGGTGTGCACCAGTCCAGCGTGCTGGCAGCTGGCACAGACTGGGAGCTGTCAAGCTCCTAGGTACTGCCCAGCCATCCCTCACCCTTGCCCCCTGCACACCTCCTGTGTCCCATGGACCAGCCCACTGCCCCTCACCGGAGGTGGGACTCCAGCACCCGGTCCAGGCTCTTGTAGAACGGCCGGGAGGTGAAGTATCCTGTCCAGTAGTGATCCTCCCGGTCCGCATAGGAGAAGAAATCCCCAGTCAGAACTGGGAACCCAGGTGGCCTCATCCCTGGCACAATGCCCACTTTCTTGTACAGGGCATCAAAGTAGTCAGATAGTGTGCCAAACTGTGCCTGCAAGACAGCACATGCATCCCTGAGCTGGGGCTCCTGCAGTGGGGGTTCTTAACACCCCTCTCAGGATTGTTCACCCCTCCAACTGTGCTCTGCTGTGGCCTCCTGCTGCTCCCAGCCCCACAGAGCTCTCTACACATACCTGGACATGGAGGTCAGGCCGGGAGTTGAAAAAGTCAAAGATGCGCTGATAGTTGAGGAACTGAGCGTCCCACTCCTGTGGCTTGTCATAGCGGAAGTCATCTCCCAGGGGCACCAGCAGCACCTTGCTGCGGTACAGCTTGGACTTCTTGCGGTACTGGTCCAGCAGCAGCTGGGCTCTGTATAGGGGCCAGGGCATGAGGCCGGTCCCTGGTGACCCACAAGGCTGGGAGCCACGTGCCCCTGGCCCTGCCGCACTCACCGCTCTGCCACGTTGGCATCAGTGATGGCGCGGGGAGGCACCTTCCAGGGACAGTTGATCCGGCCTCCAGGCAAGCGCTTGAAGTCAAATTGGCAGCAGATCTTGGGGTCCGGGCCACAGGTGTGGGGCACATCGTAGCTGTAGAAGGGCATCATGTGGCACAAGATATCGGTGCTGCTGTCTGGATCTGTGGGACCAAGGACAGGTGAGCACCAGCAATGGCCCTTGCCTGCCCCCGAGCAGCGGGGCCCAAAGACAGCAGTCTGACAGAGCAGAGCTTGGAGCTCAGAGGGCACAGCAGCTTCCCCCAGTGTGTTGCTGGACATGGTGGCATATGGAAAGTCACCCTGAGGCTGGCCCACAGGGCAGAGACATCGCCTCCCAATGCTTGGCTCATCTGCACAGAAAAGTGGCTGGTAGCCATTCTCTGCTGCCACCTGCCCCACAGGGCCCCCTGTGCAGTCCCCTCGCGGCAGTGCCTCACCCCACGTCTGTCGCCACATGAACTCCAGGTTCTGGGTGGCAGCAAAGTGCTTCTTGATGGTGTAGTGCACACGCTGGATGAGCATGGCTGTCAGGTTGGAGCGCTTCAGCAGGTAGGGCATGGTGGAGCTGTATCCAAAGGGGTCTACGGCCCAGCCTGACCGTGGTGTCACACCTGGGGGCACAGAGACCTGTCAGCCCCACACTGGGGTGGCAGCACCTCCTGTGAGGAGGGTCCTGTCAGGACCAGGAGGCCTGCTGTGCATTAGGCAGGCCCCCAGCCAGCATCTGCCCAGCTCTCACCAATGTTCTTCTCCAGCCACTGGTGTCCCTCAATCAGCTGGTCAATCATGGCAAAGTAGTGGGAATTAGCCTCATCAGGCATCACCCAGCCGCCTGTCACCATCTCCAGCTGCCCATTGCCCACCAGCCTGTGAGGGGGACACTCAAGATGTACCAGAGCCCTGCATGAGCCACACATGCATTGCAGAGTCCCCCTGTCCTGAGCCACCTATGGTCTACCTGCACCTGCCACTGCCATTTCCCCCTTGTCACCCTGTCCCCACGCAGAGAGCCATCCCTCCACAGCCCAATGCCAGCCAGAGCCCATTCCCACACACCCTCCACTGTGTCCTCTATCCCAAATGCTCCCGGGGTAGGGGGCAGACAAGGACCATGGCCACTGCACTGCAGCCCAGGCAGCCTTCCAATCCCTAGGGCCCTTCTCTCACACACCTTATGCTCTCAGCCTGCCTGGGAGCTAGGTGGGCAGTGGGGCCAGGTGGGCAGCCCTACCTGCGCACAGCAGCCCGCTTCTGGGCACTGATGTTGTCCCACCACTTGGAAAAGAAGGAGATCTCGGACCAGATGAAGCGCCGGCGCGGGTCCTCCTGCATCTTCAGCAGCATGCTATTGAGGATGTGCTGTGTCTGGTCGTAGTAGTACTTGTCGAAAGTCTTGATCCAGCCTGGCAGCACAAGTGGGAGTCACTGTGGGGGGCCCAGGCTTCCCTGCGAGCACTGCAGGGCAGCAGAGGTTGAGACAACCCCTGCTTCTCACCTGGGTCATTGTGGGAATGTGGCACCACGAACACCTGTAGAGGATCTTTGTCCCACTCATTGGGCTCGTAGGTGATGTCAAAGCCCTGCTTCCAGACACCACCATCCTGGTTGTCAAACGGCAGCAGGGAGTACACAGCCAGCATCTGTGGGTAGGAGACAGGGCTGAGAGACCCCTGAAAGAACAGTGCCGGGACCCCCATGGATGCCCAGGTATGGACCCCTTATGCTAGCAGAGTCCCTCACCTGCAGGTCTGGGCTCTGTCCTTTGCCCCCTAGAGCAAACTGGCAGTCTTGCGGGGACACAGAGAGGAAACTTGGGCGACTCTCAGCAGGGAGCACCCAGGAGCCATTCAGGGGGTGTTGGGGCAATGCTGGCTGCCCCTCCGCATGGGCTGTCAGCTCCAGCACTGAGTCCTTAATGTGGCTGATGATCTCGTGGTTCTCCTCCAGCAGCTGTTCCAGCTGTTCGATCCGGTTCTGTAGCACCGAGATCTGGCTCTGGGGGCACAGAGGCCACAGTGAGGGGTAAGAGGTCACCCAGAGCTGTGGGGAGCCACTCTTGGCCCTGGTACCTTAATGCCTAGAGTCCAGGGCTGGCTCCCCATGAATTTCCCTGGCTAAATGTACCTGTCTGCCATCCTAGGACTGCTCTCACTCACCCCAGACCCTCCAAACTCACCCTGGGGAAGTTGCCCCCACTCTGGTGTCGTGTGGGGTCATGCTGTACCCGGTCCAGCATCAGGTAGAGGGAGAAGACAGCCACGCAGAAGATGGCAGCTCCACACACGGTCACCTGCTTCTTCAGCTTCATCCCGAAGGGCTGCAGGGACTCACCTGCGCCGGGACCAGGGTGGAGCCAGGTCGGGCAGCGCAGCCCTCACCGCCTCCTGCCTCCTTCTCCAAGAGTCCTCACCGCGTCCTACTTGCCTTAATCCGATGCTGGGTATTTATTTCGGCCGAAAGGGCCGGGGCCGGAGAGGCCGCACGGCCCCGCAGAACTGGCAGCGCCCGGGGCCGCGCTCAGGCCCCGCCGGGCCGGGGAGAGACGGGAGAGCTCGGGCAAGCACCGACGACGGCACCGACGATGGCACCGCCACCACTCCGCCCGTACCCTGCAAGGCTCCGCAGCCCGGTCCAGGCCCTCGCATCGCCCGCCGGGGCCCGCCGGGATGGGCCAGGCCAGGCCAGGCCCCGCCCAGCGCTCCGCCCGCCGGGCCGGCCCCGCGGAGGCGGCACCGAACCGACCGGGACCCCCGCCCAGCCCCGGGAACGGGGGCGTAATCCCCAGCCCCGCAGCCGAGCCGGCTCCATCCTCGTTCCCTGTCCCGGTGTGGCGCATCCGGGTGTCCCATCCCGGTACCCTGTCCGTGATCCCTGTCCCGGTGCTCTGTTCCAGGGTCCCGTTCCAGTCCTCAGTCCCAGTGTCCTGTCTCAGTACCCCCATACCAGTTCCCTGAGTCAAACCCGTCCTGGTACTTCATCTTGATAGTCCAGCCCGTGCACCGTGTGCCCTGTCACAGTGTCCTGCCCTGGTGCATCATTACAGTGCCCCATCCCAGTGTGTGTCTTGTCCCAGTGCCATGTACCAGTGCCCTATCCCAGTGCAATACAAGTCCGTGTCCCCTCGCAGCTCGTAGATGCACAGCTGCAGAGCTCATGTGTTTATTGTACAAGATGAAGCTGGGCAGGAGCTGTGGGTGCCATGTCCCACCCTGGTGCATGCAGGAGCCCCTGCCCTGGAACTCAAGCACCACACAGCCACCCTGCAGTACCCGCTGCCCAGACAGGGCTCCGCTGTGCCCCCAGGCACTGCCATGGGATGGGTCCAGGGCCCCTGGTGCTCCCTGTCACCGGTGCCTCTTGCGGATGGCAATGAGATCCTGGTGGATGGTGCTGAAGCTGGGCCGCTTGTGGGGGTCGTACTCCCAGCAGCGCTGCATCAGCTGGTACACCTCCTCAGGGCACTGCTCGGGAGGGTCCAGCCGCACACCTGGGGCAACAGGGATGGGGACATGGATCACCAGCCTCTTACCCCCCACAACCCCACCTGGGCCATCCCACGGGCACAGCTCCACAGTGCTGGACCCACAGCTCATGGTGGCTCTCGGGAGCCAGCCCCAGCCATGTCCCCCACCATGCTCCACTGCCTCCCGCGTCTGCTGGTTGCTGAGGTTGGCATAGGGGACGGCACCGAGGCTGAAGGCTTCCCACAGAAGGATCCCAAAGCTCCAGACATCACTCTCTGAGCTGTATCGGCCTGGGGACATGGGGCAGGATGAATCGTGTTGGCAGGAGACACACATGTCACCACTGCCCAGCTGTGCCCATGCTTCTGAGGTGCTCAAGGTCTCTGCCTCCCTCCCCAGGACTAGGTGTGTGGGAGTGGGATAGTGCCAGTCTCCTGGCTCAAGATAAGCTGTGGGGTGCCAGGCTATGCCCAGCTCCATTCTGTACCATAATTGAGTGCCTCAGGGGCTGTCCACTTGACAGGGATTTGCTTCATCCCCCCTGTGGAAGCATAGATGCCATCCTCCTCCTCCCGTGACATCCCAAAATCACTGATCTTCAGGGTGTTCCTCTCCGTCACCAGGCAGTTGCGAGCAGCCAGGTCCCTGAGACAGCCCCAGGCAATCAGCCGTGAGCCCAGCTGTCCCTGGGGCTCCACCTGGCAGGGGATGGGTGGTGAGGATTCCAGGGCTCCCCCCCTGTTCTCCAAGGGCCCACCTGTGGATGCAGTGCTTGCTCTCCAGGTACTCCATGCCAGCAGCAGCATTCTCCGTCATCTTGACCAGCTCCTTCACCCGGAGGTGGGGACCCTCACTGCGCAGGAAGGTCAGGAAGTCCCCCCCTGTGCCCAGATTGCAGAGGGGTGGGTGCCCAGGCACACCTGACAGGCTCATCCACCCCATGGGGACCGCGGGTATGGGGCCACTCACCCTGCACCAGCTCCATAACAATGTAAATGGGTTGTTTCTGTGTGCAGACACCGATGAGCCGCACGATGTTGGGGTGTCTATACTGCTTGAGAATCCTGTGGGGACAAGGATGGGCACAGTGAGTGTAGGGGGGCCCGGCTGCCCTGGGCACAAGCCACCCGTTGCCATCCCCAGGGCACTCTGCCGAGTCAGCCCAGGGACACAGCCCTCATCATAAGGGTGCTGCAGTCCCAGCAGGGTCAAACAGCTCCAAGAATGGACAGAAGTGACAGGAGAAACCCGATGGCCACACGGACCTGGCTTCTTGCAGGAACTTGGCCTTGAGATCAGGTGGAAGGGTTTCCCGGCAGGATTTCACAGCAACGGGGGTGTTGTCAGCACGCAGGCGTCCACTGAACACCTCCCCAAAGTTACCCTTCCAAGACACAGGTGTACCAGGCTCGGTTCACCATGCACAGTACACAAGGCAACCCGTGTCCTCCTGCAGACCCTGTGAGGACAGTCCTGCCCTCGTGTAGACCCCACAGCACCCCATCTCACCCGACCAATGCGTTCCCCCAGCAGTACGTCCTCGTGGTTGAGCACCCATTTATCCTGCAGCAAACAGACACCAGTGAGCTGACCCTGGTCCACACACCCTGCAGCCCCTTCTCAGGCAGGGCCCCAGGTCCAAGTCCCCCTGTCTAGCTGGAGAAGCATGTCTGTGGCTCTCAGCCCAGCCACCAACAGGAGAAAGGGCCAGGCAGAGGCTCCTGCAAAGAGGGCCCCATCCTGCTCCCCACTGCCTGTATCACCTTGGGCACAGCCCTGGCCAAGACAATGCCACTCTTGCGGGTGATGGGCTGCTGGCTCTGCAGGAGGTGCTGGATAAGCAGAGGAATGGTGGGGAAGCTGTCACCCTCCAGCCGGAACATGTCCTGCAGAGAGGGAGGCCGAGAGGTTGTGATGGGCAGGAACCTGTGCCTGCCTATGCAAGGCCACCCCAGCCATCCCCCCTGCTTGTAGTCACTCACATTGACAGTCTGGATGATGAAGTGCCGGGGCTGCCCATCCCACAGCACACTGAGCACGTACTCCTGCTTGCCCTGGCTCTCCCGCACCAGGAAGTCCCCGCTGCAGGTCAGCAGCTCCTGTACCTCTGAACGTGGGATGGCCCCATGGTACCAGACCTGCTGGCACAGCGGCTTCTGCACGTCGGGGATTAGGGGCATGGGGGGTGGCAGCTGGAAGGAGAAAAGGTGAGACGCACACTCCTGAGCTGTGCCAGAGGTGGGGCAGCAGCAGTGCCTGGAAGCTGTGCCCAGAGCAGGTGGGAGCAGAATCTGGTGCTGAAGCAAGGGGGATTGTGTGGTCAGAAAGGAGAGGACAGGCTCAGCAAGGCAGCTGGGTGGAGAGCAGGGTGGCTGGAGGTGCCCAGGGACTCACGGAGTACTTTGGGCTGAAGATGCCTGTGATGTGATTCTTGAGGGTCTCCAGTGCACTGGCCCCGCTCCTCTCCTGCTCCTGGATGGAGGCATGGGCTGTGCATCAGCTGTGCACCCCATCCCTGAAGCTGCCAGAGCACAGGAGGCAAGGCTGACTCACCGTGGAGGAGATGGACTGCCGATCCTCTGGCAGAGGCAGGGCAGGCAGGGGATCCCTGGTGCCCAGTTCTGCCAGCTTCCTGGCCAGCAGGTCCCGCTGCACCTGCAGCTTGGCCTGGGCACAGAGGCAGCCCTCGAGCTGCTGCCGCACCACATGCAGCCCCTGCCGCCTGCCCAACAAGTGCACCCTGGGGAGGGGACAGGGCGGTCAGCACCCGCTGCCCTCGCCCCCCCTCCCCCCTCTGCTGCACCTCACCGCTCCGCAGGACTCCGGCCCTGCTCCTCATCATGGATCTCTGCCTTCAGCTCCTGCGTCTGCTGTTCCTTGATACTCACAGCTTCTGTGGCAGCCACCAACTCCTCCTCAATTGATGTCAGGCTGCAAGAGACATGTGCCAGCAGGGGCCTTAGCCCCTGCCCCTCACCTGCCTCTGCTGACGGGTAGTCCCACTCACCAATGCTGGACACTTTCAAGGGTCAGCTCATTCAGCTGCAGCTCTCCTGGTACCAGGTTTTCTGTGTCCTCCAGCAGGCTCTCATCAAAGGACACAGTTGGTGGCATCTCAGATTCGTACCTGTGGACACCCAGCACAGCTCTGCCTCCACGTGCCCCAGGCCGGCAACTGCCACCCAACAGCAGCAGGGCCGTAGCCAGCAGAGAGGCTGTGGCTGTGTGGAGCCATACTGGTAGCTCTGGATGAAGCTGCTGTACTCAGTGGAAGGGTCGATGGCCTGGATGGCACTGGCAATCTCCTGGTGCACGGCCAGCATATCCTCCTGTACCAGGCTGCTGATGCTGCAGTACTCCCTGAGGATCTCCTTTCTGCGGGAGCACTGCTGGTTCTGAGGGGTCATGGGAGTGCCCAGGGGTTGGAAGCGGGGTGCAGGGCTGGCAGTGGAGCACAGGGGTGGGCAGTGGGGCATGGGATGGGCAGCAGGGCAGGCAGGGCTCTTACAGGACGAGGACCATCTCCTGCTGCAGACTGTAAAGGGACTGATGCAGGCTGGGGAGCACCCGCTGGTAGTGGTGCTGGTGGTGCAATGCAGCTGCCTGCACAGCCAGCACATACTGGTTGTGCAGGGCATAGAGCTTCCAGAGGCTGCGCACATACTTCTCCTTTGCCTTGTCCCGCTCCTTGTCTGTGGAGAGAAGATGTGGAAAACCCCAAGCACATCACCTGTCCCAGCACTGGGGCAGGGCTCAGACAGTGAAGGCTGGGAGAGACTCCCAGTGCAGGCAGAGGGACCAAGCCTGGGGTGGTTACACTGTGACACAGGGATGCTCCTTACCCACAGTGTGTTGTCCCAAGGCCCCCCGACTTCTCCCTGTCTTCTTGGTGGCCTGGCTAGGCTCCCCTCTATGCCGCCCAACCCCAGAACCCCCACCCACCCCAAGCTGGGCTGTAGTTTCCACAGAGTGCAGGGTGCTCCAGCCATCCTTAACCCATGAGGGAAGCTGGAAGGTCAGGCAGGGGACAGGGGCCAGGCTGGTACCTTTGCTGGCCTCCTGGTACTTGCGTTTGGCCTGGGCGCTGTCACGTGCCAGGCTGCGGTACTGTGCCTTCAGCTTCTCCATCTCCTGCTGCGTTGTCTGGAGAGGGGCATGGTCAGGGAGTGGGTCCAGCACATTCTCTTGTTCCCCTGCTGGTTCCAACATACCCGGCTATACTCCTGGCTGAGCTGCAGCCACTGTTCACTGAAGGCCTTGCGCAGCTGCTGCTTGTCGTGGATGAGCAGGCTCAGCTTGGCCAGCGGCCCCGCCGCCAGCTCCTCTGCATGCCGCCGCAGGATCTGGCTCAGCGTCTCTGTCCGGCTCACCAGCACCCACCAGGACTGCAAGAAAGGGAGTCAGGGATGACGCAGAGATGGCATCCTGCAGCACCACACTGGGCTCTGCAGGGTGCAGTCCTACTCTGGGGCAGCCCTACCTTCTCAACCTGACCACCTCGGTCACCATGGAGCTGCCAAGCGCTCTCCTGCTTTTCCAGCTGGGAGAACATGTGGTGCAGCATCCCTGCATACTCCCGGTCACTCTTGGCCCGCTGTGACATCCACTTCTTCATCAGCTCCAGGAGCTGCAGCTCCCCATCCTGCAGCCGCAGCAGTGCATTGTGCCCCTGTGGGCACCACAGCTCTGGCCCAAAGCCCATGGCACTGCTGCCCAGCCAGGGAAAGTCTGTGGGGCAGCAGGACAGTCTCAGCCACAGTGCTGCTGCCCTGCACTGCCTGCACCTGTAGCCAGGGCCCTTTGCATTTCACACCCTCCTGCCCCATAATCCGGTCTGTGCAGCAGAAACAACCCCCCCCACTCACTGCAAACAGCCTTGCAAAGCACATTCAAAGAGAGGGGTGAGTACTTCAAGCCCTGTGGGAGCTGGGGCCTGTAGGGATGGTGCTGGGAAGGAGGAATTGTGGAGCTGTACACAGCTGTACACAGCAGTGTCACCTCTGCCATGCACAGGGCTGCTCCACAAGGGCAATGCAGCCGTGCCCCCACCCCTGGCAGGCACCAGCCCCTCCTCTCTGGCAGCTCCAGTCCTGTCCTGCCCATTGGCACTGTCACCACTGTGCCCAGTGTGAGAGCTCCCAGGGGCCAGGGCACTGGTGGGAAGCCAGCAAAAGCAGAAGAGCATGTTGAGCCCCAGAGAAAGGAGCTGAACCTGGACACATCCCAGCACACGGGACTCCAGTAAGGCCATTGGGAGCCAAACTGATGCCAGTGGCAGTCCCCAGATGTCCTGCCCTGAAGCAAGAATGCAGCAGGAGCGTGCTGGGGCACCTCCCTGTACAGGGCAGGATGTCCCCTAGCACAGCCCTTGATCTCACCAACACCCAACCCCCAGCCCTATGAAGGAGCCCCTTGTCTCTGCTAGTATCCCACCAGGACAGAATCCTTCCAACCTACGTTTGTTGCTTAGTCTTCGTTGTGAGGCTGGCGTCCTGCTGGGGCTGGAACTGGTGCGGTCTGGACCTGGTGCAGCTCTGGTTCCTGGGGAGGAACAGGAAACCCAGTGCTGACCATAGAGCCATTGCGAGATTTCCTGTGCTTCCTCCCCTCCCTGCCAGTCACCATTCCAGCAGCCGCCCCAGCACACAGTTCTGCTGCAGCTGGGCAGTTCCCAGCCCCAACACCCCTCCCAGAGGCCTCACACCAGGGCTTAACACCACCAGGTCCAGCCCTTTGTACCTGAGGCTCCACTACTCCTGTGGAACCTTTACTCAGTACCAGTCTCATCCACCAAAGCCCCTTCAGCCATGCCTGCTCCTGCCTGACTCCTAGTCCTGCTCCATGTCCCTGTGTCTCTAAGAGATTGCAGGACCTGGGGGACCCCGAGGACTCTGTGCGGCCCCACTGAAGGGTGGCCACCCTGTCACCATCCCCAAGACTGGCCCTTGTGACCGTGAAAGGCAGCAGGACACAGCAGCCACTGATGGACACCCACAGTGCCATGCCCCAGCCCTTGCTGCCACCCTGCATTCACACAGCCAGGATCACACTCCCTGTGGCAGCCCTGGACACCCCCCCTTCAAAGGGCTTCACGGGTGGCACTGCTCAGCCCTGGTAGCTGCATCGCACAGGGGCAGCTGCCACCACCACTGCTACTGCCCAGTGGGCACAGGCCAGGTCAGCTCCACTCAGCTCAGCCTGGACACCACCGGGTGTTTTGGCCTGAGCCCTCTACCTGTGACTGGCAGGGAGGCTCCGGGGCCAGAGAAGTTCCAGCGTCACCTGCAGGACACTACCGGGCCGATTCCACTTTTAGAGGAAGTGAGGGTAAAAGCGTGTCAGGCGGGAGCTTTGCTGACTCGCCTTCCTAGAGCGGAGCAAAGTGGGGTGGCTTCGCCCTGGAGCAGCTCCAAGGCAGCGGCTGCCACCGTTCTGCTTCTCCCACCACGAATATCCCTTCAGCATCCCCCAGGCAGCGTGGATCCGCTCCCCGCCCGCGCCAGGCTGCTCTTGAGCGGTCAGGGCGCTGCGTCTGACCCCAAGTGCAACAGCTCCGGCTCTCTTTGGAAGCCCCGACTGCTGCCCGGCCCCAGCCCCGCCTCGTGAGAGGAGCAGAGCAGGGCGAGCGCGCTGCAGTCCGTGCGTGCCACGGGAACCTCGCTCTTGACCACAGGAAACCAGTGCGGTCCCAGACACACGACGCCGAGGGACTCCACAGAGAGGACCTGCCTCTGTGCCCAACAGGCTCTTTTGTGGGGGCCGGGACCCGTGGGGGGGCTCGGTGGGCTGTGTCTGCAGCTTGGCCACAGCACGAGTGGGTTCCAAGTCCAGCCTGGCCGTTCCTGCACCAGGGGCATCGTGCTCTGGCTGCAGAGTGGTGCTGGACACGGGCTCCAGCTGGACCCCAGGCTGTGGTGAAAGGACTGAGTCTCACGCTGTGGGAAAGGCGTGCAAGGTCCCCAGGCTTTTCACATGCACACACACCCCCACGCAGACAGTTTCTGAATTAGCTGCTCTCAATGCACATCCCTATAAGCAGCTGTTTCCCCTCACTCAGGTGAGAGACATTCCCTGCCTGTACCCACCACAGCTGCCCCGCACTGGCTACTGCCTACAGCCAGGCACGGGCAGTCCCTGGCACTGGGGGAAGGGCTGCAGGCAGGGCTCCATTCTACCCTCTGCACCTGAAGAGATCTGGGTGACCCTGAGACCCATAGTCTCCATGGCCAGGCCACTGCCCCAGCTAAGGCACCCATACAGAGCACAGGCAGCGGAGCTGGTTTGCATAGTTCTGAACATTTAATAACTCAGTCTCTCTAGCGTTATATCCACATCCATTAAATTAAAAACAGGCTCAGGAGGCAGCTCCTGGCTGATTAAATTACAAGAAAAAATTACTGTGCACCAAAAAGTTGTTATAGAAAAATAGTCCTGTGGCCCCTGGCCAGTGGCTCCGTCCATGGCTGGCGCAGGTTGGAACCTGCATCACGGCCCCGGTGTGCGGCAGCGGACGGCAAAGGGGCTTGTGGCACTGGCCCCCAGCCCACAGGGAAGGGGCAGCAAGGGGAAGGGCTCCAGCGGGGAGCAGAACAGATTGTCACCAAGTGGGGGCAAGGCACATCAGGGGGCTAGGGCTGCAGGAATACTGGGCACTGCCCAGCACAGGCAGGACACAGGCAGAGCTGGGGCAGTGCTGGCACTGGCGCTACCCGACAGTCCCAGCCAGCAGCACCTACAGCCCTGCCCAGGGGCAGAACACAAGGGGCCCGAGGCAGCCCCCCAAAGCAGGGACTGTGCGAGGGGTCCCTGCCCAGGTGTGGGCTATGCCATGGGCAGAGGGTCAGGTGGTGCCCAGCCTGATGCTCCCCAGTGCCAGGGCCCCTACCCGCTGCAGGCAGTGGCGGTGGGATGGGCAGGCAGTGGGCAGCAGCAGCTGAGGCCTGGCCATTATTGCTGTCGAAGAGCACGGGAGGAAGCAGTCAGGCCCAGAGGAGGCGGCAGGGAGCTGGGACACAACAAACTGAGCCTGGGACACAGCTCTGCAGGGGGAAAGGGTGGGAGGGGCAGGGGGATGCCGTGGCACAGGCTGGGATCAGCCCTAGGGGCAAAGACACCCCTGCCCCAGCCAGCCCACCTTGAGCCATGGCAACCCAGGGACTTCACACACTGCCCACCCTGGAGAACACGCAGGACCCCTGTGAAGCAGCAGCCCTGTACCTAGCAGGGGCACCACTGCCACCAACCACCGCGGCATGTGGCACAGGACGGACACAGGGCCAGGAGAGATGGTGCAAGACTGGGACGGTGTTGTGCTAGGGATGGTGCCTGCAGGACCATGCCTGGCCCCCAGACTGGGGCTGAGGGACGGTGCCAGTGGGTGGGAGCCCCGGGCTGCTGCAGTGCAGGAAGAAGACAGGGGCAGAGTCCACAGCCCCTCAGCCTCACCTGCCCCAGCCCTGCAGTACTGGGCAGGGAGGAGGGAGGGGCAGGAGGGCTCATCAAAGGGCACTTTGGTCTCTGATGAAGGCAGTCCTCTCGCTGTGGGCCTCGTAATCCTCACCGTCCGACTCAGAGGGACCCTCCTCCTGCCAGATGTCGGAGGGGAGCCCCTTGTAGGAGATGATCCCGCTGTCCAGGGCATACACTTTCACACCCCGCAGGCTGAAGCCTGAGCGTGCTTGCAGCACCAAGAAGATGGTGACAAAGATGATGACGATGAGGATGCAGCTGAGGCTGGCAATGAGGACAGGCAAGTTGACTGGAGGAGGGGCCTCAGCTGGTCCCTCGCCATCTGCCAGGGCAGGGGATGCACGGCTGCTCTGTGTCTGGTGGGAGCAGGAGAGGTCCAGGCTGCTGAAGTGGGAGTGTGCAGGACAGGTGAGGCACTGGTTGGGGCCAGGTCCCGCACAGGTGGCACAGGAGGGGTGGCAGGGCAGGCAGAGGTGGGGTGCGATAGGCTCTACGCTGTTCTCCAAATTGTAGTGCGTGCTCTGGACACCGGGTGCGAAGCCAGGAGGGCAGCGCTTCAGGCAGCTCTTCTGGTGCAGGTAGTACCCCTCCTCACAGACTGTAGGACAGGCAGGTGCAGCATGGGCAGGGTCAGCATGGGCTGGGGGCTGCCTGTGCCCGCATTCCCTCCATGCTGTCCCCATACTCACCCACACAGGTCTGGCTGGGGGTCAGGGTCTTGCAGCCACTGCTCTCCAGCTGGTTGGAGAGGCTGGGGGAGTCGGTGGCCGTCCCATACAGCACAAGTGTGAACTTAGTAAGCGTGCCTGCAACAATGCAGAGTGAGGACCACAGAGTTGCCCACGAGACCACCCATGTCCATGACCGGCACAGAGAGGGAGCCAGGGGTCAGCAGGGCTGTGCCCACCACCTGGGAGAGTGCATCTTGTGGGGCCATGCCCCTGCACAGGAGTCCCAAGGGGCAGGGGTCATGTGAGCTGGCATGCGGTCTCCTTCAGCCTGCACTCCTACTGCCCCAGAGGGGCTGCAGCACCATCCCACATGCCCAAGTCCAGCTTCTCCTAAGCCAATCACCCAAAACATCCCAGATGTCCCTGACTCCTCAGCTCAGGAGCAGGGGGGAAACTGGGTGACCACACAGCTCACATCCCAACTTGGAGGGAGGCAGTGGATGGGGAAGCACACCCCTACCGTAGTTCTTGGCATCACTGGTGTTTTCAATCTCCAGCACCCACTCCCCAGAGGGGTCCTCGTCCCACGAGTGTGTCGTCATGAAGGCCCAGTCATTGAACCCATCGGCTGAGAAATCGTGGGGCCTGAGCAAGAGGCAGGATGTGGGTGTTAACATACCCCAAACTCACCTGTGCCAGCCTAGGCCAGGGGACAGCCTGGGGCACCCCATAGCCCAGCACCCACCTGGCAGCCAGGAGGGTGGAGCGGGTGCCCATGGGGCTGACCAGGTGGATGGCCAGGTCCCCCCGCCGGTTGTAGGACAGCGTCAGCCTGGCCTGCGCGTGCTCCAGCCGGCTGATGTAGTTGGCTTTCCCCAGGCAGGCATCCACCTTCCGCCGCACCTCAAGACGTTTTCCAATGTCCCTGCCGAGGAGAGGTATGTGTGAGACCAGCCTCAGACCAGAGGGACATACCACAGTCCCCATTCCTTGCCGTGGGGCTCTGCAGCTGTCCTGGGGACTGGGCACCAGGGCAGCTAGAGCGATAATCAAATCCACAGCAGGTCAGAGTGGCACCACCACTGTACCATTCCCAGACGGGACCAGGCAGGAGAAGGGGTGCCCTGGCTCCTGGGCATGGCAGGGGGGAACTGCACTACGCAGAGCTGCCTCCCCAGGCACCACTCCATGCAAGCCCTGAATAGGCCCTTTATTCACACACTACAGGCCAGCTACACCCTGTGCGCACAGCCAGGGATGGGCAGTTATCCCCATCCTGCTGCTGGCATGTGGCTGCTCCCCCCACTATGCTGGTGCCAGCACAGGACGTGCCTGCTGTATCCACACAGGGCTGGCTCCCCAGAGGGGTCAGGGCAGGGCCCAGCCCCAGCTCCCTTCATCCATAGGAACATGATCCCCCCACCCAGGAGCCCCTAGGGAGTGCCCCGGCCACAGACAAGACTGCACATGTTGCACTGAGGCAGCAGCAGCCAAGCAGGAGTCAAAGGAGCTTCTGTCTGCCCCCTGAAAAGCCCCTCTGTCCAGGATGACTCGTGCTGGCTGCACCCCAACCACAGCACCCCAGTCTGCCCACATCCACTGGGCCAGGCCCATGGCTGGGAGGCTCATCAGTGATGTCAGAACAGAATGGCTGGAGGTGCCTGTCCCAGCTCTCCCCAGCCTCTCACAGGAGGATGCTCCAAGGGTCTCAGCAGCAGTTCAGTCCCCCAGATTCTCCCCACTCCCTGCTCTGGTCCAGAGGCTCTCAAGCTCCTGTGCAGAACAGACACCGAGTGTTCCTCTCCTGTGCTCACCAGCCCATACCTGGGCTCTGCAAGGATGTCAATGACACACTTCCTCTGAGGTCCCACCGTGGTCCAGTTCTTGGCCAGGCTCACCATGGCCCCAGCATCGAGCAGGCCATAGCCATACGAGTGGCTCACTGTGGACAAAGAAGGGGTCAGTGCCGGTCCTGGGGGTACCCAGTGGCGGATGTTTGCTTGGCCATGCTGCATGCTCACTGGGCCCTCCTACCTCCTTCACCCACAGGGCTGCCAGGGGACTCTGCCTCAGCACCCCACAGCTAGTGGTACATGTGGGACTGGGAGACCCTGGTCCCACCTCAGCACCCCAGTACCTTTGCGGCCAACGCCATTGGTGACCCAGTCATTGGCATTCAGGTGAGCTGGCTTTGAGGTCTGCACCACCAGGTGCTGCATGTCCCGCCAGGTCAGGTTCTTGCTACAGGGAGACATGGAGCTCAGGTCAGTGCTAGTTCCTGCTGACCCCAGGCAGGTCCACATCCAGGTGCCACTGCTGCATGGGGCTGGCAGAGCCACCCCCATCCAGCCCCCTCTGTCCTGCCCTTACTTGGCCTCCAGGGCGAGGGCGATGATGCCAGCAGCCAGGGGTGCTGAGGCCGATGTGCCAGTGTGCAGCTCGGTGCACTTCTGTCTGAGGTCAGTTGTCACCTGCAAGGAGAAATGCCAGGGCAGGAAATGCTGCAAGCACATCCCACCCCCTAAGCCTCCAGCCTGTGGACAGCAGCAGCCCCCACTCACAATCTGCTTCTCATTCTGGTTGCCACTGCTGTAGGTGGTGGCGAGGGTGGAGGAGCAGGCCTCGCTGTACCAGGGCACGTTGCCGTATTGTGTGGTGCTGCTGATGGACAGTGTGTAGATGCTGTTGGTGTAACCGTCACAGTTGCAGCTGTCATGCTCACGGCCCCCATTCCCAGATGCCCAGACGAAGATGGAGCCCAGCCCGCCTCGGCCCTAGCAACAGAGGCAGGGTGAGGGCAAGCACCAGCACTGCCACACACAGGAAACCCCAGGTTGGAGCTGATGACAAATGGATGGTGCCAGCCTGAGTCAGAGAGACAGAGCAGATACAGCTGGGACACGGGGGACAGCATGACACCCCAGTCACAGGCCACCTAACTGGGCACCCTCACCACCACTATGCCTATAGAGGGGTGCCCAGCACCTCGGCAGAGGCTCCAGGGCTGTCCCAGTGGGTGACACACCAGCAGGAGGAGGCCCAAACAACGTGAGGCTTCCAGGAGCCCAAGTCTTCTTCTGCTCATAAGTCACTTGACTGTCTGCATGGGATTGCAGTGCCTAGCAGAGCTGCAGGAGCCACAGCATAGTCCCAGCCGTGCCTCGGCACCCAAATGTGGCCGCTACCCTCGCAGAGGATGTGATAGAGTTAGCATGGCACCACATGCATCTCTCCGTAGGGAATCCTGGGCAGAACATGACACAGCTCCCCAGGCAGGTGACACTGCCAGCACAAAGGGACAGTGGGGGAGGATGGGTGGAGGAAGCATGGGTGAGCAGCTGGCACAAACCAGACAAGAACCAGAAGAGGGCTTGGGAGACCAGGGAGAGAGCATCCCACACAGGAGCCCTCACAGCAGTGAGATAACACCACATGGGAGGAGTCCTGACTCAGTACCATCACACAGGAAGAACAAGAAAAACTAACAGAGCCTGATGCTAGAGATGGGATGGAAGATGGCTCATCCTGGGAGGGCCAGGGCAACAACCAGGGCAGGCAGAGGGAAGGGAGACCTGGGAGGGGGGCAGGAATAAGGCCAGCGCTCCCCCAGCAAACCCTCCTTCTCACCTGGCTAACCCCACGGAAGAAAGCCTCCTCTGCCAGCCGGGCCGGGCCATCCACAGTCTTGCCATCATCCTCAGGGCCCCAGCTGGCACTGTAGATGTGGATGTGGTTGGGGTTAAGACCCAGGGAATGGGCCTCCACAGCATCAGTCACCTCCCCATCCAGCATGCGCACACCTAGGGCCAGAGAGCAAATGTCACAGGCAACTGGCTCAGGCAGAGTGCCACTGGTGAGAACCCTCCAAGCCCTGCTGCCACCTGTGCCACGGACTGTCACAGGGCTGCTGCAGCCAGCAGTGCCCCAGCTCAGCTGCTGCTGCAGCCACTCAAGGCTCACAGGACCCAGGGTAGGGCAGCACCCACCTCCGATCCTGGCGTTGTACGCCACGCCAACACCACAAATGCCATTGTTTGCCACAGCAGCCACTTCCCCAGCACAGCGCGTGCCATGTCTGAAACCAAAGCAGGACGAAGCATGGTCATATAGGGTGTGAGAAGCACAGGGGTCAGTACTGGCTGTAGCCCCAGCAGCCCCCACCCAGGCTGCTTCTTGTCCTCTCGAAACAGGTAGCCAATGAAGGCTCCTCCAACTGCCCTCCTGTTCCAGAGCCAGGGCACTGAACAACCCATACTGGCTCTGAGTAGAAAAAGGATGCTGCTCATATTAAAAAAGGAGGCAAAGGGTTCCCCATGGGGCAGGAGTATGCTGCCAGCCTCACAGCTTCCAGCGGCCCATGTGGGGTGGCACTGCACTAAGTCCCTGCCACACTTAGGCTCTGCATCTTCACCCCTCCCTCCTGCCTCACCTGTTGTCATTCATCTGTGTGTAGCGGGGCTGCGGGTCTGGGTCCTGGTCATTAACATCAAAACTTGCCCCTGGGTCCTGGAAGACAAATTGGACACTTGGAGACTGTCTATCTTAGCCACCAAGCCCCACTGCCCTTATTCCATGCCTATACTCTGTGCCTACACTGAGCCTGAGATGAGCAGGCTCCAATCCCACCTCTAATGTCCCACCATGGTGGGCATCAGACCTCACAGCTCTGGGGTTGCCCTGCATGAACACAGCTGCCCAGACCAGCTCCCATAGCACTCTGCCCCACACTATCACCCAAACTCACATAGTTGGCCTCCAGGTCAGGGTGGTTCTTCTCAATGCCGTCATCCAGGATGGACACCACTATGCCCTTGCCTGTGTAGCCCTGTTCCCAGGCCTGGCGCACATTCAGGTCCCGCTGGTTTGTGTTGTACTGCCAAGAGAAGCCTTGGCACTAGGAGATGTACCCAGCCACAACCACTGTGATGGGTATGTGCCCAAAACCCGCCCTGCTCTCACCCAGCTCTTCTGTGGGTTGTGACAATGAACCCCAGGGACCTGGGCACGCAGTTGGGCACAAATAGCTGAGAAGGGCCGCTCTGAAAGCAAGACTGAGGCCCAGACTGTGCTTGAATCCCACTGACAAGGCACCCTTTGCAAAGATCAGGCTTGTGCCCAAGCTCCAGGAAGCAAGCAGAGGCACGGACCCATTACTGGGCCAGGCTGAAGGCTGTACCTCCTAGTCCAGCCCTGAGCTCCACACAGCCCTCCCAGCACTCCAGCCAGGAGCCACAGCTCTGTGAGCAGAGCCTCCTCCTTGGGGTGTTCCCATAACACAGCACTGAATGCTTGCCCCAGGCTTACCCCTTCTCCTCCCTTCTGCTGGCCTAGCAGCCACTGCCTGACAGCAGTTCTGCCACATCTGTGTCCCCAAACTCGCATATGTCCCTTCCTCACCCAACACTCACCAGGTACCACTGCTGTGGGAACTTGGGGTCCGTGGGCTCCATGAAAATGTCTCGCTTGGTCCTGCGCTTTGCCACCTGCTGCTCCAGCCACTGCACCTGAGGGCAGAGAAGGTGTAGGGTCCCCCACCGACCCCTCATGACACAAGTTCCCCATGACCCCAGCCCTCAACCTGCCTGAAGGGGCTCTCCCTGGGAAGCTCACAGTCATGTCTGGCCTGGCAGAGTATTGGACCTGTCAGAGCTACTGTCACCCCCAGTCCAGCCTCCCAGGCCCTCTGCGTGGCCATACCCTGCAAAGGCTGTGCTCCAGTGGAGCAGGACAGTCAGAGTGCCAAGCTGCACTGAGACACAGGCTGCTGAGAGCTGCCATACCACATGCCTTCCAGGGCCTGGGCTGAAGCCAGAGGATGGGGAAAACAGCAGCCCCCACATGCCACTGCTCTGGGATCTGCTTACTGCCCTGCACACCTTGTACTGTATACAAGTACACAGAGCTCTCCTGGGAATAGAGGCTCTCCTAGACCCTGGGATTGCAACAACCTACAGGCTAGTGATGCTGGCTCCACCAACCCCCTGCCCTTGCCAGACACACGGTGGGCTCCCACCTGCCTCTGCCAAAGAATGGTTAAGGCAGCTCAGCCCTGTCTTGTGGCCAGCACTGGCTCACGTGCCCCTGAAAAGTGCCCGGGACCAAAGTCAGGTGCTCCTCACTCATACCTGCGGTTCCCTGGCCAAGCGGCTGTGCCAGGGCTGGTGGGGCGAGAGGGAGCGCTTCACCACGCCACGGTGCCGAAAGTGGTAATAGTCGCCAAAGATCTGCAACACAGAAAAGCTGCTCATGGGACAGACACAACAGCCTGGTCCCCCCGATTCTCTACACCTCGTATCTGCAATCCTGAGCTCCAGGGCTGCCATGCACAGGCTGGGCCCCCCACCCCAGAGTGACTGGAGAGCTTATGTCCAGTACTCTGGGCGGGACCTCCTGCTAGAAGCTGTGGCAGCTGGTGCCCAGGCAGCTGGGAAGACCCCAGAGTAGCAGAAATGCAGCTGCTGTGCACCTCACCCTCCCGCAGGTCCCACATGGCAGCAAGTCTCACACTGTCCAAAAATGTTGCTGCCCTGGCAGGAAGGCCCCAGGCAAGCAGAAGCAGAGAGGGACAGGCCTTTCAGAGTCAGCCTGTGAGAGACACCAGACTCAGGAGACAAAACCACTGCTTCTCTCCAAGTGTCAATCAGCTCCTCCTGGAAGAAGATCCCAGCGGTTCCAGGCCCCACACCCAGGCGGTCCCAGCCAGGGCTGGGTCTGCAGCAGCCTCTGCACATCTGGACAGGCTGCTAGCTTCTCCCCAGGTGCACCACTGGAACACCCAGCCAATGCCAGCCTCTACCTGGGGCATAGCTAGTTTCAGTGGGGCAGAGCAGGGGGCATGTAGGCATCCAACCCCAGTGGGGTTGAACTCCCACTGCCAAGCAGCCAAGCTGTGCTCACCACAGCTCCACTCCCATGTGGAGACAGCCCAGACTGGGAGTCCAGCACAGCCCAGCCCAGCTGGGGTAGGATGGGAATCCAGCACAGCTGGTATGGCCAGGAGGCCGTGCTGTCGCCCAGATGGTTATTTTTAAACCCCAAACCCTCTGCAGCACTGTCATTTCCTTATCCCCTCCCGTACACTGGACACAATGGCCCCCACCCTGGCTACCCAGGGCCTCCCAGCTCAATAGCCTGCCCTAACTGGGGAGAAGGGGCCAAGCATGCACCCAGCCCCCTGTGAGTCACACAAAGCCCAGGCAGCAGCCACAGGCAGGATCCAGCTGCCCAGGCTGTGCCAGAGCTGAAGGGGCTGGGCTGCAAGGGCTGTGGGAATATGACAACATCTCGCCCTCCTCCATCTCAGGCTGCCCCAAAACAGTTTGTTTGGGCCTTACAAACCTCCCCAGATTATTAGAGCTCTGCAGATGTGCTGCCAATTTGGACAGACTGGGCCGAGCAAGGTGCACACAGCTGAGCAGCCTCAGGCACAGGGTAGCACCCGGCTCTCCCAGGTACATGCTTCACCCCAAACCCTGGTACCTGTTCCTCTGGCACAGCCCAGGATGCCTGTCAGTTCAGAGCCCTTGAGGAGGTGTACAAGGTACAAAGCCTCTGCACAGGGCTGGTAGAAGAATGCAGGCTGGTTGCACTCCCACAGCATCCCTCACCCGCTCCGGGGGTATAGACAGAGCCCAGATCGTTCCTGCACACAGATCACGGCTCTGACTGGTCATCCAACTGGATTAGGTCTGCACTGACACTGTGGTGGCAGCCAGGAGCTGGCCAGCCCACACACTTCCACCCTAATCTCCACCGTCCCTGTCCTCAGCAAGGGCAAAGCACCACGTGCCCCTGGTTCCCGTTCAGTGCTGCTGCCCTGGCCACAGCTCCCAATTGCACCGGCCAGTCCCAAGGCTAGAAGGCTGCCTGTATGCCTGACCAGGGCAATGAGAGTGAAGCAACATGCTGGACCTACAGCCCAGTGTTGTGGGAGACAGGACCACTCCTTCCCAGGATGGCACTGTCCTGCCAGGACAGCCCAGGAATGACACCATAAGTGCCCTTCCCCAGTGACCCCAATCCCAGCAGTGGGAGGCAATGCCTGTGCCCCCTTCTCTGCACAATCCCAGCAGTGCAAACCACCACACACCCACCTCACTCATTGCCAAATGCAGCCCCCACCTCTGACCCATGACCCCCCCTGCCCCATGTCCTCCTCAAGCCCTCCCCAGGGCCACTGGAACCAGTCATGGGCCCTCAGCCCAAGGTGTCACTGGCTTCCACTCCATAGGCAGCAGTGGAGCTGGGGGTATGCCAGGAGAGCACAGCCTTGGGGACAGTGTCCAGACCCCAGGCTGAGGCCAGGATCCTCTCAGATAAGGGCTGGGGCCCTCTCACTGGGGCACTGCCAGATGCATCCAGTCCCCCCACACCCAGCCTGGCTTTACATCCTGTCCCAATGGCACATACCCTCAGGAGCAGCAGTCCAGAAACCTGCGAGGGAAAGCCAGGCTCTTTCCAGCCATGCTCTTCCTACTGGACTGCCATGACCCCTCTGCAAGGCCCTGGCCATGCAAACATTGTCCCACAGTGCAGACAGTGGGACAGGCTCCAGAACAGGAGAAAACATGCCCAGACCAGAAGCTCCTGCCACAGCCTGGGCTGCTGCAGCACATGGGGGGGCTCTGATTGCAAGGGCAGGCTCACTGTTGTGAGGGGATGGGGAGCTGGGAAGAGGTGCCAGCCTCCAACTGCAGAAACACAGTGTGGGGAAAAGACAAGGGCAGAGCTGGCACAGAGCCCCTGTGGGTCACAGGGTTGGAACTCATGACAGGCCTGGGATCTCAACGGAGGCATAAGGCCCTGTACTGTGGAGATGAAGCCACAGAACCAGTGCCCCTCGGCCCTGGCAGCCAGGCCTGGGACCAGGCACCATAGCATAATGGGAAGTACTGCCAGAAGCAGGCTGATGATACCTCAGCCCCATCCCCACTCCAAGGGGTCTCATCAGAGATCCAGTCGGGTGGGACATGCCACTCTGCCAATCCTCTGTGCATGGCAGCTGTCCTGGCTTGACTAATTCTTTCCCCTGAGATCTGCTCTGAGCCACTTCCACACCGACAGCAGCTGCCTAGGGTCATGCCATGGCCCACCCAATGCAGACACCCTCACTGGGGCCTAGCCACAACCCCCACAGTTCACTCCTTTGGCACAAGTCCTGGAGGACTTGGGGCTCCCTGACCCAGGGGGCCCTGAGTACCCAGTGCCCATGCAGGGCTCCTTTTGGGTGGCAGGACAAGGTCCCTGGCTCCTGCAGCAGCCACCTTCCCACTGTCACTGCTCCCAGCAGCTGCTCATAGCAAGGTCCTGACACCACAGCCACTAGTTGTGCAATTTCCTCTGGGATTTCACCCTGCACTTCCTTCCCAGAGAGACAGCTCACTCCCAGCACAGCCACGCACACTGCCTGCTCCCTGGCTGATGGCAGGGAAAGCTAAGCCTTGGGGGGACTTGCTGACACACCTTCTGTCAAGGACAGTTCAGGGGTAACAACACACAGCTGCTGTCAGACCCCTCTGGGGATAGCTCAGAGGCGCTGCTGTCGTCCTGCTCAGCCAAGGCCATGCTGCACTGGGCAGCTTGCTGTGGGGGAGCAACGGTGGAATCTGGAAGCCTTCCCATCCATCATCACACAGCACTTCCAGTCCAGTTCCTTCACACTAGGATGGGCTATTCCTCCTTCCCCATCCAGCAAACAGTGTGCTATGCTACATTGTGCCATGCTATGTCACCAGAAGGTCCCAGTGACAGGGAGAGGCCCTGGCTCCACACATTTAACTTCCACCATCCAAGAAGATGCTGGAAGGCCACAGCAAACAGGCACAAACACAGTGACCCTGCTGCCAGAAAAGAGGCCCCAAGCCAGATCTAGGACTAAGCTCAGCCTCTGCCCAGACCATGGCAGAGAACACTAGTTCCATGAGAAGAGGGAAGCAGAAGACTTACCGGGCCTAGGTTGAGGAATCCATGCTTCCTGGCCAGCCTGTCAGCCTCCTGGGGTCCTGCAGGAACGAGCACAGCCCAGGTGTTGGTGTAAATATGCTGGGCCAGCACCTCCTGGTCCAGGAGAGTGAGGGCAACCATCAGAGTCCAGAGCAACAGTAGCGAGCAGGGCCTCAGATCCATCAGAGTATCGGGGTTCCTCGAGCTGGGGAGGAGGAGGGTCCTGGGAGCAGCAGGTCCAGCAGCCTCCCAGCGTCAGCACTCCGAGGCACACTGGCCTCTCTGCCCTGCTGGTCCCGGCTCAGCCCAAGCCCACATGGGGCCAAGCCCACAAAAGCACAGGAACAGACCGTCCAGGACAGAAGCACGATCTGCAGAGAGACAGGACAGTGGTCAGGCGCAGGGCACCTTTCCTCAGACCTAGGGAGGGCTGGCTGCACCTGCCAAGACGTGGGACAGCCACTGGGCAAGAGGGCCATGGAACACAGCCCCTGCTGTCCCCCACAACACAGGGACAGCTACTGAGCCACCTGGCTTGGCAGTGTGCCCACATGTCTGCCCTTGCATGGAGATGCTTGTTTATCTTGCCTATTACCCAATGTTTGCTTATAAACAGGAAATCAACCAGGAGGAGAGGAGGGCACGAAAGGAGGGGAGAGGTGAGGCCAGGGACACTGTTCTTCCTGCTGCCACTACCCCTGCTCCAGATGGGATGGGACTTTATGCGTACAGAGGTGGGAGCAACTGGGACAGTAGGCCTGCCTCTCCAGACCCAAGGGGGGACCAAAGGAGACGTCCCCAGGTGCTATGTGAGGAATCCCAGCAAAATGAGAATGGAAGGAAGAAAGTCAAGGGGAGCTCCTGATCTCCAGCTAGCACAGCCCCAGGCTCTCATCTCCCCAGCCACTGACCAGACAGACCAGACAGCGCCCGGCAGCCATGAAAGTGCTGTGCTGCCTGTCACCAGCAGCAGCTCAGCTCTGCCCTTCCTCTGGAGCACAACATGGTGACACCGGTGTGACTCACCCCCGCAACCCGGTGGAAACCAGGACCAGGAAAAGGGGCACACCGTCACCTCCAGTATGAACCCAAGGATGCCCAGGAACAGCTCATACGTTGTGGGAGGGCAAACGCAAGAATCTTGTAGGGAAAGAGCAGGGAGTGACCAACCCAGTGTAAGGGAGCCCACGACATAATGGTGCCAGGGTGAGCTCCACACCTGGAGCTCCAGAGGGACCCTGGAATATCTGGTCATGCTTCAGAGACAGCTGGAAAGGTGAGAGCCGGCAGTGCCCACAGGAGCCACATCCCCCTCCGTCCAGAAGCGGCCACAGCGAGCCGGCAGCCTGCGGTGCTGCCAGAGGAGAGAGCTCCTAGGAGCTGCCGGAGACCCCGCCGTAGGCACGGCACAGACAGTGCAGGACTCTGGCACAACGGGCTTTCTTCATCAGGGACCACACCTCGGCCAGCCCCGGGCCGGACCACCCGCCGAAACATCCAGAGCGGCGAACACCGGCCGGAGGCTGTACGGGAGCCCCGGGTGCCAGACTGCCAAGGCCCACAGCACAGCACGGCACAACCGAACATCATCTGCCGTGGTCTACCAGTGTCCGTGCCAACACCTGACCTCCAGGCCGGGCAGTTGCCCCACCTCATAGGTCCCGGCGCCAGCAGCCATCCCATTCCGGCGGTGACCGCTGCACGTGGGGACAGTCCGGCCGCCGGGGGAGAGCCCGGATCCCGCGGTGCCTCCCCGCCGCCAGCGAACCACGGCGTGCTGGAACAGCCCGGCCGCCGCACCCAGTCCGGAGCCGCACTCCTGGCTCCGCACCGCGGCCCGGCCGGGGCTCGCTGCCCAAGGGACCCAGCCCCGCACAGCAGCGACCCAGCGGCCCCAAGCTGAGCGCCGGGCCCGGGCCTGCACCCGCGGGGAGGCTCCAGCGGCAGAGCTCCGGACGGCGGCGGCCGGGCCGGGCTGGGACGCGGCCTGGCTTCCCCTCGGCCCCCCGCCGCAGCCTCAAGAGCGGCCGCCCGGACTCCCGCTCGCTCCCGGGGACCGCCGAGCACGCACATCCCCGCCGGCAGCGCCCTAAGCCTGGGGCTGCCCAGCGGCTGCGGCCCCGCCGGTCGCCCCGGGCCCAGCCCCGCCACCGCCCGAGTCCCGTCCAGCAGCGCCGCCCCAGCTGTCAAACCGCGGTCACCGGCGCGTCGAGCCCTCCCAGGCCGGTCCCGGTCCCGCGTCCTTACCGCGCGGCCTGCCCGATCCGCTCCGTCCCGTCGGCAGCCGGACCCGTCTGTCGGCGGCGCCGCGTCACGCCGCGGGGCGCCCGGAGCGCCCGCCCCGGAGCCGGGCCCGGCCCAGGCAGGGGCGGCCGGGGCGGCCGGCGGGGCCGCTTGTTTACGCCGCGCAGCTGTCAGCGCCGCCCGGCCCCGCCCCGACGGCCGAGCCACCGGCTCCGAGCGGCTCCCTCGGCACGGCCCGGCCCGGCCCGGCCCGGCCGCCGCTCTGCCGGGCGCCGCCGGATGCCGTCACCGCCGCTCGCCCCTCCCGGCCCGTGCTGCCACGCCGGGTCCGGCACGGACCCTCGGCAGCCTCTCCGCACCGCCCGCCCGGGGCACTGCCAGAATCGGGGCAGTTCCCCATCGCCAGTATCGGGCACGGCCCGGGGTTTTGCACGGCTGCTCCTGAAGCCGAGCACGGGGCTCTTCTTGCCACCGGGGGATACCTATGCCAGCCCAGGCAGGAAAACCGATCTGCGCTGTGGGAGACGTGAACCCGCGCCATGGGCCTGCGGCACTGGCCGGGGTGTAAGGATGCCTGCCGTGAAGGGCACGCAGAAGAGGCCCCGTCTCCCACCTGGTGCAGCTAGTGGTGCGTTATGCCGCGACACGAGGCTGGCAGGACATGAGCCCCACCAGATTAGCCTGTTCCAGCCCTGGCAGACCTCGGAGCAGGGAGTTCCCCAGCCAGGCTGCAGGAATCGCACTTCCCATGGGGTCCGTATCAACCCCAGGTCGGTGTGCAGCAGCCTGACAGAGAAACTGTCTGGTAAGGAACAACACAACGAAAATCTATAAGCCCCGTTTCAAGAGAAAGACTTCCACCAAGGAGAAAAGGTGAGAAGTGAAACACAGCTTCAGTCATTTGTAAAGAAAAACCCGATGTCGGCATGGGACTGTGTCATTAAGCAACACGAATGCAGCAGAACCCAAAGTGACCTGAACCCAAACTGACCTGAATCCTCCACACCTGCGAAGAGTCTGGCAGTCCTGGGCAGGAGCAGGTCCTAGTGCTCTTTACAGAGAAAAGGAAGTCACTCAGATACCATGATAGAGATCGTGAAGCATAGCAATCACACAGGAAACAGTCACCTTGGTAACCGAGATGCTGAGAACAGCCCAGAAAATCTAGCACAGGGCAGGTTGCTGTGCTAAACTGGGTTAGTTCTTCAAGGCAGCACCCTGGCTGCAGGTATTCAGGCTGGGCTGACCCTGGCATCTAGCCCCAAGTGCTGCACCAGAGACCACCAGCCACAGGGGCTATGGTGCCCCAGGACCACCTTCAGGGCCATGGTCCCGTCAGGGGAGAGGGCACCCACCAGACAGGCAGCACTCACCCCAGTGTCACTGCAGCATGCTCAGCTGTCCCTGTAGCTGGCAAGCCCAGGCTAGCCCTTGGGGGCACAGGGAGTCAGCTGTGCCCCAGGAGGTTATATGGAGGATACATGGACAGGGGCAGGTCCGGAGCTGGAGTCTGGACCGGTGGTGGGTGGGAGGATGGGAGGTGGGCTGCCTGCCCCACCCATGAACCTTACCTCTGGATGCCTCTTTTGGGCGCTGGCAGCCGTGCCTAGGCAGGTGAGGAGCTGCTGCACCCGGCCCTGTGACATGCGGTGCTGAGAGGAGCTGACAAAGGGCCCTTGTCCCCATGGGGCAGGCAGGCAGGAAGAATCACGCTCTTACGCAAGCCCCTGGCCTGGGACCTGCACTGACCCCACAGCCCTGCCAAAGAAAATGCCTGGGTCGGGAAGCACCTGGCTGCAGGTGGCACAATGCCAAGGACCGGAGGAGATCCACTGTCCCAGAGCCCCCTCGAGCCCAGCTGCACAAGGAGCGGAGAGTGGGGCCACCAGCATGGATCTGAGCAGCTGCTGTGCCCCACTCACCTCACAGGGCACCCCTCTCTGTCCCAGCCACAATGCAGCGAGGGGGTGAAACAGCTACTTCTGCACATCTGCTAGGATCACAAACCCTCGGACCATGGCTCAGAGGCACCAGCGCAGCCCAGGAGACAGCAGGAGCAGCTGCTCCATGTGGCAGTGCCCAGCAAACTGGAGCACTACTGCCAGCCAGACATAATGTCCTGTCCTGCGAGGATCCTCTGGGGTTCTCATTACAGCCACAGGGGCCAAACTGCTCACTGGGGGTGGGAGGGAGTCCCACACACTGCCCTTCACTGAGCACACTGGTGTGGTTTGGCTGCTCACACAATCAATAGAAACCCATTTTCATGGAAAAATCAGGTTCATTTTAGCTTTCAGGTTGCAGAATACAACTGCCCATCTGCCCAAGCTCCCTGCAAGGCAGAGCAGCATGGGACTGCACCCCTGCCTGCAGGCACCCCAGCCTGAGGGACCTGCAGGATTGCAGGGGAAAGCAGCCAGTGAGTGGGCAACAGCAGGGAAAGGGCAGAGCCCACACAGAGAAACCAGCAGAGAAAACCAAGTAAGAGGCAGCAACAGCAGACAGAAACATCTGGATGGACGAAATCAATACTAGGTTTACCCAGCACAGAGCAGCCAGCTCTACCCCCCATGCCAGCAGAGGTGAGCCCACAGCCCCTCTGGTGTACTGTCCAGCCCTCTCCCAGCACACTGGACACTACCAGCAGACCCTTTAGTGCCCAGGGAACTGGGGGACTGCCATGGCCCAGGCAGGATCTGTGCTCCACGGGATCGTCCTGCTGGCTCCAGCAGCTCTATTCAGCTCTGGCTCCCAGACACAACATTTCACTGAGACAGGCACTCAGGCTCAGCCCAAACACCCTGACCTTGTCCTTGCAGATACAAACAACAGCTCCTCAAGGTGGGTTCTGTAACTCTCTGCCTTAGGCTTTGTTAGCAGCAGTTGTAATACTGCCAAGGTATTGATCGACACCCTAGTCTGGCTCTGCCGCTGCTCTGGGCTGCGGGACGTGCCCTTCCATCATCTGTCCTGTGATAGCACCCTGTCATCACCTGCTGTACAGATGCAGGGATATCCTTGCCCAGCCCAAGTCCAAAAGGTGCCTGTGGCACTTGGGGCGTTCCACATGAATGTCATGCACAGGAACACAAGCACACACAGGCAGGGAACACCAGGCTGGAAGCCCACCTGCAGCCCAGCAGTAGGAATGCTGTGTGCCCATGAGCATTGGTGGGCTGGGGAGGGGGTGCTCACAAGCATGGACACACAAACCCAGCCCAATGACCAGTAGGTGTGGCTGGAACCACACTGAGAGGCAGACTGGCCCATGCTCCAGACTCACTCATGGAATGGCTGCTAGCCTTCCATAGCCTCACACCACCCCAGGAATGGGGGACTCAGCCCCACGAAGTGCCTCACACCTTGCTGCAGCCCAGCTGCCAACAGCCGTACTCTGCAGAGCCTGATGTCAGCAGCCAGTGCACTGGGGAAAGGGAACACAGGGCAGAAAGACTTCACAGTGAAGGGTATCTTCCTGCCACGGCCTCCAGCCCATGCAGCCACAGAACTGAGCCAGGCTTTAAGGCATTTCCCTATTTGCCCAGGTCTTTAGTTTTGCTTCACCTGAACAGGACAGTATCTGCTTTATGTGCAATCCCCAAGCTTTTTCCCTTAGCTACTGTGGCCAGCTGTTCCTCCAAGCCCTGTTAAATCTTATTCTTTGCCACGTGGCACAGAACTCACCAGGTGGGAACACACTGTGACAACCCCCAACATTAACAACATAAACACAGAGTGGGTGCTGTAGTTGTCCCCTGCACACAAAGGCCAGAAACACACCAACAAGCACACAGATCCACTATTGCTTGTTCCTGGTGGAGGCTGTAGGTACTGTAGGATTATAAAGGTACTGTAGGATTATAAAGGTGCTGTAGGATTATAAAGGTGCTGTAGGATTATAAAGGCACGAATACCTCAGTTGCTCAGGCAAACCACCAGGTTCAGGGTATCAAGGAAGCTCTGCAAACCCTGTCTCATGCAGGGACACACTGAAGCAGGAGATACCTGGACAGAGCCCCCATTTCTGCCTGTGGCAGAAACTGGTCTGTATGGATGGCACTGCAGGGACACCCTTCCCCAGAACTAGAGCAGGGACTGAGTCAGGATGCCAGGCACAGCCAACTGGGGCTGCAAGGGGCTGGGCCTCCTGCCCCCATGCCTGGGGCAGCCACCCCCACCTGCAGCCCAGCCAGATCGTGGTCACCCAACCGGATCTGCCCAGCCCTGGCATCTCCATAGGCCAAGGAGAGTCCTCCAGGAGAGAGACAGCCTCCATGGTGGCCCTGGGACCTCTGCAGCCAGTTCTGGGACCAGACCAGGGTGGTACTACTGCCAAAAACTGGATCTGCTCTCCCCTAGACTGGCTGCAGGAGATGCTGCCAGAGGGATGTCTCCCAGCCCAGACCAAGGACACCAAAAGAAAAACACTTCCTGCACTCCCTTAGAGATCATGCTCCAGGGCTGACCCACCAACTGGAAAAGCACATGAGCTTTGGGCTTTCCTGGCTGCCAGAGCTGGCCTCACCCCAAACGGCGTCTGCCACACAAGCACAAGAGCATCTACTCCGCCACTGCCAGTGAACTGTTAAAACTTAGCTCTGCCCTCCTGCTTCCTAAATTTCCCTGCCAGCAAGCAGATTTCATGGAAGATAAAACCTCTTCCTTTCTTCGTAGAAGCCGGCAGAAGGTGGCAGATGTGGCTGTAGTGGCTTGTGACGCAGTTTTACCCAACTTAAGAGAAACTATTATCTTCTGCGGCAGGATGCGTGCATGGGGAGGTCCTTCACCAGCCATTCGCTCCAACGCTGTGAAACCTCACGCTCCTCGGAAGCTGAGACATGCTGAGACAGGCAGCACCCGGCTGCTTACGGAAAACCCCCAAGAAGCGACCGTGGTCCCAGCCTTTCCCCACTTTATCGCAACCATTACAGCGGGATTCCCAGCAGCTCCCCCAGCTTCGCCGTGCAGCGCGGTGGTCCGGCCCCACAGGCAGCAGCCACGCCTCCTGGCGCTGGCCAGGCCAAGGGCTACGGGGGCACGCAGCTGCGCAGGAACTAGTGGCCCTTGCTGCCTGGGAGGCGAGAGCCAGGCGGCAGCGCTGGGGCTTAGTGGGGATAACTGGCAGTGGGCAGGGCAGGAAGACCGGCACGGCAGACCAGGGCAGGGCTGGCTCCGGCTGTCAGGAGCAAAGGCGGCCGGCCGGCCTGCTGTGCTGCGCTGCAGGGATGAACTGCACGGCTTCAGCCGCAGCCACGGCCACCGAGCCCCGCTCTGCCCCGAGCGGCCGCGCTGGCAGCGGCACAGCACACACCCACCAGCCCCACTGTGCACCAGGGCGAGCAGCGGTTTTCTCAGGCTGTGGGGGGGAATTCGGCACAGGAATTTGCCAGACGCAGGACGATTCCCCCAGCTCAGCGAGTTACGGGTGACCCTGAGCCCCGTGTTCCAGCAGTGCAGGCTCAGATCCAGCCCCGCACGGAACGCTCCCTTGCCACAGAGGGTGGGCGGCAGCAGGGACGGCCGGGCCTGTAGAGTCCCAGCACCGTTTAGACACGGCTGGAGCAGCGGGGCCCTATCGCGGCGCTGCCCGGTGCCCCCGCCGTCCGATGGCCGCTCGGCCGGTGCCTCGCCTTAACGCCCGCCGGGGCGAAAACCCGCACCGTGCGGAAGGGAACGGAACCTCTCCCGGCTGAAAGCGGACGGCAAAACGACCGGGGGCTCCCCCTGCCACCCAGCCCTAGGGTCCGGCCCACCCCGCGCCGAAACTCAAGCACGGGAGCAGACTCCGAGCGCCAGGTCTGGTCCCCCCGGCAGCGACCCCGGACCGAACATCACTTCCGGCTCCCGGCACGGTCCCGGTCGCGACGGAAGCGGCAGCGGTTCCGGTTCCGGGTGAGCGCTCGAGGCGCCGTTGTTAGCGGCGTCGCTCGGCTCGGCTCGGCCTCCGCCTGCTGCCACCATGTCGGTCCCCAGCGCCCTCATGAAGCAGCCGCCGATCCAGTCCACGGCGGGCGCCGTGCCCGTCCGCAATGAGAAGGGTGAGCTGGGGGCCCGGGGCTCAGCGGGGCGGCCGGACGGGCGTGGGGCCGGGGCTGGGACCGGGACAGTGGGGGCGCGGGCGGGGGGCCGAAACCCCCGGTGACGGCCCCGCGCCGGCAGGCGAGCTGTCCATGGAGAAGGTGAAGGTGAAGAGGTACGTGTCGGGCAAGCGGCCCGACTACGCGCCCATGGAGTCCTCGGAGGAGGAGGACGAGGAGTTCCAATTCATCAAGAAGGCGAAGGAGCAAGAGGTCGAGCCCGAAGAGCAGGAGGAGGAACTGGCCAACGACCCCCGGCTCCGGCGCCTCCAGAACCGCATTGCTGAGGACGTGGAGGAGCGGTGAGTGCTGGGTCAGCACAAGAGCAGACTCTGGGGCTGGGAATCTGCTCTGCTATGCTTTAGGGAGAAACTGCACAGGGAGGAAACTGCAGGAGCTGGGAACATTTTCCAGGCAGGAGTGTCTGTGACTTCTCATATCCACACTGCACTGGGCCTTGGGCTGCTTTCCAGACAGGAGCTAGCCATGCGCAGCCCATGTCCAGGTGTATTTGGGTGGATGGTAGCAAAACCAGGCTCCAAAACAGAAATTAGTGTAGTGTGCTGAGGCTCAGGGTAGTGAGGAAGGATGGTGTCTCATGAAGTGTACTCTGGGCAGGGAGCACTGAGTGCTGCTTTCCTCCCATGGAGCTGCTGTTGTTTTCTGACTAACAAGAAGTTTTCTCATGGGGAACTCCATTCTTCCTTGAAGCATGGACAGAGAAGAGCTGCCAGTGCCTAGCCACTGCAGCCTCCTGGGAGAGAACGTATCAGTTCTGGAATGTTTGGCAGTCCCAGTGCTTATCAGAGCCTTGTAGAAGCAATTTGTGAACAGTCCATTTCCTGCAGCCCCCTTACGTTCTAAATGCTCTGCGTTAACTGAGGTCTCTTGCAGGCTGGCAAGACACCGCAAAATCGTGGAACCTGAAGTGGTTGGAGAAAGTGATTCAGAAGTGGAGGGGGGAGAAGCTTGGCGCCTGGAACGGGAGGACACCAGTGAAGAGGAAGAGGAAGAGATCGATGATGAGGTGTGTTTGCAGAGCTGGATAATGGGCCTAGGAAAGCTGGAAGGGCACAGGCTGGGACTGCCCTTTGCATGGATCTGTGGGCTGTCTGATGTATCTGGACAAGTGTCACACCTAGCCATGACTTAACAGGTGGGTCATCATGCTCAGGCATGGGACATGACACTGGGGGAGGCCACACCACGTCCAGAGAGGCAGGTGCATCTTCGCAAAGCAAACACTCCAGACATGACATGTGTTTCACAGGAGAGAGAGAAGCGGTGGCAGGGCTGCCTCTGACTGCTCTGTGCTTGTCCCCTTTAGGAGATTGAGCGTCGGCGTGGGATGATGCGTCAGCGAGCCCAGGAGAGGAAAACTGAGGAGATGGAAGTGATGGAATTGGAAGATGAGGGTCGGTCTGGAGAAGAGTCTGAGTCAGAGTCTGAGTATGAGGAGTACACGGACAGCGAAGATGAAATGGAGCCTCGTCTCAAACCGGTCTTTATCCGCAAGTAGGTGATGGAGGTGTGTGGGCTGGCCCTGCACTGTGGTAGTCAAAAGCCGGGGCCCAAGAAGGCCTTGTTGCCATGGTCTCTTCTCACTGTGAGGAAGCCATTCACCTTGGGGTGGAATGGGATGGTCACAGCCTGGCAGGGCACAGCTAGGGAACAAGGGGCAATCCCTGCATCCACAGCCCCATATCAGTTGCATTGGGTTGCTGTGGGATCAGGGTGTGGAGTCTGACCAGAGCCCTTGGGAAAGGGCTATATGGTGGCAAAGGAATGTGGTAGTCCCCAGAAAGGGGAGAGCCCCTGTCCTTGGAGAGGGCAAAGGCTGAAAGCAGCTGCAGCGTGGGAGCCAGCGAGAGGCTGAGCAGCTGCACTGGCTCATGGGAGGGCTGAAGGCTGTCATGGCCCTGCTCTCAGGAAGGACCGGATCACAGTTCAGGAGAGAGAAGCAGAAGCCCTGAAGCAGAAGGAGCTGGAGCAGGAGGCAAAGAGGATGGCAGAGGAGAGGCGCAAGTACACGCTTAAGGTGCGGAGGGGTGGGCTAGAGGCCAGAGGAGGCAGGCACTGCAGCAAGCTTAGCTTGGACCTCACTGCAGATTGTAGAAGAGGAAGCAAAGAAGGAGCTGGAGGAGAACAAGCGCTCACTGGCAGCGCTGGATGCACTCGATACAGATGATGAGAACGATGAGGAGGAGTACGAGGCCTGGAAAGTCCGTGAGCTGAAGCGTATCAAACGAGACCGCGAAGAACGAGAAGCGTAAGTATTGTCTGGTAGACAGGAGGCTGAGAGCCCACAAGCAGTTGAAGCACCTTTTCCTCAGGTTGCCCTTTGGCAGCAGGGTCCCAGCTGGACTGAATTCCCAGAGCCCCTCCTGCCCAGCCTTGGGGTGTCTTTGCTGCCCAGCAGTAAATGTGCAAACTCTGAGGTGGTAGCTGGTGACAGCCTCTCTCCCAGGAGATGCTCTGGGGACACAGGGTCTCAGTGGCTTTTCTCCCACCCAGTATGGAGAAGGAGAAGGCAGAGATTGAGCGCATGCGGAACCTGACAGAAGAGGAGCGCCGGGCTGAGCTCCGGGCCAATGGCAAAGTCATCACCAACAAGGCAGTAAAGGGCAAATACAAATTCCTGCAGAAGTACTACCACCGTGGTGCCTTCTTCATGGTGAGTGTGCTGAGGGCCAGGCTTGGCTATGCTGGCTGCAGGTGTGAGATCACAGGGCCACCTTTTCCCTGTGGGGAGCTTCCCCTCTCCCACGGTTCCCTGGGGTTGGGGGTGCCCTAGGGCAAGAGCCAACCTTCAGAGGCAGCATGGGGCTGAAGCTGACCCAGAGTGACCTCACCAGAGCATGTCAGGTTGGGGGTTCTCAATTGAAATGGAGCTGAAGGTGCAGAGCAGTCCCTGTGCTGCTGTTTGGGCTGACAGACCCAGCCAGAACCAAGTCATTTCTGCGTGGGCCACTGGAAACGTGACTTGGGGAGCAATGTTCACATCCCTCACTCCAGCAGGAGTTAATAGGGCTGCAAGTACTGTGGCAGCCCTGGCAGAGCAGCAGTATGACCTTCAGGCAGCTTCCCCCACTGCTGCCAAGACTTGCTGGAACCTTTTAAGGTTGAGCTGGTGTGTTCTCCTGCAGGATGAGGATGAGGAGGTGTACAAGAGGGACTTCAGTGCTCCAACTCTTGAGGACCACTTCAACAAGACTATCCTGCCCAAAGTCATGCAGGTGGGTGTGCTGGCAGAGGGTGCCCAGCTCATATGCCAAGGGGTGGAAGTTCTGGGCAGGGGGGTGCAGCAGGTCCTGATCCCCCCTGAACAGCTGCTCACAAATTCTTCTGCTCCCCAGGTCAAGAACTTTGGACGCTCAGGGCGGACGAAGTACACACACTTGGTAGACCAGGACACCACCTCCTTTGACTCTGCCTGGGGCCAGGAGAGTGCACAGAACACCAAGTTCTTTAAGCAGAAGGCAGCGGGGGTGAGGGACGTATTTGAGAGACCCTCGGCCAAGAAACGAAAAACAACCTAAAGGCGAGGCAAGAGGGTCTGGCGTGGCTGATGCTAGCAGGAGGGTGCTGCTCTGCCAGCTGCCAGAGCCTGGGCAGGGCCAGAAGGCCCAAGTTCCAGGACTCCTGTGGTGGCAAGCCCTTCCCCTGACTGTACCATGCCTACCCTGATGAGGTGTCCCACTCCCTGTGCTGACCAGACCCGGTGGGCTCCTTGCCCACGCAGTGTGGAGGACAATGGCCTTTGGTGCTGGCCAGGATGGTGGCCATGCTATGTTCCAGCAACAGCCACTGTGGAACTTTGGCAGTGCCTGGCACATTGCAGCAGCACCCCTGGCTCCAGCACATCCACTTCTGGAAGAATTACAGGTCTTTTGCACCCATCTCATCTACAATCCCTCGCTTGTGCTGTCCCTGGTGTCAGTCTGGGCCCTGTTTTGGGATGGCTAGTGGTGGCCCTATCTCCTCACCGTGGTCCTGCAGGGCTTGGCTTTTCTAGCTGTGTGGGGTGGGAGGATTTGACTAAAGATTTGATTTTCTTACACACTGACTCAATTTTTCTTAAAGACATGGCTATACTATTCTGTGCCTTCCTTGCAAGGCCTAGTGAGCTGGGGCAACACAGGAGGCACCAGCCTGGGCAGGGCATACATGATCAGCTGTCACCACTGCCTCAGGCCTGTGCCTGGGCCTGTCCAGCCTATGCTGCCCCGGGGGCAGAGATTAAAACAGGAGAGCATCAAGTCTCAGTGCTCAGGCACGTCACTTTGTCCTGTTCCAGTCACAGGGGTGTCCAGCTGGCACTGCCAACACACTGCCACATGGCTAGGCCCAACTTGTGGGTACCATGCACTCAAGGCCAGGGGCATGTGCTCAGCACTGTGTAGACCACAAAGACAGCCCAGTCCCAGCAGTGCCTTTATTGGTATGGCAAGGGGTCCATGCCTGGCAGCCCGTAGCCTCCCAGTTCAGTTGGTGAGGGTGATGAGAGCCTCCACCACGTTGCCCATGTGCTCGCGCAGGCTGCGCTCCGCTGCGGCTCGTGATATTTCCATCTCCGTCATCTGCAGAAAAACAGCAACAGCCCCGTACAGCAT
The DNA here is from genome assembly GCF_963662255.1 of Cinclus cinclus. Taxonomy (NCBI): domain Eukaryota; kingdom Metazoa; phylum Chordata; class Aves; order Passeriformes; family Cinclidae; genus Cinclus; species Cinclus cinclus. The sequence goes on from NC_085058.1 coordinate 21,634,076, forward strand.
CTGCAGGGTCCCGCGGGCTGGGAGGGTGGCAGTGGGGAACACGCACCCATGGGGACACCGAATCGGCCTCAGCACAGGCATGCCTCCATAGGGTGCAGTTTCGTACCCAAGATCTGGGACATGCCACAGCCTGCCTGGGGTCCCGCCCCTACTCACAATCAGCTCTAGATCCTCCTTCTTGATGGTCACTTTTGCCAGTTCTTTCTCCCTAGGACAAGAGATGGACAAACCTCCGGTGACCAAGAGACCCCGCTGGCCACCGCCCCTGTGCTCCCTCGGCCATGAGGCGGGCAGGAGCGACCCCTCGCAGCAGTGTGGAGCTGGGAGGGGGCCGGGGAGGGGCCGGGCTGTCACACAGGGAAGCAGATGCCTGGGTCGTGTCCCGAGTGGTGACAAGTTGCAAGACAGGCGCTGCCCCGGAGCGAGCAAGGACGGTTACCTCTCCTGCTTGGCTTTCTGCTCCCGGGACCTCCGGTCTCCGATCACCGACATAGCCTGCCAGAACGAGCGCGGTCACCCCGCTGCGCGGCACCGACCGGGTCAGCGCCACGCCGGCGGCATGGGCACCGGGATGGGTGTGCAGGCACGGTGGTCGGTGCCCGGCTCGGCCCCGCTGCAGGCAGCGCCCGGCCTCCCACCCTGGCCCGGTCCCGTCCCGCCGTCGCACCGTCTCCAGGTTGGAGCTCTGGATCTCCTTCTCCTCCGCGTAGTCCGTGACGCGCTCCAGGTCCGCCGCGCCGCTATCGTGCTTCCGCGGCTTCTCGGCTGCACGACCACCCGCCCCATCGCTGCCGCCGCCGGAGCCGTTCGGCTCCGTCTCAAGCTCCAGCTCCACATCGCCCTCCGCCGCCATGCCGCCGCGGCCCACTTCCGGTCACGTGCGCCGGCGGCGGCGCCGCGAGCGGCGCGCGCCGCCAGAAGCGAGCGCGGGCGGGGCCAGTTCCGCCCCTCAGCCCGGGCCCGCCGCCAGGCCCGGCCCCGCCGGGCGGTCACGGTCTGCGGTCCCGGCGCTCTCGGGGCTCCGGGCCGGCCGGAGCTGGCAGTGCCAGCACTCCCCGGCTGCTCGATAGCAGCGGGCCGCCGGTGCTGCTGAGGCGCGGAGCCAGGCGGAGCGGGCGCAGTCCCGCCGCTGCCCGCGAGTGCTCGCTGGCGGTAAACCGGGATTGCCGGGTCAGCGACCCCGACGTGGCTCCCGCCGCCGCCACACGGACGGTCGGACGAGGCAGGCCGGAGCGGGGCCCTGGCCGGGTCCCCGGGTGCCACGGGGCCGGGCTGTGGCCGTGTTTCCCCGTGCTCCGGTGCTGGCCCGGCGGAGGATGTACCGCAGCTCGGCCTCGGCGGCCACGGACACGGACGCGCCCCCGCCGCTCCCTTGGCGCACGCGTATCCCATGTCACCCACCCACGCGATGGGGACACCGCATTCCCTGGGCCGGGCTGTGCCCCGCGCTGTGCGTGGTATCGGGGGACACGGGGGAATCTGTGTCACCGCCGCTGTGGCCGCGGCATCCACCGTGTCAGGGGTCTGCCAGAACAAAGCCTGAATGGCTGTGGAGCACCTGAAGAAAGGTGATGCCAGGCCCAGCGCAGAGCCCCCTTTATCCCCTTGCTTGTCCCCGGCTCCTGACGGCCGTGGGGTGTCCTGCTACCCGCTGGATGTACTTCCACTAGCCAGCGAGGTACCTATGTCCCTTGGGTGCCTCTGTGCCCGGGGCTGCTTCACCCTCCAGTAAACTCCACACCCCCCCAGCCCCTCTACACAGCTATATAGTACTGCTCTGGTATCAGGGAGACATCGTGTGCTTTCCCCACATGCCCCTCATGCAAGCTCATGTCCAGGCCACCTGCCAGGGCCTCACCCTGCCCTAGGAGGGACCAGAGTCTGGGCAGGGATACCCATGGCCAGGAGTCACTGGGCAGTGCCCATGGAGCACCCCCAGGGGTGGCTGCCCAGAGGGAACAGGGAGCAGATGGCAGGGCGGGCCAAGTTGACAATCCCCTAATCCCATCAACGCCGCGGGGGCTGAGCAGAGCTGAGCTAGGCCATGGCAGGCACAGTGGCACGCGGGCACCTCCTGCACCCGTTGCTCTTCCAGGTGGGACTTGGGGTCTTTTGGGGCTGGGAGCCTGGCTGGGAACGAGGCTGGGGAGCAGTGCTGGCCCCTTGGGATCTTCACTGACCATGCCCTTTCCCAGCTCTGCTGCGGTTGTCACGGGCTCCGTGTGTCCATGAGCACACGTATCCTCTACACGCTCCTGCATGTCCTGGCCTCTGCTGTTTGCTGCCTCATGCTGTCCCGCACTGTGGCCCAGGCTATCACAGAGAAGGTGACGGGGGGAACTGGGACACCCAGGGTATTGAGTGTGCTGGGGGTCCCAAGGGTACTGGAGGTCTCAAGGGTACCATGAGTTCTGGGGTACTGGGGTGCCAGGCACCTCAGGGCACCCAGGGGTATACAGGGGAACACTGGGCATGCCAGAATTGCTAGGGGAGTCAAGAGTACTGGGATTCTGCAGATACTGGGATGCTGGGATAGTAACAGGGCCGCTGGGAGTGCCAAGGGTGCTTGGAGGTGCCAAGGGGGGGAGGGGTGCCAGGGATACCAGAGATACAGGATTTGCCTGTTGTGCTGGGGGTCCCAGGGTACTGGGGAAGGTATTGGGAATGGTGAGAGTCTTAAAGGTTTGAATGTGCTGGATGCCGTGGGCACTGGAGGGTGCTGGGTGGACACAGCAGCAGCTCTGTCCCATCAACCACTGTGTCTGCCAGGTGCCCTTCTCAGTGGTGCTGTGCCAACACCTGCCTGGGGGCACAGACTGCGAGCAGCTGGTGGGCTCCTCAGCTGTGTACCGGGTCTGTTTTGGTACTGCCTGCTTCCACCTGGCACAGGCTGCCCTGCTGCTCAATGTGCGGTCCAGCTCTGACCGCCGTGCACAGCTCCACAATGGGTAGGGATGAGCCATGGGGCTGGGACAGGGCGTCCTGGGATGGGGCTGCCCTGGGGTGGGGCCGTCAGGGGTTCTGTCCTACTGACATTAACTGCCCTGCAGGTTCTGGCTCCTGAAGCTTCTGGTGCTGGTGGGCCTCTGGGCTGCCAGCTTCTTCATCCCTGAGGACAACTTCATCCAAGGTATGTCTGTCCCCACCCCCCCTCTGAGCTGGCACCCTGGACACCCCTTTTGGCCCCTGCCTGCCCTGTGCCATCTCTACCTTTACCGTCTTCCCCCAGCCTGGCACTACACAGGTGTCTGTGGGGGCTTTGCCTTCATCCTCATCCAGCTGGTTCTGATCACAGCCTTTGCACACACCTGGAACAAGAACTGGTGAGTGCTGGGGTGCTGGGTGGGTATCTATACCAACTGCCACGGCTCATCCACTCTTCCGCAGGCTGACAGGCGCTGCACAGGACAAACGCTGGTATCTGGCTGTGCTGCTGGCCACGGCCATCTTTTACACCCTTGCCTCTGCCGCCTTTTCCTTCCTCTACAAGTTCTACACCCATCCAGCTGCCTGCCACCTCAACAAAGCACTGCTTGCCATCAATGGCAGCCTCTGTGGCATCATGTCCTTCATCTCCATCACACCATGTGTGCGGCTCAGTGAGTATCACACAGCACAGCATGGTGGGGGCTGCCATGCTGCAAAGCCAGCTGTGTCCTGGGCTGGGGGTGACTGTGGGTCCCAGCTCAGGGCCAGCACTTGGGCACTAGGGGAGAACCCAGCTCCCTAGGGTTCCCACTGGCCCTTCCTATGCCTTGGCACAAGGCATTGGACAGGCGAGTGGCAGGAGGGGACTGCTGAGGCCCACTCAGAGCCCCACCCACCAGTTCATGGCACTCCAGGAACTCCAGCAACGCCTCTGTCCCCACTCTTGCAGAGCAGCCACGGTCAGGGCTGCTGCAGTCCTCAATCATCAGCTGCTATGTGATGTACCTCACCTTCTCTGCACTGTCCAGCCGCCCCCCAGAGAGAGGTGGGTGTCCCTGCCCACTACCAGTAGTCCCTGTCATGATGCATTCCCTTCTCACCTCCACCTCCCTGCAGTGCTGTACAAGGGGCAGAACCTCACTGTTTGCTTCCCGGGGGTGCAGCAGGATGAGCTGCAGACAGAGGACACCACGGTCGCCGTGCTGGGCGCTGCTATCATGTACGCCTGCGTGCTCTTCGCATGGTGCGTGTACCCTGCCCAGGCACAGCCACATGAGGTGCCAGGGGTATCCTGATGGGTGGCAGGACAACAGCAGGTGGGGCATTGGTGGGTGGACAGGGGAAGCACAGCAGAGCTCCTGTGGCCATTGGGAATCCATGGGGCAGGCTGGGAGCCTAGCACATGGTGATAGGTGCCTGTGTTATGATTTCTGCCTCTCTCTTGGGCACAGCAATGAAGCCTCATACCTCGCTGAGGTGTTTGGGCCCCTCTGGATGGTCAAAGTCTACAGCTTTGAGTTTAAAGTGAGTATGGTTGCAGCTGTGCTCCAGGTCCTCCTGCTACAGGCATCCCAGACCCACCACCTCAAGGCCCTGTCCCAGCCCCAGAGAGGGTGCAGGTCTGTCTAGCCAAGCGCAGAGGACTGCCCACAGCACCTGCCCTGGCATCAGGCAGGGCTCAGCCTGGCCACAGGGCTGGGCAGTCACCACTCTGCTCTCCCTGCAGAAACCTTCCTGTTGCTTCTGTTGCCCTGAGAAGATGGAGGAGGAGCTGAGAGGTGAGTGCAGTGTCTGTGTGGGAGAGTGGGCAGAGCCTGTGTCCCAGCATGGGAGAGCACGCCCCCACACTCCCCCAGGCACCAACCAGACAAGTGAGCAAGTAGAGGAGAGTGCCAGGGGACAGTTCATCATCCAGGATGAGCAGGACCGGGTGGTCTACAGCTACTCAGCTTTCCACTTTGTCTTCTTTCTTGCCTCACTCTATGTTATGATGACACTCACCAACTGGTTCAGGTAGGGTGCTGCTCCCTGCTCTCCAAATCTCTGTGCTGGGGTCATGATGGTATCACTGAGCTGGCACCAGCTGGGGATGCTCAGGGCTCTGTGCCCACAGACCTGCACTGCTCCAGTGGCAGCTGTGTAGTGCAGCAAGAAGGGCTGGAGGGCCCAGGCGGAAGGGATGGCCACTGGAACACAGGGTGACCTGGTGGCTGCAGCTGGTACTGGAACCCCATGTGTTGGCATCCCTTGGGCACCCAGTCCTACCCTCTCCCACCAGCTATGAGAATGCAGCACTGGAGACCACCTTCACACAAGGCAGCTGGTCAACCTTCTGGGTGAAGGCATCCTCGTGCTGGGCTTGTGTCCTGCTCTACCTATGGCTGCTGCTGAGCCCCTTCTGCCTCCATGGCTCCGCACAGCACCGGCACAGTGCAGGGCCACGAATCATGCGGCGCCGACGTGCTCCACAGCGCATCAACGTCTCCACATAGTCCCTGCCAGGACTGAGGGCTGATCAGGGCTGGTCCCTGCTGTGCCCTGGCCCTGGCTTGGGCATCCTGGCCTCTCCCGACCCCCTGTCCCAGGAGACAGCAGCATCTGAGACCCCTGAGGGCAACGTTGGAGGTGGATGCTCCCAGGGATACTGGCCCTGTGCCGAGTCAAGGCCACCCTAAGGGCCAGAGCAAGCTGGTAGCAGGTGCTCAGCCCACATCCTGGTTGCCCAGGCCTCACTGGGGGAGCAGGGCTCTGCCATGGCTGCCACTGCCTTGGTGCATTCACTGTAAATACTTGCTTAAATACATTTTTATATGAAACTCTGAACTGAGCCTGTGCCATTGCTCTGCACAGGCTGATACCATGGGGGTGGGGAGAGGGGGTGCAAGCCCTGTGAAACACCCCAAGCCAGCAGCACTGTTGCAGGTCCCCACAGAGCCTGGCCTGGGGGATTCTACCAGACCCCTTTACTGCAGGCAGTGCAAGCTGTCCTCTGGGGAAACAATGCCTTGCTCATGCCTGCTGCAAGCACAGGCCACTGGGCAGCCTGCCCACAGCCACTGGCATGGCTCTCCAGGCCCTTCGCTGGCAACTGCTGCAACACTGTGTATGTGTCCTTGGGGCTCCCTCCCCAGATGCCCCAGCCCCTGACAGCCCCTGTGCCAGGCTCAGGTAGGAGCCATGAGGCCCTGCTAGGAGGATGCTGGCTTTCTCGTGGAGACCTGCAGATGGCAGAGAATGAGGCATTTGCGAGATACATCAGGAAGGTGCAGCATGGCCATGCAGTGGCAGAGGAGCAGCCACCAGGACAACCAGGAATGGGCACCTGCTGGTCACATAGCCCACCTTGGGCTGAGCCTAAGTGCTCCCTCACACCAGGTTAAGGGGAACCCTCCAGGAAAATTAAGAGGGCTTCCCCCAACGTTTTTCCCTTTTCCTGGCATTTCTATCAGGCCTGAGACCACATTTGGCTCCCAGGGTCAGCTTGGGCATGATGGGAAGCATTAGCCATAGGCTGCCAGCCCCAGAGAGCCCCATGCCACCCTTCTATCCTGCAGGATATCAACCAGTTACAGACACTGATGCTGGGGGGCAACAAGACAGACCTGTGGCCTAGCCGAGGGCATCAACACAGACCACCAGCGGCTGGCCACGGTGAGCAGCAGCTGCTCAGGGCCCCCAGTGTAAGCAGGGACCCAGTTACACCCACTGCCAGCCCCAGCCCCACAGCTGCGTGTTCTGCGAGACCAGCGCCAAGGACGGCACGAAGGTGGAGGCGGTGCTACATCTGGCTCGGTGAGGAGCCCAGGCTGCCGCGGGACCCAGGTTAGACTAACGCCACCATTTCGGTCCTGCAGGGAGGTGAAGAGGCCGACCGGCACTGGCCTCAGCACTGGGCTGGACCTCGTCGCCGCAAGGCCGGCTCGGCGTTGCTGCCGGACAGGCAGCTACAGCTGGGCCCGCCCCGGCCGTGCCGCAGCGCGGCTCTCCCCCGGCGCGCAGGCCTGGCCGCCATCTCTCCACCGCCGCCCTCCGACCGGCTCCAAGCCCTGGCTGCGCCCCGGTCCGCTCCAGCACCACGCCGTCCAGCTTCGTTCCTCGAGGCTCCCAGCTCTCCCACCCGCCGAGGCGTTCAGCCCTCAGCCCCGGGTGCTGATCACCGGGTGCTGCCCAAGGACCGCCCAGGCCCGACCCCACCTTTGTTTCTCACCATCAAGATGCCGCCGCTTGACTCTGCCACGGCCGCGCTCGAGCCTTCTCTCCGCGGACGCGATTGCTCCGCCGGCAGTACTCATGCTCGCACGCCCACCCCCCGCACGGCGCACGGACGAGCAGACGCAGCGTGCAGGGATCCACAGCTACTTTAATAGGGGACGGCGCCGCAGGGCGCGGGACGATGCCGGGGGTCCCGGCGGAACCCGGCCTGGGGCAGCGCGGGGCATCCTGCCGGCGGGACCGGCCCTGGGGCGGCAACCCGGCGCGGCCACCCGCTACTTGTTGCCTTCCTTCTTCTCGTCGGCCTTCTTCTGCTTCTGCTGCATGATCTCCGAGTCCCTGCGGAGAGCGCGGCGGGGCTGGCGGCGGGGCCGGCACCGCCGCGGGGCGGGAGCAAGGAGCGGGGCGGGGGAAGCCGGCAGGGCCGGCCCGGCGCTCACCTCTGCTTGCGGGCGGCAGCCGAGAGCCCGTCGTCCCGCCGCTTGCCCTTGCCCGAGTCGCTCTGCTTCTTCAGGTTCTTCTGCCGCGCCAGTTCGCGCTGGTTCCCGCCTGCCAAGGCGCGGCTGCCTCAGCGCGGCCCGGTCCCGCTTACGGGGCCATCCCCCACACCCCGGCCCAACCACTACCCGCACGGCAGGTCCCGGCGCACGGTATGACCTGATTCCGGACCCACCGCACTCCTGGGTCCCAGAACAATCCCCCACCACCCCGGCCCACCACGCCCGTCAGCCCCAGCCCCTTTTTTTTTTTCTTTCTTTCTTTTCTTCCTTCCTTCCCCACCAACTCACGGGTCATGGCGCCGCTCCCTCCCACCTCCACTCCACCGCCACGTCCCGCACTGACCCCCCCCCACACCCCGCCCCGCGCCGCTTTTTAAGGGACGCCACAGCCAATCATTGCTCCGATCCATCCCCCGCTGCACTCCCATTGGCGCGTCTCTCCGGCAAGGCACCGCCTGATTGGCCGCGGGCTATGGCCTCCCTTCTGCCGGCGGGGGCGAAAAACCCGGAAGGTTGGGCGCAAGCGCCGCAGCCGCCCCCGCACGCCAGGATGCGTGGAGGGAACGCCCCCTGCCGTGACGTCATGAAGCGTGCAGAGAGCGCTGCCAAAGGGGGGCGGGGCGCGACCCGCTCCTCCCTCAGCCCTGCCCCCGCGGAGTTCTCCGCCCCAGGGGACTGTGGGACGATGCGGAGAGGGTGGTTTGAGAGCTCTTCTATCTCCTCGGTCAGGCTCTGGGGTGCTGCGGGACTACTCAGATCGCTCCTTCCGTCGCGGGCAGTGCGGGGGATCTACGGGGAGAGACGGCTATGAGCGCCATCCGGGCCGAGAAGGTGCGGGGTGGGCATCCGTTTCTGCACGGCCCCATTCGACTACGCACGCGGGGCTCGGCGGCGGCATCGGGTCGTGGCTGGCATTCTGCGGGGCGGTGCTGGATGAGGGACTCTGGCGCTTCGCCAGCCGTGAGAGCTCGGTGTGGATCACCTGCGGTGGACAGGACGCCGGTGGGACATCCGACCATCCCAGTACCGGCTCCTGACGGATCCTCTCTCCCTCCCCGTGGCTCCCGGTACCAGGTCCTGTGGGACCGCTGCCCGCCCTCGCACCCCGCACCTTGTTGGCCGGGTCCAGCTCCAGGGCTTTCCTCAAGACGAGCGCCGCCTCTGCGTCCCGGCGCTGCTCTGCCAACAGCTGCGGGGAGAGGAGCGGAGGGTAGCTCGACGGCCGGGCCGACGGGAGCGGGGCGGTGTGGGGCGATGCGAACCCCACCTGCCCGCGCCGGAGCAACGCCCGACTGTTGTCGGGGCTGATCCGCAGGGCCGCCTCGCAGGCCGCCAGAGCCTCCTCCGCGCGCCCCAGCTTCAGCTCGGCGGCCGCGCAGTTGTTGAGGCACTTCACGCGCTGCTCCCGCAGCTCCTCTTCCTCCTCGGGCCCGGGCGGAGCTGCGGGGTGAGTGGTGGCCTCAGCGCCCCAGCCCCACAGCCCCGGGCCCTCTCTCCCGTCCGGTCTCACCGGTAGCGGGGCCGTCCAGGGCGCGTAGGGACAGCCGATATGATCGCAGCGCCGCCGCGAAGTCACCCCGTGCGAAGTGGAAGTTGCCCCGCTCCCGGCGCTGCGAGCCCAGGCGCAGGCGGACGGCGGGCGGCAGACGCTGCGGGTCGGGGCCGTCCCTCACCTCTAGCAGCGTCACCTCGAACAGCAGCGGCGCTTCGGGCGGCACATCGGGCTCCCTGCTGGTACAGCACCGGCTGCCCCCGGTCCCCTGCCCGCCCGCTCGCTCGGTCCCCTTGCCCGCCTACCCTACCTGCCCGGGCGGCCATAGGCGTATGGGAAAGCGGCGAGGAAGAAGGAAACCTCCCCGGGCTGCATGGTGGGGACGCCCAGCTCCAGAGCCTGCGGATGGGCACGGCGGGGCTGGCGGGTCGGAGCACCGGGGCGCTGACCCGCACGGCATTGAACCGCGCACCAGTTCGGGCTCACCTGCACGACGTCCCCGTGACCCGGCACGAAGATGAGCCGCGGGTCCCGCTCCACCAGCCCACCGTCCTCCAGGGCGCCCAGCACCTTCACCGACACCTCCTGGCCCGGCAACGGCCGCGACCCGCCCGGCCCGGCCCACACCACGCGCTTCCGCAGCAGCCGGTCCTCTGCGGGGGAGGAGGCGCTGAGAGCCAAGCCGGGATCCCCGTAATTGGCGCCCCTTTCCCGACTCTCCCCGGTACCGGCCGTCCTAGCCTGGGCCGCCCGCCGGCGCTCACCCGTCAAGTCGCTCCAACCGTCGGAAGCGAAGAGCGGCCCGAAGCCGCCGGGCCCCGGCACTGCCAGCGCCTCCAGCCGCCGGTAGAAGAGCCGCTCCTCCTCGCGCACCGACGGCACCGCGATGGCGGTGTGAGGCAGCCGGAACCGCACCCGCCGGTCCCGGCCGGGCCCCCGCGGCCGCCCGCCGGCCCCTGTTTCTCTCTCGGGGGAGCCGCCGGGCGACGGGCCCGGCATGTCCGCCCCCGGCCCTTCTCGCCGCCCGCCGCTACCTCCTGGCCTCGGTCCGGTCCCACCCGGGGCTCGGCGGCGGGTGCCCACGGCCGCCAGCCCGCACCGGGCGTGTTCGCCGCTGGTCCCGCCGCGCCGCGACTGCCGGGGGTCGCCCGGACCGGGAACACCGCGGAGCGCATGCCGCCACGCCGTTACCTAATGCCGGGAAGCGGCTCAGGGGATTAGTCCGGGCCGGCGGCAAAAATAGCTGGCCGAGGGCAAGCCCCGCCACGGGGCTTCCGCCGCCCGCCCCCACCTACTGCTGCACCTCGGAACGGACCGTCTGCCCGCCCCCGTCGCGTGGTCCGGGCAATGCCGTGGCTGGGCGTCCCCGGTACCGAGGCCCAGGATCACCTTCCAAGGCAGCTGGAGAGTCAATAAGGGAACTGCATGGCCCAGGGCAGCCACGGCTTCAGGGGGGCCAATGGGCACCACAACTGGGTCAGGGTCTCCTGGACAAGATGGGAGATCAAAAGGACAACCAGGGAAGCCAGGGCAGGGGTGAATGTATTGGGGGACCAGGGAAAGTGGAAAAAGATCCTGATTCCTGCAAGCCAGTGTCGTCAGTGCTCCTGCTGGTGGGAGTGTGCCTGAAGAGCAGGATGCCACTGTTGGGGCTGATGGGTTGTGCCAGGACAGCGACACTCAGTCTTAAGGGGGTCATTTTATTGTTTCACTTCTCCAAATGTACAAAAAAAATTAGAAAATAACTGTACCCCCACCCCCTCCCAAACCTCAAAACAAACCCGGGGCGCCCCACAACAGTGCAGCTAAGAGACGGCAGGAAATGAAACATTACTAGATACAGCAGCTGGGGGCCCCTCGGCCCACATGGCCACTGGCTCTCCACAGCCCAGGACTGGCCCCAGTCTGACCAGTGCTTCTCCAATTCACACAGAGCTCATCCTGACAAGGTGGTAAATAGGTACTTTACAAATCCTCCTTCACCTTCTTCTTGGATTTCTTGGATTTCTCTTCCTCCTGCAGCACGGGAGCGTTGGTTGCCTCCCGCTTTAGGTAGCTGATGAAGTCACTCACTTCTCTGCCCCCCTGAAAAAAGCAAGTGAGAGTCAGGCAGGACCTGTACTCACCATGGCTTCCCCTCTCCTGAAGGGGGATTCAGGTCACTGGCAGGAGACCCAGGTGACTGCAAGCAGAGTTCTCCCTAGGGCCTGCAGCACAAAGTACAATGCTCCCAGTAGGGAGCACACATCAGGTGTGCTCCCAGGTAACAGGAACACAGTGCCATCCTCAGCCTCAAAGAGGCTTGAGTATACTTAGAAGACCTGGATGCTCTTCACTTCCTTACAAAGCATCAAGAACAGCAAAATACTTACCTCATACTTCTTTGGACTCTGCTTCTTTCCAGCTGGAGCAAAATAGATGGTGGGGAAACTGGAGAGAGGGAAGAAACACATGAGCTCCTGAGATGCTCTGATTTCTATCAGACCAGCCCCAAGTGAAGGGACTCACACCCCACACTGCCCTAGTTAAACATGGCACAGCTTCAGTGGCTCTGAGGCACCAGGTGTGGCCTTCAAGAGTCTGGCCACACCCACAGATCTGGCTGAGCTCACAGGTTCAAGTTTGCTAGCTAAACTCCTTTTGAACAGCAAGCCAAAATTTGTTTGCACACTGCCAGGAACAGAATCTCAGCAGATTCCAAAGCAGCAGGGCAGACCTCCAGGCAGAGCCAGGACACCAGAATCCTGGAGAAGCCAGGCAGATCAGAGCATTTTGTTGTCACTCTTGATTTCTCCACATCAAGCCATTGCCCAGCACCTAGCTACTGCCTGGCAACCCCCACGCCCTTCCCCATGAGGCACTTTCAGCTCTTCAGTGCTGTGCCCAAGGTCAGACAGAGACAGACTCATGCACCGACACGTGGTGTCACAGCAGTCAGACCTACCCTCGGACTTCATAGGGAGAAGGCACATCATTGGCTGTAGCATCCATTTTGGCAATGACGATATTGGGATCTTTGCTGAGCTGTGGATAGAAAGAACCCATGAGTAACCAATTCCATAATCCAGGAACCCAGCAGTCAGCATGATGTGGGATAGTGGTGTCAAGAGGACAGTGCACAGGGAATGCCACTTCACCAACCCCCACTACATGGGAGACTATCACCATGCAGAGAAAAAAGATCTCAAAAGAAATTTGGCAGCTGCGGCCAGTCACTGAATCAGGGAATACTCCTGTGGCCTAGCCAAGAACACAGATTAAATGTACCAGTGTGGTTGCCACCACAGATCCTGCTGCAAGGTATCTGCACTCCACAGTGACCAAAATTTGTAGTCCTCAGGAAGGTACAATTATTCCCCTTTATAACAGAGGCTAGAAAGAACCTGCAGGATCATTTAGTGCTGCAAAATTCTAGCTCACATTTGCAAGAGTCTCAGACTTACCTTCTCCCCCAATTCTTTGTATTTCGGCTCCAGATTCTTGCAGTGGCCGCACCAGGGTGCATAAAACTCTATCAGAACATCTTTGTCGTGAGCATTAACTATTTCATCAAAGTTCTCAGCCACCACCACCTGTAAGGGTTGATCACACCACTTAGTTCCTTCCAAGACAAGAGATGAGGCAGTGACATGACATGCTCCACACACTCCACCCAAGCCTGGGTCTCCCATACCTGCACAGCAAGCAGGAGAACCAAACAGCACTCCTCATCTGCACCATGCAGGTAAAAACCTGCCCTAAGTTACCACCACTACCTCCAAGTGAGGTCTGCATATGGTCTCCTCACAGGGAGATAAAGACATTTCTTTTTAATCCCAGCAAGCAGTCAGCAGGACTGGCTGAAGCCATCCCCATTCCCCCAAAACATCTGTGAATCCTGTGACTTGCACTCCTGCATAGGGCTCTGATCAAAAAGCCAAGCCAGGGAATGTTCTTACTCAGGGCAGAACTGCCTGGGAAGGTGAGGGGCAGGAATTATACCAGATCCCAAAATGAGATAAATGGGGAGATCCCTAAAACAGTACAGTCACAACCAACAGGAAGACCATGCCATGAAGGAGTGAGCACAAGCCAAGAGGGCAGGCCTTTGCATAATCCCTGGAAATCTGGATGTTGCTGCACTTACAAAGCACACAGCTGCTGTGGCCAAGCAGCAGTTACTATGCCGAGAGGAAAAAACAGAGCCCAGACTGCAAGATGCATGTCTCCCTCACCTCAGAAAGCTGCAGTGGAACAAGGGAGTAACTCCTCTGTCTATCACCACAGAGGCCTCTTGAGCTGCCACCATGCCACACTCCCAGCACTTCACACAGGCACAGGAAACTGCTGCTGAGGCAGTGTCTCTGCTGCCATAAGCAGCACTCACCTTTACAGGGCCATCGTTGCTTTCAGGGACAGGCTCTGATTTCAGGTATTTTTTCAAGTTTCCATCAAAGTAATCTTGCAGGAATCTCTCCAGAGCCTTTCCATCACGGCTGAAAGAAAAGTGATGTTGCAGCCATCATCACACACACAGGATGAGAGGGGCAAAGTTTCAAGGCTTATTTAAGCTCCTTCCACCCACACAACAGATGCCAACTGCATCTCTGACAGCACCAGTTGGGGGCTGGCTTAGTAGACCCCAGAACAAGTGCAACGATGTACTTAAGGGCTCTGACAGGAGACTGGATGCACATCCCATTCAAAGTTTTAGGCCTTCCAGCATCCTTCAGGTTTTGTTATTTGTTTTTGTTTGTTTGGTTTTGGTTTTTTTTTGTTTGTTTGTTTTTGTTTTTTCTTTTTTCAAAATGAAAGGTACTACCAATTCTTCTGCCCTTTATTGCACCCTAATTCCTAAGCACATACTTCAGTATTTTGAATTAAATTCTCTCCCTTTGTATAACAGGAGGGAAAGCTTTCTATAGAGCAGAACACATGAGCAGGAGCTTTTGACCCAGCAATTACTTCTTCCAACTGGAACATCCAGCTTTCCTGTTTCCTCGAAGCTAACAAAGTATCATCTGGTCAGAGACCTCTAGACCAAAGTCCATCAAGTGAGACCCAGTACCAGCAAGTTCAAGAACTCACGAGAACTCTTCTTGCATGACATATTTATCTCCTTTGGCAGTTCTGATGGCAACAACGGGGGCCTCACCCACACTGCTGTCCAGACCAAACTCAGAAAGTTCATGGCCAAACGTTTTCCGACTAGCAACAGCATAAGACAGTTTGTGGCCAGCATCCAAGAACTTCTTTGCAATCATCATAACTCTGAGTGGAAAAAATAACAAACAAAACCACAAAGCATTATTTCTTTGAATATTTTCTTCCACATGATGTAACACCCTTCAAGAAGACATGCACATCGGACTAGGAATTCAGCAGCACAATGTGCTCTTCAGAGTCAAGTCCTGTAGAAATGGGGCTGAGAAGCAGACCATTAAGCTTGTGTCTGTGGTGACTGAGGTAAGTGTGCGTTTCCATCCTCCACCTGCGTGACCCCAGGGTGTCAGGTGCGCAGGGCTGAATTGCACACCACAGCAGTGAAGTAGTTTGTGGGTGAGGTCTGAGTTCCCAAGGACCAGGGATCCAAGAGCAATCACACAGGATTTCAGAGGATTGTCACCCAAGCTGCAGAAGTGCAGCACGGCAGGAACAGTGTGAGGCTAATTTACCCACCACCACTCCCACCTGTTGCGCCAGTAGTTGGATCCTTTCGCATTCTTCTCATAGTCAACATCATAGTAGGCCACCAGCAAGTCCTTGCCCTGGATCAAGTCTTTGTTGTCTTCAGTCATGTGTGGGCAGATGCCAAAGCTGTCAACGAGAGAGGTATTAAGCAGAGTCCACGACTCCAGAACAGGCATGACACAGCACACTTACTTCCCACCCAGGAGTTCAATGCCTGGGATCAATCAGGCCCCAGGATGAAACATTTTGCTGATTCCTGTACCAGGTTATTCCAAGTCAAATCTCCATCTCCAGCCACATGAGTGGCTAGACCTGACCCAAGTAAGGCCAAAGCTAGCACAGCTCTCACAGGTTCAGTTTTTAAACTGGATCATGGTTACAATATGGAGAGTTCACACCAATAGCCAGGTCAGGATTTCAAGAAGGTGCCCCCAAAGGGAAGTAGTGCCAAGACATACAGCAGGAAGTGGCAGCAATGAAAAAACAAGCTCTGACAGGGACAAAGCCAACTGGGGCTGGTCGGTCACAGGTGCTGGTGAGGAATCACTCACATGTTCTCCTGGATGAATTTCTTGATCTTTCCACTGGTGATTTTGTCTTCTGGATACTTGATAGAGCTCTCCTCAAACTTGTTGGTCAGGCGTGGAGGACGGAATAAGACTACACCTCTGTAGGGAAGCAGGTATTGTGAATTACTTCAAAGTGTCCCTGGGAGTCCACAAACAGCAGCCAGATGAGGCAAAAACCCACTCTCCAGTGACAATCCCCACTCACCCTTCATAGCTCGAACAACACTGTCTAGTTTCTTGGTGGCACTAGTGCATTAGGTGTACCTGTCAGAGTCTTCTCTATGATTCAGACAGGCCACAATGAGAAAAACTCT
This sequence comes from Cinclus cinclus, assembly GCF_963662255.1. Taxonomy (NCBI): domain Eukaryota; kingdom Metazoa; phylum Chordata; class Aves; order Passeriformes; family Cinclidae; genus Cinclus; species Cinclus cinclus. The sequence goes on from NC_085058.1 coordinate 21,649,761, forward strand.
CACCATAAAAACGAATACAGAAATAAAATGTCTCTGTTGAGATACTTTCTACCCAGACAGAGGCAGACACAAATGCTTCAGCGCATCTAACCGTTTATACCTTTCTATCTCAATTCAAAAGAAACACCACTGTCAGTTGAGAAAGAAAACAGACCTTAGCCTTTGTTTAGAAACTGAAACCATTTAATTGGATTCTATCAATTTGTTCCAAATGCCTCAATAACAGGAAATCTTTGTATTAAGTAACTTACTCTCCATCTTCCCTGTACTTCTGCACCAGCTGCTCCTCGGTGGTGTGTGCAAAGCGGTAGTTATCCCTGAGGCTGTTGGCTGCTTTCATGAACTCTGAATAAGCATCCCCCGATGTATCATCAAAGAAGCCTGCAGCAAAAAGGCAGACTGTGACCACAAACCAACCCAGCTGTGGACCCTCTGCAGCTCTCAGCATTCTTCTCTACAATGCACTGGATCAATCCTGAATCCAGTCCTTCACTGCATGTTGAGGTCTTTACCTTTGACAGCTTCTCTCCCATTTTTCAGGCCCTCCTTAGACCCCCTCCTTTCCAGCAGCAGAAGGCTACCCAGGAGAAGCTCAGCTTGGGTCATTCAGTCAAGGACTACTGTCCCCTGAACACCCAGACATCCACTGGTGACTGCGTACCAACAGCCACTGGCAGTTAATAACAGTAAGTTTAGGAATGCTGGTTAATACTCATGTGGTCATACCTACAAGATGGCACCTGATTTGCACCATTTACTGTTGCCACGTGTAGCCACAGACACACCCAAGGCCAACAGCCCTCCAATGCCACCTGAGCAACAAATGCACCTTCTAGCAACCCAAAGCCAAGAAAGCAACAACCTTTAAAAAACAGATACTATGGTGCCAGGGGAGCCAACGAAGGCAGAGGGCCATGAGAAAAGAAGAAAAAACATTTTTGAAGGAATATCCAGAGGTCCTCAAATCCAATCTTCTGCTTGAAGCAGGACCAGCCCCAGTCAGACTAGATTACTCAGAGCTTTGTCCAATTAAGCTGTGAAAATCTCCCAGGTTGAACATTTTAAAAACCCTCTGGATACATGTTCTAGGGCTTTGTTGTTCTCAATACCAACAGTGGTTTTGTTCACGTCCATCTGGAAGTTCTTCTGCTGCAGCCTGTGGTACTGCCTTTGATCTTTCCACACAAGCTCCCAGAGCCCAGTGCCCACTCATTTCACGATGCACTACCTCTACTCACCCACAACAGAAGCATCTTTATCACCAATGAACTTCTCAAACTCAGCCACAGAACTGAGAGCCACCGAAGCAGGTCCCGCCTGTTTCTTGAGATGGCTGACAATCCCATCTTGAAAGATTAGTAAAATAATTAAAAGGATCAATACCGAGTTCCACAAGACATTTTTCAAGCCTTCTAAACCAAAAATTGTTTCTGCAGAATCCATACACATCTCCCATGCAATAAACATGTGAACTGAAAGACTGCTCCCATCAGCTTCACACAGGAGCTTTCCAGCATCCTGGGAACTAGGAGCTAATGTGGAAACCTTCACCTTTAAAGGAGAGCTTTAGGGGAAAATAAACATCCCAGTCTTTGCCACCACAAAGAGTTCTGGAGAGGGGTATGAGGGGCTGAAGGGTATATGTGTAGGTGGGAAGCTTTTCTGCAACCCTGGCTGTTACATGTTGCCTCCTGCAGATCAGCAAACCAGACACTGCCAAATAGTTCTTACCTGCTGTTCTGGGCCCATCATAGGTCCCTGCCTCTTCTCCATCTCGAAAAATCTTTAATGTGGGATATCCACTGACTCCATACTTGTTACAGGTGTTGGAGTTTGCTGTACAGTCAACCTTAAGGAAAAGAAACCTTGCTGCTTAGACTGAGATCCAGCCCTAACACACCCAACCCAGCCAAGGGACTAGAGGGATCCATCACACACTGCCAGGTGCTGGACAGCCCAGAGTGGAAAACAGTTAGCACAGGTATATTGAGAGGCCCAGAAAAAGATTTGAAAAAATACTGGAAAGACTAAATAGTTTCATGTTCCACCAGACTACATTAAAAAAAAAATACTAGAAAGGATAGTTTCCTACAATCAATGACAAGGAATTTCTCAGCACCTCGTAAGTCCTAAAGTGCATAAAACACTTAAAGAAAACAGGCTAACCTGACCAGAAGGCCATGGTGCCAAGAGTCCATGCCACTTCCCGTAAAGGAAGAGAGACACCCTGATTTGGGTAAACTCTACGAGTTTTGTGGCAGAAGAGAAAGCTCCTAGTCAGCAAGCCTCAATGGGTACGTGCAGCACGGTGCTCGCTCTCAGCCTCACCCAGCTCCCACCAGGCCTATTTCCCCGGCTGGGGCGAGCCCTCGCACACCCTCTGCACACCAGCTGCGCGGTGCAGCCCTGCAAGTACCGGCTTCCAGATTATTTCAGGGCTCCAAGGCATCAAAGAAACGCTTTCGGTCAGGCCTGCAGAGCAGGAGTCGGGTCGCTGGCCGCCCAATACGGGGACCGGTGCTCACCTTCACGAGAGGCACGATCCCCTTCAGCCGGGTGGCGGCCGACTCGTATTCCGGCGCCAGCCGCTTGCAGTGTCCGCACCTAGGGACATGGAACGGAGTCAGACGGACCAAGTACCCCTCTCGGCCCGCCCCGTTCCCCCGCCCCCAGCGGCCCCTCACCAGGGGGCGAAGAACTCCACGAGCACCAGCCCCGGGCGCTCGGCCAGGCCACTCTCGAAATCGGCATCGGTGAGCTCCACCACGTCAGAGGCGCGAGTGCCGAGGGAGAGCAGCAGGAACAAGAGCAGCGCGGCAGGCAAGGCCGGCTGCGAGAGCCGAGGCACGGACATGACGGCGGGAGCGGCGGATCCGAGAGCAGGGGGGCCGGGAGCGGCAGCTGAAGAAGCGCCGGGGCCGCAGCCGGAAGTCCCGCCCCCGCATCCGGATCTGCCGTGTGGCAGCTCCTGATTGGGCGGAACGTCAGGGGCCGCAGACCGGGGGGGCGGGGCCAGAGCAGAGACCCCGCCCCCCATCGCCGCCGGGTCTCGGCCTTACCCCGGCCGTGGCGGGCGCGGGCCGGAGCTCCGGAGCCTGGGCTGAGTCCCGTCCTCGATCCGCGGTGCAGTCCCCTCCCATCGAGGTGTGTCGCGCTGATGCCGCGCTGCCGAGTCCGCTGTCGGTCTCCGGGAGCTTTGCTGACCCGCTGGACGTGCATTAACCCCATGGCCACCTTGTCTGGATCGCACCGTGCCGGCCCGGTGGTGACACGTACCCCGCACATGCCGCAGCCCCGCATTTTCGCCTACTGTCCCTCATGCTCCGGCCCTGGCAGAGTCCGGCGTTCCCCTAGTCCCAAGCCAAACCCGGGAGCGGGTCTTTACCCGTCTTTACTGTAACCCCATCCGCCGCCATTTGCACTTTCTGATGGGGTCTGCGGTCGGAAGGACCCTCGTCTGTCCCATCCCTGCCGGGGTGCTCGGCTCGCCCCCCAGCTTCCACCAGCTCCCAGCTTCCAACCTGCTCCCACCTCGCGCCACCGTGGCCCGGTACCGTCAGAGCCTGGCGCTGTCCCCGCACAAAACCGCGATTCTCACTCTCCCGGTGCCACCTCCCTTTGCAGCGCGCCAGGCAGCTCAGGTGGGCCTTGGGGGACAATGCATCAGTGGCGGAAACGTTCTTGGTACCCCGTTTCACGTTTCTTCTTAGAGCCCACGCGCTCCTGCCCTCGCCTTGTCATCAGGTCCCTGCCGCAGACTGCTAAGTTTTAGCAACTGCGCCCAGAACCCCCAGAGCTGATGACTAGGGCCAGCCCTCATCAGGTGCACACCTCGGGCACGGGGACAACCGCCTGGGCTGTTTCTGGCATTTTTGTCACCACTATTGAGCTGCATCAGCCAGTCGGCCCCAGGGCTGCGGGGAGAACCCGTGTGACGTCTCTGACTTCAGCGTCGCCATTGAGACAAAGAGCCCTGGACCGGGACCGCCTCCCGGGTAGCGCTGTGCGGCCGCCCACCGTCTCCCCATCGACTCCCATCGAATGGGCCCCGCCGGCCCGGGGACTTCTCGCCACTTGTCCCGGTACTCTGCGCCCCGGGGCCGGCAGGGGGCGCTGTCCACTGTTCCTCTGCGGCCAGCGCGGGGTCCCCGGGCCGGGCAGGGACCACAGCCCTGGGCACTGACCACAGCCCTGAGCACTGACCACAGGCCTGGGCAATGCCCTTCCACCCGGCTGCCACCGCCCGTGCCGGCTCCCCGTAATCAATAATTCACGAGCTCGGCGCCGTTTGCGGTGGTGGGGCTGGCGCCGGCCTCGGATTAGAGCCCGGAACCAAGGCCAGCGGGAGTCACGCCCTGGGCATCCAGCCCCGGCGGCAGGAACGAGGTGGGCAGGCAGGGACCGGGCAGGGGCCCGTGCCGAGGAAGTATCAGGTGTGTCACAGGCCGTCTCGGCGGTCTGTGTGACAGGGGTCTCTGGGGCTGCCACTGTCGGAGGACGATTGTCGTAGCGATGCGGGAGTGGCGGGGGCTGGAGCCGGGCTCCTGGACCGCAGTGCGGGAGCTGCCGGAGCAAGCCCTGTGGGACTTCATCTATCTCACTCTCGCTCGCTCCTGCTGCCCGCAGGACGCACGAATGGCTGCTTCCCTTCCCAGCCTGGGGATGCTGCTTCTGCTAGTGCTGCAGGACCTCAGTCGCGGTAAAGGAGAATGGGCCTCCGGGAGCGCAGTCACCGCGGATAGATGCGTGCTCGAGGGCCGGTTCTGCTCCCTCATCCCTTGCCTGGTCTAGAGCCATTCCCCTCTACTGCACGGGCCCAGGGAACGACTCCCAGGACTGATACCCACTCCCAGCACTGACTGGTGCATGTGTTCTGCTCAGCCACCAGTGGTTGGGAGCAGCTAGTCTCAGGCTGGGGGTCAGAGCTATGGTTCAGGGTGAAGGGCTTTGTCCCTGTGTCCTTATCCCTGCAGCAAGCCTGCTACCGTCCCACTGTGGGACATTAAGCAAGGAGGTCTGAGGGAGGGTGTGGATTGCACAGGCAGTGCAATGTTGCTCTTTCCTGCAGTCTGTGCTCTGGGACCTACTCCAGGACAGTGAAGGTGGTCCTGCCTTCAAGATCTTGGTGCAGGCATTGCCCATCCTGGATAGGCTAGCTGCTGCCCATCCAGGATCCTGAGGAGCATGGAGCCCACCCACTGGCTCCTGCTCTCCCAGTGCCTGGATGCTCAAGACACATTTTGCACAGGAGTACCTTCATTTGCCAGAGGAGGTCTTCCACAGTATGATGCTCAGTGTGGGACCTGAGGCCATGCAGCACTTCCTGGCCCTGCTGCACTGCTCCTGGTACCAGCTGGGAAGTGGCCAGGATGGTTGGGATGGGGCAGGGGGTGCAGAACCCATCTGCAGTGATTGTGAAGCCTTGCGATGGGGAAAATCCAAGTGGTGCCTCTGCAGTGGGACAGGGTGCTGGGAGGTCAGTGGGGTGGTGAGTACTGGGGTAAGAAGAAGCCTGAGCCATGGCTACAGCAGCGTGTGTTTATGGGGTCTGACCTGACGCATTGTAGATTACAGGATGCAGCAACATGCTGGGCACAGAGATCGCACAAGCTACAGGAGGACCTGGGTCCCAGAGCGCTGGCACTGCCGCGGTCCCACTCAGTGCCGGAACTGCTGCAGTGGTGAGGGGATGCGGATATCCTGCCCCTTCTCCAGCCGCCGCTCACAGTCGATCAGGTAGTTCACACCATCTATCACCAGCTGCACCAGTTCCACCTGCACCAGGAGCACATGGTGGTGATTGAGGGACTGTCCTGGGAGCCACACCACTTGGCCAGTCCTGATGCATGCAGGGTAGGCACTGCCACTCCCAGCACACACATAGCGGCCCCAGCACATGGCCCTGGAGCTGCATGGGCACTGTGGGCCCGTCATGCAGACACGTTTCAGAACCTCCCTCCCCAGCTCTGCCTGGCACCCACCTCTGACTTCCCTAGGCGGTCCAGGTTGGAGATGTCAAAGACGCCGCCTTTGGCCGCAGTGTCCACACCACCCGTCCCACGCTTCTGTAGCCGGAGGTTCTCTAAGATCTTAGGGAAGCGGCTGTCCTGATGCCCAGAGAAAATGTCAGTGCTCAGAATGACCAACGACAAGGGTCAGGGCTCTGTAGCCGGATGCTCCATGGGGCAGCCCCCTGCTGCTCACAGGGTCCTGTCAGTGGCTCACCAGCCCCACCCAGAGTCTCGCCTTGAGCAGACCAAGGCTGCCACCTGGGGCCCAGGCCTCTCTGGTCAGGAATGCAGGCAGGGGTTGGACCCTGTGCCTCCTAGGGGAACCTGAGTGTGGTCCAGGGCTGGGTCCCATGTTCTGCACCTTTGTGGCTGAGCTCCCCACAGTCCTAGCCTGTCTCACCACAAAACTGGCCATGGTAATACCTTGCTGAGCAATGGCAGCTTGATGTGGACACCTGCTCGCAGCCCCGTGCCCAGGTTAGAGGGACAGGTCAGGATGTAACCCAGCCGCTCATTCCACATGAACTCCCAGCCTCGCTCCTGGATTAGCCGCTCCACCTGAGTTAGAGGCACAAGCAGTCATTCAACCCTGGCCAAGGACCACCAAGCAGTGGGCCAGTACCACAGGAGCCCTGCATGTCCCTCTTTGCCTGTTTATGGGGCTGGCACAGCAGAAGCTGCTGGATACTCACCTCCTTTAGGCCCCGGCAAAACCGCTCAAAAACACGCTTCATGTTGCCCCCCTTCTCCATAGAGATGACACGTGTGTGGTCCTCCTCATTGATCCAGATCAAGAAGGTCTTCTGGTGGTTGTGCCTAGGGAAAGGGCAGTGTTTGGCTGTGCTGGCAGCTTGCAGAGACCCTGTGCCCACCCAACTGTGCCCCTTCTGCCTCTGCCACCGTGGTGTGCCAGCGCTACCCTTGGTTCCAGTGTGCTGACTGCACCAGGGTGGGCAGCCAGGAGATGTTCCTGGGGGTGGGCCAGTGCCCATCCACATGTACCATTGCTGGTGATGGGAGCTGTCTCCAGTGCCTTGGGCACAGGCAGGTGCCAGCATGGTGGTGACCCAGCCTGGACTGGGGACGGCAGCACAGCTCCTGCAGCATGCAGGCAGCGGGAGGGCGCTTGTGAGGCATGGAACATGCACTGGAGGGCTGGGTTAGGTGCAGCTGGAGCTGGGGACCATGTTTGCTCTGGAGATGTTTTCCATATAAAGGCACAGCATCAGCAAGGCTGGCATGGGCAGACACGTGTGCTGGCTGCTGCTCTGTGGGAGTGTGGGATGTTGCATGGCTGTGCAAAGATGCTGGGAGCAGTAAGATGTGATTGTGGTAGGGTAGGTTTGGTGTCACATAGAATGTGCAGAAGCCAGGAGGAGTGCTGAGGATCGCTCAGGGAGCAGAAGGCAATTACAGGCTTTTGGCAGCCTTAGAGTTCAAGGTGCTGCAGTATGGTGATAGCAGGCAGGATTGACAGCTGGTACTGTCTCCACAGTCCCTCTTCCCAGTACCATGCTGTGTTTGTGTAGGGAACGGTAGACTGCTGACAGTGGTGTACAAGGAGCTCCCAGGTGAGGCCATAGAACCCCTGGTGAGCATGGTCCAGGGGCACTGGTGCCACATGCTAGGGTCTGTGGCACAGCAAACATGGGAAACGTGGGTGGCAGGGCTGAGACACATGGAGCAGTACTGTCCCCCCATCTCTGCCCTGCCGCCCAGTGCCAGGGCAGAACCTCACCAGATCCCTCGGGCGTCAGGCCAGTCCCGAGCCATTCCTGCTGCTGTCAGGAGCGGGGACACCGGCTTGTCAAAGAGGAAGTGGTCCTGGAGGGAGGCAGAGTTCATGGGCTCACCCAGGCTGCATGGCTGGAGCCCCGGCACCCTCACTGGTTCCAGCACTCCCTGTCTCACTGGCCCACCTTCCATGCAGGACATTAACCATGGCTCTCCCAGGCAGGGCACCCGTAGGCAGGAGCCCTTGCCTTCCTGGCCTGGGAGGCAGAAAGTTGCTGGTGCACAGCCCACCCTGTGCCAGGGGCTGGTGGGGGACCATCTGAGTGCCACAAGTCTGCCTTCCTCTGGGCATGGGCAGGGAAGTGGGGGCAAGAGTTAGAGGTGGCTACGAGCTGCTGGAGCTGAGTTCAGAGAGCTCCTTGCTCATGAGGGCTGAGCCAGCACTGTGTTGTTGGGCTGCCTTGCTAGGTAGGGCAGGGGTCCTGCTCTGCATTCACCCAGGGGGAGCTGCACAGACTCACGTCAATGAGCTGCTGCTGCTCCTGCTCGGTCATCTCGCTGAGGCGGTAGTACCGGCCTGCCAGGTCCCCAGTGAGCCCACTCAGTGCATCCACAGTCACTTTCTCCACCTCTCGTCTCTCAGCACGGGTGCAGGCTGGCGGCAGGCTCAGGCCACGGATGCTGCGCCCAGTTCGGACCCGGGACGAGAGCACATAGCGCTCATCAAACTGGCCAAACTTTATCTGGAACAGACAGGAGCCACAGGGTCTTCATGGGGTGGCCCTGGTGCTGGCAGAGCCCTACCTCCAAGGCCCAAGGAAGGACACCTGCGTGCAGCAGTACTGTCCAGCTTCTGCACCTTTGTGGCGTCCAGGTCTGTGGTGTGCTTCATGGTGCGGGGGTTGTATCCATTGTGCCGCTCCTGGATCACGGGGTCAAACAGGTCGGCAAACACCTGGAAGCAAGTGGGACAATGTACAGCAGACCCACGGCTTCATGAAGCGCCTGCCACAAGCTTGGCAGGGCCATGCTACCAATGTGGGGGACAGTGTGTCCTGCAGTGCAATGGCAATACACAGGGCAAATGGAGCAGGAGGCTGCAGGGCTCCAGGAATAGCTGCTCCAAAGGAGTCCTGTGTCCTGCAGGAGCACATGGAGTCTTTCCAGGGGCCTCTCTAGCTGCTCAGGCTGGGCAAGAGAAGGTGGGCAGTAAAGCCTCAAGCTGCTGGTTGTGCCATTGGTACTAGGACTCCTCTGGCTGCTGCAGGCAAAGCTCTGTCTTCCACTTACCTCGTAGGTCTCTTCATCACCAGCTACAATGCCCACAGTCTTGATGAAGGGGTGGCCAGGGTTGTCAACGCCAGTCTGAATGCACTGGTCCAAGGTCCAGCCATTTGGAGTTGCCTTGTCACAGAGCCTGGCATAGATGGCTGGCGTCAGGTTGCTGGCCATGCAGTTGTTGTGCTTCCGCAGGTCAGGGTAGTCAGCGCTGTGGGAGGAGACACCAATGAATTCTTTGGGGCCAGGGGACAGTTGGGAACAGGGAGGCAGTTGCAGGCCTTGCAGGGCAAGGGCAGGGAGAGTCCAAACCCAGGGCCGGCACTGAACCAAGACAAGACATGCAAATCTGAACCAGTCCTTAGGGAGCGGCTCCTTATCAAACACACAGCAGGGCCCCAGGATGGGAGAACCTGCCAGGTGAGCAGTGGGGCCATATGAGCCCATCCCCACACTGAGCTGCCAGGGCAGCTGGGCTGCAGGGCAGGGGGGGTCCCACTCCCTGGGGCTTCCCTGATGCCAGCTCAGATGGAAGGGCTCCCCGTCTGCTGATGCAGTGGGTAGGGGAGGCAGGGCATGCAGTCTGGAGGGTCCTGGCTTATTTCACCTCTGGACCCCTGCACCTCTGCCCCTGGGAGGGTGTGGGGCAGGAGATTGGCTGACCCTGATCTGCAGCCACTGGGAACAGCACAGTCCCAGTGCAGTTTATTGTATTAGGGGGCTGCTTTCCTCTAATCAGCTTAGTGGGAGGCTGTCTCTCGACCTCATTCCCACTTTAGACAGGCTTTGTACTTGTTCTGCACTCACAAGGAAATTGGCAGAGTAGGACCCTGCCAGCGCTTGCCTTGGCCAAATCTCTCTTGAAGGTGCCTCCACTCACCTTAGTGGGACAGGACTGGCCCTTGTCAGCCCAGGAGACCACACTGGTGGCTGGAGGAGGTCCTGCATCCTTGGGGACACCCATCTGAGAGAGGCCTGCTTTGAAGGTGACATACCTTGGGGGAATCCATGTGGGAGAAAAGGTGCCTGGGCTAGTGCAGGTCTGGTTGTTGGAAGCACCAGCAACAAGTCCTGGCACCCCTGCTGTGCTTAGCTCCTGCTCTTGGGCTCATGCTGGGCATTGGTTCTGGCTGCCAGCACTAATCCTATGCTGCAATGCAGAGCCCTGTGGCTTTCACTGCCTCCTCCCCTGTGTCTGCAGGCCAAGGAATGTGGCCCTTCGCCCACAACTTGGCTACTGCTTATGGCTTCCTGTGCTGTGCAGAAACAAAAGGAGGTAGGGCCCCCATTGCATTGTGTGGGGAAGCACTAGCAGCTCCTGACTGGACCAGCAGAAGGAGGCATTTGCTCCAGACAAGAACTCATCCCACGGTTGAGGGGGCTGAGGGCTGCTCCCAACCCACACACAGACCTGTGCCCTGATGAGATGATCTAGCTAAGAGGCTGACGTGGCCTCCCTCACTGCTTCTGCCCCTATCATCTGCTGGCCATTGTCTCCCCTGGGTAAAAAGCATTTGCTGATCAGAATGGGATACTTGGATACATTCCTCCACTGCTCAAGTATGGGCATGCCAGGACCTCTTGCTCTGCTTTCTGTGTGACAGAGGATGCCCAGGAGCAGTAGGGGCTCCTCAGGAAAGCCAGCTTACTCCCAGCAGGCAGGAGACTACTATGGGTTGAAGTATGCTGGCTGCTACAGCTGTCTGCACCTTCCCTGAGGTGTTCAGCGTCCAAACCCTGAGACTCCAGGCTCTGCCTGCAGGTGCTGTGCCTACTGCAGTGCTGACTGAGCACCTGCTTGGAGTGCACCCTCCCCTGAACAGCCTCAGACCACAGCCAGCAAAGCAGGGCAGCCTCTCTTCAGCCTTTCTAGAGCTAAACTCAGATGGATGTTGCTAGGACCAGCTGGGTAATGCAGGGGTGAAGGTCCTGAGTACCTGGCACTGTGCTCACCATGATGCCACAGAGCCAGTGGGGGAAGGCTGTGTCCAGGCTGCCACTGGAGGGCTCTGGCAGTGGCACCACACTCCCGCCATGTGCTCAGGTTGTCCAGGGGTCCTCTGTCACAGTGTGAAGATGATGCTGCACCTGGGCTGCTTTGACCCCTTGGTTTTGGTCCCCAAGGCTGGTTTTAAAATTATGGCCATTTCAGAACAATCTGTTTTGTTCCCACAAACAAAATTTTTGTTTTGTGCCACAGAAACGAGTGATATCTTAAAAGTCTTTTCCAACCTCAACAATTCCATGATTTCATGGATCTGTGGTATTGTGGGTTCCTGCCCAACTGTGGAGGAGTGCAACTCAGCACTGCACCCACTCTGTCCTGTGCTCACCTCAGCCTGCTGTCCTGCCCATGACCCGCAGCAACTGTCCTTTCTGCCCTTGAGCAAGCAGGTGCCTGACCCCAGAGCAGACCTGCTCAGCAGCCAGCAGGGATTATTACCCTGTCATCTACTGACTGGGCAGCTTCTCCAGAAGTGACAGCACCTCCCCACAGCTCTTCACCTCTAATGTGGCAGTGTCCAGTGCCCTTCCTGGCATCACTGGCTTGAGCTGCCCGGGCAGTCCCAGCCCCACATGGCTTCTGGAGAGGTGTGGGGTGAGCAGCAGACCCTTTGTGGTGCCATGGAACTGGGAGCTGGCAGGCAGCCAAGCATGAGGTTTGCTTATGCAGGGAGGAGGGGGCTTGGGCTTTGTCTGGGCTTCGTCTGGAGATGCTTTAGTTGGGTGCCCCAAGGTAAGGTGCCAAGGTGGTGGCCCAAATGTGGTGCCATGCCTGTCATAGGACCCACCTGGCAGAAGGCACAGGGTGCCCCCGTCTCCTTGACATGGAAGTGCCTGTGCCCTGCCAGCATGGTCATTCATACTACAGTGCCTCTGATAGGAGCCTGTGGAATGTCGCTCAGACCCCTCAGGGCTGCTGCCAATGTCTCTCCTTTTTTAACTTAAAGACCAGAGGGGCAAAATCCTTGGTCGAGTCGGCTGCTCTAGGGCTCTGCCCAGGTTTTTTTCAAGTGTCAGCACTGTCAAAAAACCATTCCCAACTGAACAGAACCCCAAAGGAGGCTTATTTTAGAGCTTCTCAGCCACAGCCCCACCTTGACTTCATCCCCTCCTGACCTGATGTCTGTGTCTCTGCAGTTGTACTGAAAGCTGGAAAACATCCCCCTCTTGGAAGTTAAATAATCAATAACATCCGGCCTTTGTAACTCTATGAACTCACTCAGTTTCTGTCCCTGACTTTCTGTAGACCAACGCAGCTTGCCATAGCCCCAGTGCCAGCTCCTTGCGAGCCCCTCCGCATGCCCAGGGTTCCCAGCCTGCAATGCAGCACCACAACACATAGCTCTGACTGTCGGCATTTGGTGCAGGGATGGCAGCAGCTGCTGGTGTTCTGAGCAGCAAAGTGCTGTCTCCTTCCTACCCCGCTCCTTCCCTGTGCACAGTCTCTGCTGGCATTGGCATGGGCAGGAAAACTCAGTCCTCCTTTTCCTGGCCCATCTCTAGGATGTTCTAAGCCCAGCAGCTGTTGCCAGCATAAGGACTGGCTGGTGGCCACCATGTCCCTCTCCCCTTCTGGCCCTGGCCCCGTTCCTGCTCTGCCCAGCCCTTATGAGACACAGGCAGCTACTGCATCCAGTCCTGTCTGGTGCCGTGCCCCTCTATGCTCCTCAGGACTGGCAGCACAAACACTGGGCAGGACCAGCCTCTGTCTCCTCCTTGCCGTGGCAAGTAACAGTGAGCAGAACCATGGGAATGTGAGGCACTTGCACTCCTGGCCTGGTTGGGCAGCAAAGACCCATTCGGAAGGGAGTGATGTTTGGAGGGGAGTGACGTGAGAGCTTCTGGTCCAGAGCTTGAACCTTAGCATTGTGCTGCAGCTGTGACACTTATCTGGCTTAAGGGATCAGGCACCGGGTGTGCAAAGAGGGCCAGGGCTCTTGTAGAGCCAGCATTACCTCAAAAGCACCCCTAAGCCATTTTGTGGCCTTGTATGTGCCCACCTCCCAGAAGTCCAGATCGCACATGTGATTGCCATCCAAAATCTCACCATGGGGCTGTTTGCTCAGCACCCACAGGCCTCTCCAGTTCTCCCTTTAAAAGCTGGCCCAGAGAGGGAAGAGTCAGGACCTGCCAGAAAAGCTTTTCTTTTCAACAGAGGAGTCCCTGTCCCAAAGGCAAGCGCGTGGGAAGGCTGGTACAGCCAGATGAGGTTGGGCCAGGGGCTGCTCTGACACCAGCTCCCACAATCAGAGATCCTGGGTGTTCTGCCAGCAGGACAAAATGGACTCTTTGCTCCATCCTGTTCCTACCAGAACACTGGCAGTCTCCCTGGCTTCTGTTGGGCCGAGCCTGGGGTATGTCCCTGGGCGGTCCCAGCACTGCTGCGTCCCAAGCTGGCCTGTCTCCCAAAAAAACGCCATCTCTGCCCTTCCTGTCATTCCGGGAAGTCCCCCGGGACCCCAGTCCTACTGTCAAACATTTGTCTCCTCCCGCTCTCACACGTCTCCGGCTGCAGTGGTTTGTCCCGGTGCTCTGGGACCACCCAGGGCAGCTGCCAGCTCCGGGGCTCCCTGCCCGGACCCCAGAGCCCAGAGACACCCCCCGGACACGGGAATGTGCCCGGGACGGCCCCCGCAGTCCTCACAGCCCCTCAGCCCCATGAAGGGGCCTCCGGCAACCCCCACGAACCCCGGAGAGCCGAGACCTGCGCTCTCTAGTCCCCACGGGACCGCAACCGGTGTGCCGGTTTCCTTGTGCGCGGGGACGGCGGGGCTCGCGGAGCCGGTGACCAGCAGCCCGAGGTGGAGCGGATCCGCCCAACACGGCTGAGCCTCTGCGGCCGCTCCATCCCCCTCGTGGCCCGGGGCCGGACGGGCTTGGTTCGGGGCCTCCCGGTTCTTCTCGCCCCCTGTGCCGGTGCCGGTGCCGCAGGGATCGCCCCCCGCCCGCCGCCCTCCACCCGTGCGCCCCCGCCGCTCGCGCGCATTACCTGGGAGGGTATCGCCGACGCTGACGGTCGCCCGCGCTGACCGAGTCCCGGGCGAGTAGGAAGCCGGCGGCGAGCGAGCCGGCTCCCACCATGGCCAGGAGGCCGGCGGAGCGGCGAGCGGAGAGAGCGCGGGCGAAGGTGCTGGCCATGGCGGAGCGGCGGAGCAAGCGCGCCGGGGCAGGCAGCGGACGTGAGGGGAATGGGAACGGGAACGGGAATGGGAACGAGAACAGCAGCGGGGCGCGCGGGAGGCGGGGAGCCGGTGGGGCACGGCGGGGCCTGGCGGCACCGCCACCTGCTTGGCTGCCCCGCCCCACCCCGCCCCGCCCCACCGAGGCCGCCTCCGCTTTCAGCACCGCTTGCCGGACAGCGCCGGAGGGGCGGCTGCGCCGAGACGAGCCGGTTCCACACCGGGACCCGCACCTCGGAGCCCCTCGCCGCGCCCTGGGGTGGGCGGGCGCGGTGAGGTCAAAGCTCGTCCACCTGAAGCCGGGAGCGGCGACCACGGCTCTTCGACGGGATGCGGCCCGCGATGGGTCGTGGGTTCGGTGGCCTGTTCTCGGCGGTCACCAGCCCTCCCGCAGTGCTCCGTGCCCGCCACACCGGCGGGGCCGCACCGGCAGGTCAGGGAGCGCGCCGCGTTCTCCACCGCAGACCCCCAAGGGACGGGAGCTGCTGGCGCACCGCCGGGCTGCTCCAGCGCACGGGAAACGGCCGCCCGGTAGAACCGCACGCCCAGCCCGGTACGGCCGCTACGGCCGCGTGTCCTGCCCGGTGCAGCCGCGCGCTTGCCGTTACAGCACGGCCCCGGCGCCGGGCCCGCGCCCACGTGCGCGCGGCGCTCCTGGCCGCGCTGCAGGTCCCTCCACCGCCGCCAGGGGCCGCCACGCCATGCCCACTAGCGCCCCGGCCGGCCCGCCTCCTCCGCGCCGATTGGCTGCCTGAGGCCGTCAGCAGGCGCTGATTGGCCGACGGCAGCGCCTGCAGCGCAGGGTGCGCTCGGAGGCCGCAGGTGAGCGGAGCGAAATGGCGGCGCCTGGCGTGGCGCCCCCTGCTGCCGCCGGCGGGGGCAGGGGCGGCTGAGGGGCCGGGTCCACGTCGGGAAGAGAAGCGAAGCTAGGCGCAAGGCGGGGAGGGGCAGGGCGGCCGGTCGCGCCTCTGCTGGGGCCTGTTTGTCGGCGGCTGTCGGGGAGCGCCGGGTGGGCGGCAGCGGCGGCGCCACGACGAGGCGCGGCCCGGTCCCGTGCCACCCCCGCGGCCCGCCGCCGCCGCCACTCGCCTGTGCCTGCCTGGCCTGAGGTCCGGCCCCGCACGGCGGGGGAGTTCTGCCCGACTCGGGGGCCGCGGCGGGCGGCGAGGCTCTTGTCCAGGCCGCTCGGGGCCACCGCGCTCGGCCTGTCCGCGCCGGCGCGGTGCCGGTGCCTGCCCGCTCTCGGGGCAGCGGCGGCTCGCCCTTTGCGGGGCTGCTTGCGGTCGCGCCGCTCTCCCGGCCCGGTCCTGGCCCCTGCCTGTGCCTCTCCCCCGCTCTCCGGGGCCGCTGTCTCTCCCGAGTCTGGCGGGCCGGTGTGAAGCCGCCACGGTGTGCGCGGGGTGGAGCGGCAGCGGCCTCCCGCTATGAACCCTCGGGGGCAGCCACCGTGTCAGGGGAATTCCTATGCTGAGGCGTTTCACGCTTTACAGGTCTCACTAGTCTGATTGAAATTTCGTTATGAACAATGTAAGACATGGACGGGTCTCGCCACCGTGTGCGGCACACTGGTCGGTGTGCGGGATAAGCCGAGAGCCTGCCTCAATGCTCGCCTCTGCTCTGCTTTTGCAGCTGTTCGTGTGTTCGGCCTCACTGAAACTGCTGCTTGAATAGACTGAACTTAACTTCAGCTTCCTGGCTGTGAACAGCTTGAACGCCTGTGTTACCAGGGATTTCTCTTGATACACTATGTCCAAACAGGTTTAGTTATTAACCCTAAAATAGGTGATGTTTCTGTTCTGAAGCAATTAAGTGCCCATGATTAGAGCACAGCTTTCACCATTTTTAAGTATGGAATTAACCTTAATGCAAACAGCCCTCATAACAGTGGAAGTAGCTCTCTGTGTGTCACTGGTCATACATGCAAAGGTATTTCACTGCTCAGGGCCTAATCTTTCAGGGTTAGGTTTTTTAGACTGGTTGGTTGGTTGTAGGGCCATCAGTAGTTTCAGGTAGTTCTACAAGATGTTGCCATCATTAGTGTTTTAAAATGCCAGCTATGTGTATACTTAGAAGTCATGATCCTGCACGTACTTGACCTGGCTTGGCTAGGCTGTGGTCTCTAAGTTGGATCATGCTTTCAGGCTTTCTGCATGCCGGGTAACTCGAATTCCTGCCGCCAGCAACACGATGAGCCACATTCTTGTCCATCAGCCCAGCAGTAGGGAGACCACACTTGCATCTGCACCTTTTGTTTAAAAACCGTAATGAAACAAAACCCTGACACGCAAACCCACTCTTTGTTTGGTTAATGCCACACTGAGTACAAACTTAATACAACACCTAATCACACCTTCATACCTTAAATGTCTGGTACCTCAGAAAGAGGGAACAAAGAATCCCTTTACTTTGTAAGTGCCCTTACCTGAACAGCACTGGAATGATCTGCTGGGGAGCCGGAAAACAATTATCGTTTCTTATCACTGATACATGGCAATCTAAAGAGCTAAATCAGTCCCAGGCCATCAGAGGCAAGGTCTGTGGCTCCATTTAGGGTTGTGTGTCAGCAGATTAAGTTTGCTGATTGGGTAATTACAGTAACCTTTGGTATGACTGTGCAGCAGATCACAGATGCCCTTCTTGGAAATGCAGCAGGAAAGTCTTTAGCTGCAGCGGCTGGCGTGTACTTCCTCGTGTATGTGTGACAGGACTACCAAGCCTGAATATTCTGACTCAAAGCCAGAATCATCCTTACCTTTTGTGTGCATGTGCCAGAGCCGCATTAGTGCTCGTCTCCCTTGGACAGCACAGTTGGCAGCATTAACACTGAATTTTCTTGCTGTGGTTAGTGGGAGGTGAGGCCCATAGCACTCCCAGCAATTGGGAACTGGGTGAAATGTATGGCTTCCATGAGCAGTTAGCTCAGCAGTCAACAGGTACAGAACCATCAGCATGCTGTGGTTGGTGTGAAGAGTGTGGGCTGTGTGCTGTGCAGGAACGTGCAAGGGTTTTCATAATGGCAATTGCCACCCTCCTGGCGTATGAGCCCCGTGCCAGTTTAACACTAGAGCTGGCTCAGGTGTGGTGGGCAAACTTCTGTCACTGTCCTTAAATACCAGAATAGAACTCCACTTGCCTATGTCCATTTAAGAGCAACAGTCTGAGTTTTTGATGCCTGTAGCTTAAATTTCTGTTTCATCAATAGTCTGTAGTTGCTTGGTTATAAGTGTATGGTAAGGGATCTGCTTTTAAGAAAAACTAGGAAAAGGTTCTGGTTAACCCTCTCCCCACACCTGAAATCATGAGGCTTTCTTTATTAACACCATGGGCATGCCTGTACTATCAGTGGCTGTTGGCTTCAGTGAGGCCCTGAGTTTTTACCTGATGTGAGTATGGTGTGCCATGACCTTGAAACAGAACTATATCCCCCTTGGGACAGAAGGAGGAATATAGAGAAGTTGCTTTATGAGTTCTTAGGGCAAAGGTCTTCCTGCTGCTTTATCTGTTTTTTTTTTTGTTTTTTTTTTTTTTCCCCAGAAGGGAGGGGAGAGTAAGGGATTGGAGAAAATAACCCTCCTCTTCCTTTTGCATTGTTTGCTTCACTTCATTAAGGCAGCAGTCATCAAGCTGATAGCATACCTGCTAAGGACTCATTCTGCACTGATGTGCTGAGGCAGCAGGACACTAGCATGGAAATGGTTCCTGAGTATGTCGGGAATCCTACTCTTGTGCTCCTCTGGAGGTAGCAGGGCTATGTGGAATGCACAGTAAATGCCTCTATAGCCTGGTCTGCCAACACTGTTCCTCCCACTAGCAGCAAGCACTGATGGTGTCAGCTCTGACTCTTGCTGGTCAAGACATTTCAGTGCCAGATGTGTGCTGTGCTTTGAGGATTTTGTGGGAGCAGCAGCACTGGGCTCGGTGCATGGGACTAAGATGGAAGAAATCATCCTTGGTGTGGTATGTACAAAGTCCAGGCTTGCTGTGTTTCCTGTGTGGTTTTTTTTTTTGGGTCAATATCTGCTCCACCAGTGAATCCAACACTCCTCTTAGGCAGGAGGAATGTTTTTGGATACTTTATTATTAGGAAAAACACAGTGAAAGATACCTGCTTGACACTGGGTGGAGCTTAAGTCAGTGGTGAACAGCTGTGTCCTTGGCATGTACAAGTCAGTTGGATGGTGTGTTCAGACTCTGTCCCTTCTGGGGCAGGCAGTGCAGCTCTTGTAGGTGACAGTGGAGGACATGCTCCTTTCCTGGTGTTTCTAACTCATAGCATATATTCAGCAGCTGGTCAAAGCAGGTGATTTTTCCACTCTACTCTGCACTGGTCACAGCACTAAGCCTAAGTTCAAGAAACGTGTGGACAATGCTCTCTTGGGATGTCTGTACAGGTCCAGGAGCTGGACTCAGTCATGATGGATCCCTTCCAACTTGGTGAATTCAGTGATTCTATGCCAGCTTGCAAACCCAGACACCCTGACCTGCAACTCAAGCTGTTACTGATGCTTCCTCTGTGTCCTCTTACACTGCCATAGAGTTTTCACTTGTTTTTCCTCCTCCCTGCAAACTCCTGCATCTCTCAAACTGTTCTCTCTCTGTTACTGTAGGTCTTCTTGAGCTGAAAGGATGAAAATTGACAGTTGGAAAATCACTGTCACTGACCTGAACTTTATCCTGACTTCTGGAGTTGATGTCGTTGGGCGTATGAGTCTGCAAGAGTGTTCCCTGTCCATGATTTAGGCAGTGGCTGGACATGCATCACTGTAAGAGTTACACTATTTCAGTGCTGGTAGTGATACTGTCCCAGTGCAAGGGGGTAATTGAAAAATGGAGCTGCTTATTCAAAATGATCTAGAATTCCAGATCCCTTCTCACCCTGAGAGTGTCTTCCTATTCCCTCTTGTGCTGGGCAGCACTGTCCCTGGGCTCCCTCATGCCGGATCAGTCCCTGCCCTCCCCACCATCACTTGCTTCCATCATGCAGCTGGCCCTGGGATTGACCTGCGTCTGACCTCTCTCTCCCTTTTGCACACTGTAATTCCAGAGCGGGATGGTCGGCTACCGAAGCTGCAATGTCGTCCCTGACGACCTCCAGTGAGGGAGAGAACTCCGCTCCCAGGTTTGTTGTCGGTTCTAGAGATGATGAGACTGAATTTCTGGGATCAAACATGAAGACAGATGAAACTGATTTCTTTGAAGATGATGAAGAGGAGGAGTCGGTAAGGATATCCCAGCATTCTGGGCTGGAGCACCTGTGCAGAATCCCTGGGTCTCAGCCAGGTTTTGCGTGGTTACTGCTGGGGCTGCAGGTAGTTGGGACTGCAGGGGATGCAGCACCTGGCTGTGTGGCACAGCCATGGTACATGGCAGTGGCATTTATGACAGGACACATTACATCATGCTGCCGTGCTCACTGCCTCAGGAAATCCAGCTTTTTTTGCTTGCAGGTCTGATTGGGGAAAACTAGTGGATTTCTTTGTTCTGGAGACTTAACCTGACGCTCCTGTAAACCTTTCTGTTTCACCAGGGAAATTTTTGAGGGAAACTCTGGCACCTGTGAAAAGGACAAAGTTGTCTCTGCAGAAAGAAAACATTCATTTTTTTTCTGTAACCTCCAGGAACAGGATGCAAAAAAAAATGATCTCCAGCTCCCAACTGCTTTTGGCCCCTATTCAGTGTTATATTAAATGCTACTAAACTGATCTCTGTCTTCCCCTCTCTCAGCCACCAGAACGGCAGATCGTAGTAGGAATCTGTGCCATGACCAAAAAGTCCAAGTCAAAGCCCATGACACAGATTCTGGAACGTCTGTGCAAGTTTGAGTACATCACAGTGGTGATCATGGGGGAAGATGTTATTCTGAATGAACCAGTGGAGAACTGGCCCTCTTGTGACTGCTTGATATCCTTCCACTCCAAAGGTAACACATCTGTAGCAGTCCTTAGTCTGCTTGAGCTGTGAGCAAGGGAGTTTCCTTTCAGCCTTCCCCTCTGTCCTCACCCTGTATTTCAGGATTCCCCCTGGATAAGGCAGTTGCTTATGCCAAGCTGTGCAAGCCATTTCTGATCAACGACCTTGATATGCAGTATTACATCCAGGACAGGTGGGTGTCTGTGAGCCACTAAAGCCTCTTCCTCTGATTCTTCTCAGCATGCTGCGGAAACTTCATTTTTCTGGTCACAAAGGACTGAGATGAGGAGGAAGGGGACCTTAGCAGTGGCTTTTTGGGGTTTCTCCAAAACATGGAGGGGAATGGCTTTGAGGGTAAAACCATTGAGACCATGTAAAACCATGCTTTGTTTTCTGGTGTAAATGTCTTGTAAATGGCTGGGATGTAGGGAGTGGAAGAGTTCTCACAGAACAAGGCTGCCATGACTAAAGCAAAAAAGACTAGTCTCTAAGCAGGAGAGCCAAGTGGTGAGACGGAGCTCTGGGTCAGAATCTATGGAGCGTGTGCTGGTCAGACGTGAGGTTTCTCAGTCACCTGTTTGGTGGAGGATACCAGCAGCCACGTACTTCAGCTCTTATACCCAGGCTGCTTTGGCTGTGTGTGAACAGGGCTCCTGACAGAGCCTAAACCTCCTGCCCTGTCTTTGGGATGGTGAGCAGTGTTATGTGGATGCTGGCAGGCATCCCAAGGTATAATTAGTAAAAGAACTGGGGTTTTCCCCTTGACACAGCATGAAAGAAGGCTCCTGCTGTTTCTGCCAGGCCTGGACACTGGACAGCTTGGCATGACAGGGCATTCTCCACAGGGCAGGTCTGGGTAGGTGGTGTGTACTGGGTGTG
Organism: Cinclus cinclus; assembly: GCF_963662255.1. Taxonomy (NCBI): domain Eukaryota; kingdom Metazoa; phylum Chordata; class Aves; order Passeriformes; family Cinclidae; genus Cinclus; species Cinclus cinclus. Next base: position 21,670,756 of record NC_085058.1, read on the forward strand.
CTGCTGTGCTTTGGGCACATGCTAATAATTGAGCATCCACGTTTAGGCCAGGTAGAGATTTACTCTGGGGCATCTGTGTCCAGAGCAGGACTGAGGCAAGCCCCATAGCCTGTAGGACTCATCCTGAGAACATATGCTGAGAAGTACCTGCAGTCTGTCTTGATGCTTTTTTGTGTTCATCTGACTGTGTTCTTCATCAATGGGAGTGAAGTCTTTCCCTTGATGTGTACTGAGGACCTTCTAAACTCTTCTTGACACTGCTTCTGTCCTCTACAGGCGTGAAGTGTATCGGATCCTTCAAGAAGAGGGAATAGACCTGCCCCGCTATGCTGTGCTCAATAGAGATCCTGACAGACCAGAAGGTCGGTGTCCAACCTCTATTGAAAGCCATTTCCCCAGGCTCTGCTATTTAAGGTAGTCTGCAGAGGAGAGGTACTGGCAGTCACCTTAAAGAGGCCTGACTCATAAGTCTTTTGGGTTTTTTTGTGGGCAAAGGTCCCAACAGCAAAACTGGCTGATGGGCCTGGAAGGGGCTGTGGCTCTGTACTAGGACTGGCTTACCTTTCCTGATGTGCTGCTGCTTTGCTCTGTCTTCAGAGTGCAACTTGGTGGAAGGAGAGGACCATGTGGAGGTAAATGGAGCTGTTTTCCCAAAGCCATTTGTCGAGAAGCCAGTCAGTGCTGAAGACCACAATGTGTATATTTACTACCCCACGTCGGCAGGTGGGGGCAGCCAGCGGCTCTTCCGTAAGGTGAGGAGGGGTCTCCAGAGCTGGTGTTGAAACCCACCTATGTGGCTTCAGGAAGGAGTATTCGGGCAGGTGAATGGGAAAGGAAGGTTTTGTGTTGGGGAAGTTTAGACCTTCTTAGAACTTTTAGTTCTGCCCCATCAGCCTGGGAACCACGGAAGGACATGTTTTAGTGGTAGTGCTGACTTCACCTTCCCCATCCTCTTGGTGACCCTCATCCTGTAGTCATGGAGCACTGTGTCCCGTTCTGAATTGCATGCTGATTTCTCCTGGGTTTGTCAAGATGAATTTTTCAAAAATCCTATGTTCCTATCATATAATATCATTCTTGCCCTTCCCATTCAGTGTAGCTTGTGCACATGATAAAAGCAGTATTTATTCCTAGATTCCACAGGAAATCTGCCCTTACTCACTTCCCCCACTTTGCCAGTGAACAGTTATAGTTGTGATGTATCTTTTTTTCTAGGCAGTTACACATCTGCAATTAATAAAGCTAAAATGATTGTTCTCTTAGGTAAGATACAGATATGACTCTTGAGGTTGTATCCAAAGCCTTGCTAAAAATGAAAATAACGTCATCCTCAATGTTGATAAAATCAGTCATAGTCCTAGAAGGAAGTTAAATTGGTTGGATCATCACCTGTCATAATTTATTTTCATTTGCATACTAATTAGGCTCCCTACTCTGTAGGTCTTTGTTCACTTTTTTTTGTTGCATATCCTTGAAGTGATTGGAAACAAACTGATGGTCTATAGTAACTTTTCTCCTCTTTAAAGAATGGAAAATGAGATACCTGCTGTCTGCATTTTAGTCTCTTGTCCTCCATAAATAAGTGTGCCATAATGGCTGGGGGGCCTGAGATGCTAATCAGTTAAGTCTGGTAAATTCTCTACATATGGGATGAAACTTCCGTTTTTCTGCTTCCATCTAAGACAAGGATCCTTGTGCTCTTCCCTGAGGTTTTTTTTCTGTGCTCTTAGATTGGCAGCCGGAGCAGTGTATACTCCCCAGAGAGCAGTGTGAGGAAGACAGGCTCCTACATTTATGAGGAGTTCATGCCTACAGATGGCACTGATGTAAAGGTAAGGAAAAGCCTGGAATGGTGCCTTCCTTTGTCAGGCCCAGAGGAGCTGAAGGTTCAGCAGTTCTGCTTAGTCCTACTTAGGCTCTGGAATGTGTGTTTAAGTTTTGAGGTGCTGACTGTGTAGTTTCGGCCCTAAAGTGGGGAGCAGGTGGTCTGTAGATTACACCAGGAGGAATGTGTGAGACCATCTCATCTCCTTTTCTATGTCTGCAGCAGAAATACCTTCTGGAAGCTGCAGTTAGTCTAGGTGGCTATGTCAGGTGTAACTCACTGTGTTTCCAGGTGTACACTGTTGGGCCAGACTATGCCCATGCAGAGGCTCGTAAATCCCCTGCTTTGGACGGGAAGGTGGAAAGGGACAGTGAAGGGAAGGAAATTCGATACCCAGTCATGCTGACTGCCATGGAGAAGCTCGTTGCCCGTAAAGTCTGTGTAGCCTTTAAGGTCTGTATTTTCTTTGCTGTGCAAATCAGGACTTCACAAATGTCTGATGTTTGTCAGGGCTGGTGCTAAAACTTGTCATCCTGGCATGTCTCAGGCATGGCAGTCCTCCATTGTTAGTCCTGCTGGCTGTGGCAGTCTGCTGGGCAGAGGTGACTGGGAAGGCGAGAGGGCCTGCAGCAAATGCTCTCTGGGCTGGCAGGTGCCTGGTGTCCCACATACACCTGAGCATTTAATACTGCATCCTGAGCATGCTGCTCTCCATCTGACCTGTGCTTATTCTGTCTTGACTATTTCCTGCTTTTGTTTATGTGGAAAATTTGGTCTTATTTCCTTGGTTTTCTTTTTGCATTTTGATACTTGTGTTTGCTTCTTTTGTTTGTTTGGGCTTTTTGTTTGTCTGTTTTTTTTTTTAATAATATGGCTCTGGTGCAAATTGATGTTTTATTTTACATCTGGGTAGAGTATGAGTCTAGGTATGGTTCCATGACATGTTCAGCAGTGTCAGCAGAAGAAGCACTGGACTCCTTTTTCATGCCCCACTGCAGCTGGCACCCCGTGCATTTGGGCTGATGCAGATTTGGTCTCTTTCTTACCTTGTAGCCTTTTCCATTTAGTGATGGGTGTCTTTGCCTACAGCACTTCTTATCCATGCTTATCAGTCTGGTTCAAAATTATTGGATTTGAAAGGAAGAGCAGGATATCCAGGAGCTGCTCTGTTTCAGTCTTTTAGAGCTCTGGCAAGTCGGGGATTGACCCTGATGGCTTCATTTGGGGACTTGTGGTTGGGGCCTTTGGTACAGCAGTGAGGGTGTGAAGGTCTGACTAATGTCATGTCTTCACACTTGTTCTAGGCCTGTGAGGTGGGCATGGAGTGGAGGATGGCTGTAGCATCAGCAGGGTTGAACTGGGCAGCGTTGGCTGGGTCTGTGTATGCCCTGCTGGAAGGGTAGCTGTTGTCCCTCACTGCTTCCTTGCTGTGTGTCTAAGTCCCATACTCTCTGCTTCCTCCTGCAGCAAACCGTGTGTGGGTTTGACCTCCTGCGGGCTAATGGCCACTCTTTTGTTTGTGATGTGAACGGCTTCAGCTTTGTGAAGAACTCCATGAAGTATTATGATGACTGTGCCAAAATCCTTGGGTATGAATAATCCAAGTTTTGATAAGGTGGAAAGGTAACTCATGGCAAAGTAAAATGAAGTGTGGAGTCCTGGTCAGTATTCAGAGAAGTCTGCAGGTGGTTCATGTGATTCATTTGTTCAGCAGGTGAAAGCTTGGCTCTTGGAGGAAGGAGTTATTTTCAACCCCTGGAACTCCTGCCTGCATTGGCATTAGCTGTCTTTGTCTACAGTTAGATGTGTCTTCCAGGACTTTTCATTGCATGCTAAGCCCAGTTGTGGTATTAGTGATGTGGGGGAAACTGGTATCCCTTTGAGGTGCCCTAACTAGACCACGGTGTGGTAGGTGTCTTTGCAATGAAAGCAAGGGAAAATTCTGTGGCTCTCTTCACATCTTTCAGCAGGACTGCTAAGGAGGAGGTGGAGAACCAAGGGAATGGATTTCCTTGTGAGTGTTGTATTTTGATTTCTTCCAGAAATATAATCATGAGGGAGTTGGCTCCCCAGTTTCACATTCCCTGGTCCATCCCAACAGAGGCAGAAGACATCCCCATTGTCCCCACAACTTCAGGAACCATGTGAGTACCTGCCATCTTCTCAAAAGGATACCGGTGGTGGCTACATGAGGGACAAGGTGTGAAAATCCCTGCCCAAGGGCCTGACACCACTAGCAGCATGGCATCCTCCAGCTGCTGTGCTGTTTGCAACCCTGGGATGCCTGTGGAAAGGCTTAGCTATGAACATGGGAGTTGTGACAGGTTGGAGATTAGTTGTAGGTTTGATGAATGCAGATGAGCAGTAACTGAAGAAATTACAGAAATTGCTCACTGCTTCACATGGCTTTCAGAGAGTCCAAATTCTTCATCAGGACAGAAAACAGATCAGGACAGATGCTGTAGCTGGCTGCTACATGGAGAAAGTGCGTGTTGACCTACCAGTGAAATAGGTGGAATATTATTTCGTAGCTGAAATAATGTTATGTAATTAGCTGAAATATTCATATTACCCATTTGCTTGGCAGCCTCTCGTCTGATACCTTTGGCCTTACTAGTTTTTTAGAACATAGGGCTAAAAGACCAAAGGCAAATTTCTTTGTGATCCTCAACTTACCTGTACACTGGTGTGAAACCACCTAACTTGGTAGTGTCTGCAGAGCTTTGATTCCGCCTGCAGCTGTGGCACTGGCGTCTGGTTTAGTCTGGGAGAAATTCTACCCCTGCTGAGGAAAGCAGCTGTCAGAAGAGTGGAACTGAAAGAAAAATGGGAAGCTACTTCCTGGTCTCAGCTCTGGAGTGTAGGGGCACATTTGTCATCTCTATCTTGTGTTTCCCCAGGATGGAGCTTCGCTGTGTTATTGCAGTCATCCGTCATGGAGATCGCACCCCAAAGCAGAAGATGAAGATGGAAGTGAAACATCCCCGGTAAGAGCCAAAGGAAGAAGGTGCTGTGCTGCTGGGGAGGGACAAGGGCCTATTCTGTAAACCAGGAGCAGGAGCAGGGGACTGACTGCATAGGAGGCAGTACTTTTTCCTGGCCCATCCAAGCAAATGCTTTCTGACCAGTTGAGAGAGCCCCCTTTCCCCACAAGGATCTTGACACCTTCTCTGTGAACTCTGGGAGACTGAAGGTGTGGTAAGTGCTGAAAAGGGCAGTGTCCCACTAAATGGGAAGCTAGTATCTGCTTGCTGGTTGTATTTTGAAAAACACTCGTTTTTTCAGAATTTCTGAAGCACAGGGGAGAGCCAGCAGCCTGCTGGTTCTCCCTGAAGAACAGAGACTGAATGCTCATGTAGAGATGACCCTCCTTTGTATTATTGAAACGGCAGAAAATGGATCAGCATTCTTTCTTGTCTGTTCAGGTTCTTTGAATTATTTGAGAAATATGATGGTTACAAGACAGGGAAGTTGAAGCTGAAGAAACCAGAGCAGCTACAGGTGAGGAAGTACGTTCTGGGGTATTGTGTGGGATATGCAGGTAATACAGATCCTTGTGTGAGGCATTTCTTCGGGAGGGTGCTAACCTCCAAAAGGGCAACAGTCTGTCACACAGATGCTCCCTTGTCTCATTCTGCACCCTGTGCACACTCAGCTGAGTGACAGCAGGAGAGCAGAACGGAAACTTCTGCTGCCTGATGCACACACTATAGGACGCATATGACCTGATGCAGCCTGCCCACCAGCTGTGATTGCCTCTGGTGACAGATGGCACACTAGGGAGTAGGGCAATTGGAGGTACCTGCTTGGCTCTCAACAGGGCTGTAGCACAGCATGGGGATGAAGCAAACTGCAGTGTGAAAGTTTGTCCTGCCTGAGCTGTGTCTTATGAAATTACTTGGCTCTGGGGAGTGTCTGTGTGGACCTGATGCTGGGTGAAGCTGTCAGGAGGCCTTGCAGGAGTGTACTGGTGAGTCTGAGGCAGAATTGCTCTCTGCTTTCCAACAGGAAGTGCTGGACATTGCACGGCAGCTTGTGGTGGAGCTGGGAACCCACAGTGATTGTGAAATCGAGGAGAGGAAATCCAAACTGGAACAGCTGAAGAGTGTCTTGGAGATGTAAGCATTCCTATCTCAGGGCACTGTGGGTTTGCCTGAGAGCATGTGATACAGAAACAAGCTGTGCTGCTGGTGTCCTTGCCAGCTGGTGTCCAGAGATTGGGGTCTTCTCTGTCCACAGTTAGTAACTGTCTGTGAAAGGCACCATGCTCCTCAACTTTTCTTCTTGACATCAAAACTCTGCTGATCCTTGTCCCAAGTGTGTCTGGTGTTTGGCTGAACAATTTGAGACAAAGCTGAGTTTTCTTTGCTGCAGGAGAGGATCTGGGGTCCTTGAGGGACCATGAGGATATGAAGCATTTTGATATAATTGGAATAAAACTAGTTTTAAATAAAGTTGTCCTGGTGCCAAACGTTTAGGAAAAAGGAGCTTGGAAAACATGAGAAGATGTTTGTGTCCTCAGAGGTTTTGTACAGTTGCAATAAAAATAAAGAAAACCAGGGTTCCTCTCAGGACTGCAGCTAGCTATGGCACACACAGCCAGCATCTGTGTTGAGGCCATGTCTCTGGAGCACACAGGAGGACTTTCTGCAGTGATTCCCTCCTCTGCTCTTTCTGCTCATCAGAGACATGGTTATCCTCAAAGCATCTACCAGAGTGTTGTTTTTGTGATCTCATTAATTCACCGTTAAAGATGTAGATAGACTTTAAAGCCCTAGTGAGGAATGACAGTGCAGAGTGCTCATGATAGAAGAGCAAGGGAATGGATCTTTGATTTTTTTTTGAGAGAGCTGTTTGGCTTTTTGTGAGGTGTGTGCTGGGTTACAGGGAGAGGACAAAAGTCATGTTCCATGGCTATGGATGTTGTTTATGTCCATAGCTATGGGCAGAAAGTCTCTTGCCTGTACTGTAATTCTGTTGGGTACTGACTGAGGGCCTCTCGGCAAAGGTTGGGTGGAGTTGATTTGTTTCAGGTTTTTTTCCTCCATCCCTTCTGACAGGTATGGACATTTTTCTGGCATTAACCGTAAGGTTCAGTTGACCTATCTGCCTCATGGCCATCCAAAAGCTGCGAGTGAAGATGAAGGTAAAGAAACCTGATGGTGCTACCCTGATCTTTAAGCCCAGAGTTGAGGTGTAAGTGCAGCTACCCTACCAGTATAGGCCTCTGACATGCAGACAGAATTGGTGACCCATATCTTATCTTTGCTTACATCAAAGGAAGGATTGCAGGGATGCCAGTACACCCTGATGCCTCTACAGGGGCTTGCACTTCCAATTTTGTGAATGTCAGCCTATACCTTCAAAAGTGACTCTGAATTTCCTACTTGCTGATTTGTTTCCTGGGGATTTTGGGTCAAGATTGTGTTGAGAACAGTCTGCAAGGGGCTGATGACAGCCTCTTCCTCCCATCCTGTCCCTGTGCAAGCTCAGATATGATATCTGATGTGGTGAATACCTGTTTGTCTCCTAGAAGCTCGCCGAGAGTCCTCCCCCTCCCTTCTCCTGGTGCTTAAGTGGGGTGGAGAGCTGACCCCAGCAGGAAGAGTCCAGGCTGAGGAGCTGGGGCGGGCCTTTCGCTGCATGTATCCTGGAGGCCAAGGTGAGTTTGTCCAGGTGCCTTTCATCCTGCCCCATGGCTGCCAGGCTGCCCGGCCCAAGTGAGGGTTGCTCAGGCATCTGTGGCTGTATACAGCCTGTGGGATTTGCTTTTTGTTCTTTTAAGCTGGCATGGTAGTGGTAAATAATTCAGGTGGTTTTTGCACCCAAAGATCCCTAAGACGACCAGAGAGGTGTGCTGTTAATCTTCAGTGTGTCTTGAAGTACAACAGCTTTCTTTATATAATGTACCAGGATTCAGAAAAGACAGGTATTTTTTACAAGGTACATTCTGATGCAGCAAATACAAAATTTGAGTGGTTAACAAAGAATTTAGGTCAGATGTAGAGAACAGAGGAGATCTGTCTTGGAACACAGATAATTCTGCCCTGACACAGGAGAATAGGGAGATTATTCCTGGGTGCATGAAGGATAGGCAGGTGACTCTGAGTAGTCAGCATGGATTCACAAGAAGTCATGCTTAACCAACCTGATAACCTTCTACAGGGAAGTGACCCCTGTGCCTAGATGAAAGTCATTCTGAACAGCTGCTTTGTGGACTTCTGCTCCATGTTCTCATTCATGGAGAGGGAGAGATCTCATTTTGCAGGGAAGTGCTATGTTCCTGGGTAGCATTTGGTGCCTGGCAGCTTTCCCAAGACATACATCTGACTTCTGGCTGGTGCCTGTCTCTGTCAGGGTGTTTCCCTGAGTTGTGAGCTCAGAACTGGGAGTGGTGTTCCTGTCTTATCACGCAGTGTGACTGAGTACTGTGCAGAATTGCCCTGGGATTCCAGGGAGCAGCAAATAGTGATCACTGCTGTATCTTTGGAGGTCAGACTTGAGAGCTGCATGAGTTGCATTCCTCCATTACTGATCTGACTCCTGTGATTGACTCAGCCATGAGAAATAAACTGGCAATTTGTGCCATGAGGTAACTGTAGCTGTACAGAGTCTGCTTGGGAAACTTCCCTGTTGAACTGACCTCCCTTCAGCTCTGAGGGCTGCAGGACCTGCTCTCATGCAGAAAAGAAGCAGAAGGTAGTGATTTTTTGTGTGCATCTTCATTCTGCACCAAGGTATTCAGGCTAGCAGAACTACTACAGGCTGTTGAGTAGAGTTTGCTGCAGAATTTGGGCAGCATCAGACTTGACTGGTGAATGCTCACTTTTTTCCTTAAAATTAACTTCCCCAAGTTAAGCAAAACTTTTGTTACATTTCTAGTCCTTGTGTATAGCTAGAACAGTCTATTTTGGAGCAGCATAAGTCCTGCCTATGCAAGTGACTAATTCTCTACATAAGTTTGTTGCTACAATAAAATTTGTTTGTCTAAACCAGTATATTCAGCTGATAATTTTGCAGGTGTGAGAATATGAATTTTGAGTTGTCCTTGGTTCCAGGTGATTATGCTGGTTTCCCTGGCTGTGGCTTGCTCAGGCTGCACAGCACTTACCGCCATGATCTCAAGATCTACGCCTCAGACGAGGGGAGAGTTCAGATGACTGCAGCAGCTTTTGCAAAGGTCTTACTTCTCTTTTGGGCATCTGTTTGTTCTGCTTCATTAAAATATGCTGGTTCTAAAGGAAAACCTCTGTGATGAGGAAGTAGCTTTCCAAGGATCTTCCCCCTCTCTGTTGGATGGACTGGGGTACACTGTGCTGATAGCAGGTGTATGGGGCAGTACTGAACTGGGGTATTCTGTCACCTTTAATGTCTTGTCCAGGATAGAACTCTGACTCAAGAAGAAGTTATGTATGGATTATTGCTGGTGCTTGATGTTAGAGCACACCAGCTGTGCTGCTGAGGATTGATTGACTATAGAATGAATGTTTCTAGGTGGCTGCCCAGCCAGAGGGGTTATTCCTTGCCTGCTGGATTTAAAAGGGGAGTGAAATGTCTTTTAGTGCAGTGTGAGGTGGGGACTGGGGAGAAGACAGGTTCATTTGCAGCTGACACCAAGGCGAATCCTGCAGTGGCCTTAGGTGGTCTTTGGAGCCTTCACTATATTAACATTTTCAAGCAAACTGAGTTGCTTGAAAGTTGAGCCTGTTCAACAGGTGCATGGAGAAATCTGGGGCTGCTGCGGGGAGAGCTGTCCTTTGCTTGAACAGATCTAGAAGCATGCCAGAGTCATCTTTGACTGGAGGGGATGTTGCTGTAAAACTGCCCTTCAAAGACAGTTGAGATTTCACTTAAGTTGCCTGAGTTCTGGCCATGAAACTCCCAGAATTTTTGTAGCTTGGGTTGCACAGACCTGAAATCTTGTCCTGTGTGCTGTGGCTTTAGGGTCTGCTGGCCCTGGAAGGAGAACTGACCCCCATCCTGGTGCAGATGGTGAAAAGTGCCAACATGAATGGTCTGCTGGACAGTGACAGTGATTCCCTTAGCAGCTGTCAGCACAGAGTGAAGGCGCGATTGCATGAAATCATGCAGAAGGATGCTGAGTTCTGTGAAGAGGATTATGAAAAGGTAAAGCACCAGTGTGGCTTCACTGCTTTCTGTATCTAGAAGGAGAATAGCATTCTTCAGTGGTTTGATGTTAAATGTGTGGTATGTGGATAGTGGTTTGGTTAGTTTGAGATCAAAATGACAGGGTATGTAGGGAAGTGTGCAGGTTAATAGCCCTCGTCCTTCTTTGAGTGACAGTCCTCAATGTCCCCTGCTGTCCCCTTCAAGACTGATCATGGTGCCTTCCTCTTCCTTCAGAATTCCCAGTTCATTTTTTTCTTGTGAGTATGCTAAAAAAGCTTCTGCATGCTGCTCAGATCAGTGCCAGCTGCTGTGGGCAGGGAGTGTGCCTCAGTGGATTCTAGATCCGTGCTCTATGCACATGTCAGCAGACCTTTGGGTTCCAAGTCATTGTGTGTCCTGCAAGGTTCTGATAGCTGCAGAGTATGCAGCATGGGCTGCATCCAGCACAGTAACCACTGAAAGCACTGTTGCTGCTTTTCCAGCAAGTCCCCAAAATACTGTTTTTCCCAGGCTCTGAAGTGTGATTACTGGACTGAAATCCTCCAAGGAACATATTTATCATCTCAAAGAACTACTTAAAATTAAGCCCTTCTGCTCAAGCACAGAAGCAAAGTGAGACAAGAGTGGACATTGTAGGTGGAGGGATGTCCAATCTGATGGGAGCAGTTGTTTGCTCCCTCTGAGTTTGATCCTGAGGAGGATTTTAAGACATGCCTTTAAGACATGGCTCCTTCTAGGAATAGGCCAGCTTTGCTCAGCTGGGAGCACATCTTTTGTCTGAAGTCAGAAAGCAGTGTGGCTGCAAAAGGCAGACATTTTGTGTTCCCTGTTTGTGAAGACTAACTAATCTCTGCTGGAATCTTCTTTCAGCTAGCACCTACAGGCAGTGCTTCTCTACTCAACTCCATGACCTTTATCCAGAACCCAGTTGAGGTCTGTAACCAGGTGTTCACCCTAATTGAGAATCTCACCTCACAGATACGAAAACGTCTGGAAGACCCAAAATCTGCAGGTGAGCAACAGAACTGGACAGAGTCTGGAAGAGATTAATTTATTGTTACATCTTCAGAGCTCCCAAACACCACTAGGGCTTATATTTGTCTGTAGCAAAGAAACTGTAAAGTGTAATTCTGCATATGCTATTGATGTGGAGGGCTCCACTTTTAATTACAGTTGAAGAGTGCTGTAATGTAAAGGAAATGGTATGTGCATTTTGGTTTAGAGTAAATGTAAAAAGCAGCAGTATAGCCTGGAGGGGTATGCCTGTGTTTTTTCAGGCCTTTTCTGGAGACTGTAAGCAGCAAGCTTTTCAGTCATAATTTTCTCATCTCAACTTTCCTAGTAACAAGTGCAGAAGTTTTACAAAGGCATCCTGGGGCCCTGCCATGGGATTTATGGCAGACCTAATTAACCAGACAAACGGTTTCACTTTTCTCAAGCATTTCAGAAGTAACCTGTTGCTGCAGGTCCGGTGGCTTTTCCAGACTGGGATTCCTGTGGGTGACGCAAGAACTGGAGCCCTTTCGTGCTGGGATAAGTCAGTCACAGCTGTCACTTGCGATCTCTGCAGCAATAAACAGGGTTCTGTGATTCTGTGGTTCTAGGATGTGAATGTGCTTTGGTGTTCTCTGCTTTTTAGACCTGCAGCTGTACCACAGTGAGACTTTGGAACTGATGCTGCAACGCTGGAGTAAGCTGGAGCGAGATTTCCGCATGAAGAATGGGCGCTATGACATCAGCAAGATCCCTGATATATATGACTGCATCAAGTATGATGTACAGCACAACTGTGCCCTGAAGCTGGAAGGCACAACTGAACTCTTCAAGCTCTCCAAAGCCCTGGCAGATGTGATCATACCCCAGGTATAGCCTGTATGACGATGCCTGTGGCACCAGTTTCTGACCCTTTGCTTTTGTGTTTTGTCTCAATTCTCTTGCACATTAACTCCCAAGGCAGCATGTCACAGTAGGGTGTTTGTTAGGTCTGTCTTAGTGTTTGTATAAGGCCGGAACTATTTATGACTTGAAATGTAGCAGGGCTGGGCTTCTGGTTGAGGATTCTGGCAGGGTCAGAGTAATAAGCAGCTGATGCAGCAGCTTTTCCACGTTTGTTGTAGTGCATCGCAGCACAGCTCCAAGCTGCGTGTGTGTGCTACAGCAACACTCCATCCTCCTCTACATGTAGGGTTGTGGAAGGGAAGGGAGATTTCTGTGTTAAAGTTCTGACAAGTTAGTTATTCTTGTCAAATTAGGACTCGTTCAGTTTGCAATGTTGAGTTGCTTCTGGCAAAGTTTAATTTATATGGGATGAGTTTCTACCAGCAAGGTCCAGCTGACCCTGTAGCGCAGAAGTGGTCTAAACTTTTTCAGTGTTGCTGGTGAGATGCAGTATGTCTGCTTTCAGCATATCACTGCAGTTTTTATCTTTGCCAATAGCAGTTGTTGCTTTAATGCTCATGCTAACTCAGGGTATAAGTTTGCATGTCATGAGATCTGAGATTCACTTGTTGTAGTTGCACCTCTCAGCTGTTGGAAGGATACTGACAGTCATGTTCAGACATAACTGGGGTTCTTGGAAGTGTCTCAGTCCCCTATTACCCCCTGCAATACCTGTGGGAAAGGTATTTTTTCCCCTGTGGGAAAAAAAGTGAAAAGTGTTGAGGGACATTTCTGTTCCTGTCCTTGCTTAACCAGTGCTGCTGCAGACTGGGCTGTTGAAGTTAAGTGGCCTTTTGTGTGAAGTTGTGGCAAAGAACCAGGGCTCAGGGTATCTGTTGTTTTGTTCCTGCAGGAATATGGGATTAATAAGGAGGAGAAACTGGAGATTGCTATTGGCTTTTGTCTTCCTCTCATTAAAAAGATCCAGCTGGACCTACAGAGAACTCATGAAGATGAGTCTGTCAACAAACTGCATCCATTGTAAGGCTTGTGCTGCATGCTGCTGGCAGTGGGGAGGGCAGCTATGGAGCAGAGGGTGGTTCCCATGCCAGAGGGGTGTACTGTTGTGGAAGGAGGTACTAAGCATACGCTGAAGGACCCTCTAAGGAGGAAGGCATGTTGGTGTTCCCAGAACTAGAAGGCAGATGGAGAAGACACATTGAGACTGCTGACCAGAAGCACAGGGCCACAAAGGTTGTACCCATTGTAGCTGGATGGTGATACCTCATCCCTTTCCCTGCACAGGACCAGTACAGAGTCCTGTGTAGTCCTGTATAGTCCCTGCCACCTACTATGTGTCTCCATTAGGATTCCACAAGATTTGTTGCTCCTGTGCCTAGTGCTCTCATTGTTTGTTCTGTCCTGCTGCCTTTGACATTTCCCAGTGTGGGACTGTGTCATTCCATTAAATGTACAGAAATGATAATGTGTGCTAGATGGCAGTTCACTGGCAGACAGTAACTGTGGGCTGATTTTGGTTTAGGTACTCAAGAGGAGTTCTGTCACCAGGTCGCCATGTTCGAACACGGTTGTACTTCACCAGTGAGAGCCATGTGCACTCCCTGCTCAGTATCTTCCGCTATGGGGGGTTACTGGATGTAAGTGTCCCAGCAATGCTCACAGAGTAAGCCTCCGTACTTTTTTTCCAGTAGCCTTTTCCAAGGTGGACAGTGTATGTTTGTAGGTTGCCCCTTAAGCCAGCTCTCCCACTAGTTCTGTGCATCGGTGGCATCTGGCCAGCTCCATCTCTGCTGTGTTTGCATGCTGCCGGTTTCTGCCTGTCTGGCATGTAGGAGGATTGTTCTTCCTCGGTGCCTCCCTTGCTTGCACAGAGATGTGTTTTCTCCAGGATCTGTCCTGCTAGTTTCAGGTGAGCAGACCACTTACCTGTCTAGGAGAATAGCAGTATGAGGCAATGGGGAGGAGTGAATTTCTTCCTTCCTGCTTCCTTCAACTCTTTATTTTAAGAGCTTGGTCCTTTTTCTATAAGTCAATAAAATCAGTTTTTCTACAGAGGAAGTGACTTGATGTTGCAAATTCACAGGATGTGCTCTCTACTAGAGAGGCAGATGACTCGTTTTTAGGGATTAATTCATCCAACTCACCCTTCACTTGCCCTCTCTTTCACCTGCTTCCTGAATGAATTGGCATGCAGACCCTGAGAAAAGCTCTGCTTTACTCTTCTCAGGAGGCTCTCTGATTTACCTTCACATTTTTAAGCATGGTCTGAAATGCTTCGAAAGTTTGAGTTTGCTTAGCAGGCATGATTTCTGGTGTCTGTGGCAGCTTAGCATATCTACAGACAGTGATCAGAAAAGTCACTCAGAAGCTCACTATATAATAGTAAGATGCTCCCTCATTCCCTGACTCAAATGCCCAAGGATGCTGTGTTGCTAGCACAGGGATATTGGGCTGCATCTGAGTTCTTTGTAGTGGAGGGTTCAGTTCATGTCCGTCAATGTGGTGATTCACTCCACAGCATCATGGGTGGCACTTCAGGTGTGACGATTTCCTGGCAGTGTTAGGGGGCAGTGAAGGGTGGGTTGCCCTGCTGTGCAGAGCCCAAGAGTTCAGCATGTCTCAGATTTTTCATTCAGCATCAGGTAAAAGCATTTCACTTGGTCCCTTATTTAGCACAGGTTCATCCCTTGTGCTCCTTCGTGTAGTTTGAGAATGGCTGTGTTTGGAACCTGCTGTGGGCTCTGCTTGTCTCCAGTCAGCGTGGCACAGAAGCTTGCAGCTCAGATCTGCACATGGGTGGTGTGGGCAGCTGTATCACCCCTCTGTGCAGCTGCTTCTCACTGCAAGCACCCCACCACATTGCAAGGTCATTCCTTCATGCAAGTTAAGCAAGGTGCTTTTGTCCTGACAATGTTACCTTGTGGAGAGAGGAACTCTCTCAGTCCCATTTCACTGAATGCTGCAAGGTGTCTGCTGTTGCTTATCCCATGCGACTGTTTATGTGTATGTATCAGGAAAACAAAGACCAGCAGTGGAAGAGAGCCATGGACTATTTGAGTGCTATCTCAGAGCTGAACTACATGACCCAGATTGTTATCATGCTCTACGAGGACAACAACAAGGTGAGGGACAGAGCAGTAGGACACAATGCTTCCTGCCCCTTTGCAAGGCATAGTCCTCAGAGACAAGTTCAGTTGGAAGTCTCTGACTTGAGCTGTTGCTGCTTGTGAACAAAGACCCATGGATCATTAACACAACTGCTAGTTTTTAGTTTACGTGGGAGGCAGTGACCCAGTTAATGCTTTTTATGTGTGAGCAGAATGTCACTCTAAGCAGTAATACCAAACTTATGTAATTAGTATGACTATTGTAAAGCATTTCCTAGTGCAAAATTATTTGCTATTTTTAAGTATTAATTGCAAGTGAACAGCAGGAAAAAATAGATAAAACTGAGTGATACTTGATTTGTACTTTTGTAATATATCTGGAAAGTATCCAGAAATTGCACATCCTTAATGCATGTTTTGTTCTAAAACCAAACTGCATGTCCTGATGATCAGACTTTGTGACTTGAGTCTGTGCTGCAGGAGGTTGTAGTGGTGAGGGAAGCAGTCCCTTACCCCACACCTTATGGAGTTAGAGCCTTGTATTCACAGAACTGGTGTGAGCTTCTAATGTTAGAAGTGATGCTTGTCAAAAAAACATGTGACTAGAGCTCTCATGAGTAGTGTGGATGTGTCAGTCAGTCAAGATGGGTTTATATGGGTTTACATCATTACTGCCAGATACCGTAAAATCTCTGGCTTCCTTAAAAAAAAGGTCAATGAAAAATTATTATTACAGAAAGTTACTTAAATCTTGGAACAGCCTGACTGAAGGTCCAGGAGGGACACAGTCTCCCCCTGTCCTGGCATGTGCTGGGTTTGCAGCAGGTTAGAAGGGGCTGGGGTTTAGGGGTGTGTGTATGTATATATAAATAGAACCCCATTCTGTTGTACTCTTCTGTGGCTGTTGTCCCAAAATAGCAACAGTCAGAATGCCTCAGCTGTGTGCTGTCCTTTTGGATGGGACAAACCTGGAGCCATTCTGTTCATGCTTGTTGCTTCTGCTTTCCTTCCAAGGGATGGGCCTGGGATGTGTGCTGGCCAGCATAGCATGGCGGGATCTTGGCCTGGACTGATGGTAGGATTAACTGGGTTTGTTTCTTTACCTATTCTCTGTGACATGTATTCACAGGACCCCTCTTCAGAGGAGCGTTTCCACGTGGAGCTGCATTTCAGCCCCGGTGTCAAAGGCTGTGAGGAGGACAGGAACATACCCACGGGGTTTGGCTTCCGGCCAGCCTCAGCAGAGGTAAGCAGACACCTGGGCAGGAGCTGCCAGCCCCAGGGGACACTTGGGCACTGTCCTCCTCTGTCTGGCCCTGCTGCAGAAGCTTCCTTGCTGGCCGTGCCCATGGGGAGCTGGCAGGGAGTGTCTGTGTCCCATTTGGGTTTGTCAGGGTGGTTGCTGAAACTGGGGGTGTCTCCTGAACTTGGCAGAGCAGGAGATGCAAGCCTGGAGTGGTGTGGGGCAGCATGGGCAAAGGCCACGTGGCTGTAGAACTTAGTGGAATGTTTCCTTACGGCAGAACGAGGACAAGAAGGCAGACCAAGGCAGCCTGGAGGACCTCTCGAGCGAGAAGGGCAGCGATGAGCCAGACCGTGCTCAGCAGAAGTCCCCACAGCCCTCTGAGCCAGTCAGCATCCAGCGAAGGTCACCACTGGTCAGGAGCCGGAAGACAGGATCCATGGAGGTAACCATGGTGCCCTTCCTTGTTCTTGCAAAGGCCTTTTGCTTCATTTTGGTTTCCTGGCATTTATTTTTTAACGTGCCAGGGTCTGAGTTGATTCTGGGAAAGGATCTGCAAAAGGTAAAGTAAAGAGGGATGTTGTCAAGAGACCTCTGAAACTCTTCCTCATTGAGGAAGGACAGGAACACAGGCCAGAGGAACTGATGATGAAGAGCTAGTAAGGAAATGCTTGAGAAACACAAGCATTATTTGTATTACATGCCCTAAAGAGACATTGGTGTAGCCAGTGTGAGATTACATGCAACCTCACCACCTTGCTGTGGTGACATCTTTGCCTTCTGTTAGGCTCCAGCCTTTGCCTTTCACAGAGGTAGCTCCATGTCTCATTCCTCCATCCCATCTAAGATCTCACACTGGCCAGGGGTTCACTGGGGGTATTCATGCAGGATGTTTAAACTGTCAGGGCTTAGAACTGTCCCATTCGCTGATCTGGTGAAGTAACAAAATTGATTTTACTGTTCTAACCTCTCTCCTTCCCAGGCTGTTCTGTGTAACAAGGACAATGTTACAGTCAGCAGGTGACTATTACTTTCAGAGTACTCTGGAACTGTCCTTCCTTTCAGAGGGATTTCATAGGCATTTCTGCTGTTGGTTTTCTGAACCAGAAAACAGCAGAGTTAAGGTTTGAGGTATTTGTCAGCTGTCTTCCATCGCTGTGTGTTACTCACAATGTCACCTCTGTGTGCAGCACTCAGAGGCTCTTTGTGATAGGTACATGGCTAAGTTAAAGGGAATATGATTTCTTGCTGCCAAAGAAGGAAGTCTGTGTCCTAGGGATCTCAGCAATAGTCTTGGGAGAATAGATGTTCACTACACAAATCCCATCATACTTTTCAAATATCCACTGTTCACATTCCAACAAAATCTTGAAATTAAAATTGAGCATTCACTGTCACAATGCTAGCATATGACTACCTTTGTGCTTCTTGAAAATGGTGATTTTAAGGAAGAGATATGCTTTTCTTTACCTTCAGT